>NC_136416.1:46905000-47360000 GCF_051521515.1 Lactuca serriola
GGGAAGTGATATGAAAATGTGATAACAGGCAACCTGAGTCTGCGTAACGTACCCGAAGTTGAAGGGTCTATGCTCTGACTTGATGCGTCGGTAGGCACGGAAATTTTTAAATGGACATGACTAGGCAGAGTTGAACTTAGGAAATTTATAGACTTGACAAATCTTGACCTAGTTAGATCCATTCAGCCTGACAATACGACGCTCGGATAGGTTGACCAGGGAGATATATATGGGAATCTACTCGTCACATTAAATGAACCCGTACTTGGAACCGTGGTTTAACTTTTCCTCGATGTGCGGATTCTGTCCTTAATTCCGGTTGGATGGGGCGACTGGTAAATTCCGATAAATTAGGTCTGTAGAATATCATTTTCTTTCTTTCCGTATGTTAGTCATATGTTGTCTCCTTTGCATGACTTCCAATCCGACCTGGTACACAACATATGCAACTCTATTTCTCTGCAGGATATATATATATATATATATATATATATATATATATATATATATATGTGTGTGTGTGTGTGTGTGTGTGTGTGTGTGTGAAATATATGTGTGAAATACTTCTCATCTGTTAGCCATATGCTGTCTCCTTTGCGCGATTTCTAATCCGACCTGGTACACAGCATATGCAACCTTCTTCTTCTCAACCCCTCTGAAGTAGTTAGCAATAAAATTCTGAATCTCTTCTCTGTCTGAATGGTTGTCTGCTCACCCGGTGTAAGGAGTACTCTGGAAGTTCTTGATGGCTGGGGCATATCAGGAAGTGGGAAAAACGTTCCAGTATACTTAAACTTGAACTCATACAGATTGTCTGTAGATCTCGCTGCTCAATTTAGGTGGACAACAATATCCATGGTCGTCGTCATATGAATGGACCTTAAGATATAGTATCTAAGAAATTAGGATCAGATATAAATTTTAGGTTTTTAAGTTCAGCTGTCTTGTAACAAATAGTATGTCCTAAATTTGTCACAATTTTTCGTGTTTAAGTGGACAACAATACCGACGATCGACCAGACAAAAATGTGAATATGAAAGGTACCGACAAGTGGATAAAGACTGTCTAAAAACTTTGATCCCAAATCACTCTTAAAGTTAGATATCATTTTTATTTCTGTTAAATTTGTCATAGTTTCTTCTAATTTAAATATTAGGGGAGAATTAAAAAAATTAAAAATAATGAAAATCAAAAAAATAAAAAAAAATTAAAAAAAAATAAAAAATTAAAAATTAAAATTCAAAAATAGTGTTATTTCTGTTTTATTTCTTGTTCAGAAAAATAAAAAAAAATCCAAAAATATTTTTATTTCTGTTTTATTTTGTGTGCTAAGTTTTCTTTTAGTTTTGTTTTGTCTTGAAAAGTGATTTCAGGTATAGATAAGACTCATGGACTTTGTGTTGAAGATTTCTGAGCCAAAGCCTCGTCCGTGAGCATCGAAGAATTCTCATTCGAAGAAGCAAGAAATGAAGATTATTCTTTCAACATTCAATCCTTCAACCCCAGAAGCAAGGTGAAGCTGAAATTGAAGATTATATGACGGATTGCATTGAAGCCTCCTCAATCAGTCTGTTGCTATCTATGAACCTGCTGAAGTGATCTAGAAGTTTAGTTCTCTCTGATGTTCTCTCTGAAGATTCTCAAGCTGAAAGCGCCATCTTTCAAGAATCAGTACGTCAAGCCTCCTCACCCAATGTGCGTTCAATGCCAAATTTTGAAGAATAACTCAAGTGCTCAAGGTGAAGTCATTCATTGAAGATTCATCAAGTTCATCTTGAAGTCGTGAAGAATTTGAAGATTAATGCTGAAGCCTATCTCCCATTGAAGATTGACAAGAAGAGTCAGCTACTTTTTAGGGGGAGCTTGTTGGGTCATTAAGAAAAGAAAGTTATAAACCAAGGGGAAGATTGTTGGGTCAAAATATGGTTTATACTTTACTTTTCTGGGCAATTGTATTTTTCTATAATATTTATGAATTTATGGCCATGTTTACGGCTGAGTTTACGGCCGTAAACACCTTACGGCCGTAAACTCATTTACGGCCCATTTGTTTCCGGCCCATGTTCCCTAGTATAAATAGAGGTGTTAGGGTGAGGAGTATAGATTGATGATTGATGAACCCTAGAGAGTTTACGACCTACAGAGAGAAAGGATCGTTTGTGTGTGTGAATCTTTTGTATCTGGAACATTAATTCATATCAATACATACAAGATTCATATTAATTCTTCTTCTCCCTCTCTTTTATTTTTGATCTTACATCATCCGTTTGATTGGGATTCCGCACCATCAAACGAATCTGATTGATACACGGACAGATTAGGGACTTACACTCGTAAGGTCCCTATTGTTTGTTTTTGTTACGTGTTTGGTCCCTAATATTTGTTTTTGTTACACATTTGGTCCATGTCTTACCTAAAAAGACTATTATTTAAATAAGGAAAAATGATGGGGTAGGTAAGATAAGTTGAGAGGGATGGAGTTGTGGGTGTGTTTATTTAAATAAATTAAAAATCAAGGGAAAAATAGTGTTTTTAGGTAAGACAGGGACCAAACGTGTAACAAAAATAAACAGTAGGGACCTTTTGAGTTAAAAAAATAAGTTAGAGACCAAATATGCAAATTACCGTAAACCATAGGGACCATTCGTGTAATTTACTGTTTTTTAAATGATCCACGTTGGTGTAGCCTTGGTAACCAGCTATGTCAAGGTTTACCTTTTACATGATAAAAGAAATTGATGATAAAAATTTCCAAATTGATGGATATTAATGAACATAAAAACATAATTAGGGTAAAATCAAACTTTTTTTTTTGACAAACTCGATGTTTTTTCTTTTTTCAATATCCCAAATTTGAGAGTTCTAATATGGTATTTGCTAAAGACCCTAGACTGATTAATCATATAGGCGTTCAATACAAAACAATAGCCAAGCTTTTGGATATATCGTTTGGTTTAAGTTGTGCAAAAGGTGGTTAGCATTGAACAATCATCATTCATAATAGTACGTAAAATTCTTGATGATCAATTGATGGTGAATGAGGTGATTGAATGGTAGAAACAGACAAGATAAAACACATATTCCCTAAAATGACCATATTCCCTAAAATGACTTATATGATGCATATGATTGTTTAAGTCAGGAATATTTGAAAGACATTATGAGGAATACAAGTTTTGGTCCAAAATGGCTAAGATGGGTTAGAGCTTTATGAACATCTTCCATGACTTTGATGTTAGTTAATGACAATTCGATTTTTGGGATTCAGATGAAAATAGGGTTTTACGGTGAGATATCATCTTAATTTTTTTCTTTCTATCCTTGTAGTGGAAGAACTTCACCTCACCCTTGAAGAAGTCATAGTAATTGTATATCTCGCGGTGCTAAGATGGGATTGTTTTCTTGAATAACTCATCTTCTCTTTGTTTTTCCTTAAAAATAAAATTATTAACAAGATTCATTTCATCAAAAACTCCATGAGTAGAAACATTGGTGAATTCAAATAAGCAAACAATACGTTAAAAATTATATTTGAATTTAGCTCCATTAAGTAGACTTTCAAACTTTTTGTGGTTGGCCTAGCAATCAAAATTTTAAAATGTATGAACATAAGTTAGAAGATTTAAAGTTTGTTCGTTAGTGACAAAAAAATATTCCAATTAACCGACTTTAAAAATATGAAAGATGATAGGATAAAAACAAATATGAAGACGTCAATCACTTAAATAAATTGGTTGATGGCGAGGCGTCGGTTGCATCCCATTATCCCGACAAATTCCTGGTTAATTAAAAGTCAAAAGGATATGGTAATAAAATTTGGTTTATTATGAAGAAAAGCCAAGACTTTTAAAGGGGTTGTTCACATGTCTTTTTCTTTTTACCTTTTTAATATTATATACATAAAATCATCACAATATCTTCTCGAATTCAATTCTTAAATTAGAAGGAATGTGTACACATAATACCTTATTTATTTATCTCAATACAAATAGAATAATATATGAATTGTATGTAAAATATGTATTTATTTATGAAGATCGTAAAGCAGAATAGAAAGTAAAACAAAAGTATGTTGCCTAAACTCGCATAAACCTTTATTGAATAAACTATAACTCAAAACTCCGATACATGTTTACAGCATCCTATCGAATATATATATATATATATATATATATATATATATATATATATATATATATATATATATATATATATATATATATATATATATATATATATATATATATATATATATATAGTGAATACATGGCTTTTATGTATGATTGTATGTAATATTAGATATAGAAACATTAAAATTGATTTTATTTTGATTAAAAAAACACAATTTTTTTCATTGTTAGCTTCTTCCTATTGCTTTTGAGCTCATATTATTTTTGATTTCAAATTTTAACTCCAACATCTATGGATTTGGAATGTGTTGTTTATATTAGACCTCTAGTAGGCTTCATAAGTTTCTTTGGCACCTACCATATATACTTGCATGATTCCTTTTGATATGTTATGGGAAGAAGTTTATTGGGTTTTTAATGAACAATTTCAGTCATTCACTATAATTTACTATATTAAATTTGAATATGAAGATTTATAGGTAGTTGATAATGTATTTTTATACATGGTTTGTGGTGCAAAATTAAATATTTAAAACTCCATAAAAATATGTACAAAGCCTATCATCTAATCTAATAGAGAATACAACAAAGATAGTAGAGTTTTGATTGCATTTATATAGTTTTTGATAGTTCTATACCTAATATTAGATATATAACAACCACATATTCCCTAAACCCATATATATATATATATATATATATATATATATATATATATATATATATATATATATATATATATATAGGTAAAGGTTCAAATGAGAACAATAAAAAGTTAAGAACGATAAGAACCACTCTTTTTACCTTATAGCATAAATCATCAGACATATTTGATCAATCTTATCTCACAAGAAAACTTTTCTATCATTTCTCTTTCTCTCTTTCTCTCTCTCTCTCTCTCTCTCTCTCTCTCTCTCTCTCTTACCTCCTACCGTTGTAGACCACTACCACCATCGCTGGCACCACCGTCGGCGAAATACTATGATCTTCAAATCTGGAGCCGCCGCCTTCAGATCTAAAGCATTCACCTTCAGATCTGGTACATTTGCCTTCAGATCTAGAACCCCCGACTTCAAATCTGCCATCACCACCGAGCACCACCTCCTTCCACCGTCATCTATCTCACCAGCACCGACTATCGCCTTCCATCAGCCGCTTTGCTTTGCTGGAACACCTAGAAAACACTACACTCTATTTTGAAGTCTGAATATGCTTCTTCTCCAAATCTATAACATTTCGGATCTGATGAAGCACAAGGAAAACTCTTCGACCTGCTTCGCCAAAATAACAGATGTGACGGAGTATGAACTCTTTGTCGCCTCCAAATGTCCGCCCACCTCTAGATCTACTTATTTATTCAAACAACCACTGTAGACCGCCTTTATCTTTATTTACACCCGATCAATTCAGATTTGATGTAGATATGAGAATTTGGTGTTATTATACAAAGGATTTTCTTTCTATTTCATCATTTCATCGTTGGATCTACATCTGATATGTTCCCCCACTGTTGGTGTCGTTGTCGGAGCATCAAAAATCACAAATCGCAGTCATCATTTCAACCTACGGTGTTAATCTTGATTTCGTTTTTTTCCAGAACTCTTGAACTTATTTTTTTTCTCTGATATGTTCCATCACCGACGAAATGTTTGTCGGATTTGTACCAGATCTGTTATGTGTCGCCTCCTTCTCATCTATAACTCGTTTCTGTCGCTGTCTCTCTTATCTCTGGTTAAAACACCACCAAATGGACATCAAATCTGATGTGTTTGTCCATTTTCAGGTTAGATCTGGTGTGTGTATGGTGTTTACATTGATGGTGTTTACAAAAGGATGTTCTGAAAAAAAAAAGATGCACACAAGGTGTTTGATTAAATGCCTCAATGACATTTGGTAAGTTATTAAGCTGTGAATTTAGTTGTGAATGTATATTTTTTTGCATTAAACTATGAATATTTAGTTGTGATATTTGTGTTTAAAACTGTGAATTGAATGCATCAAGTTGTGAATTTGTTGCTTAAATTGTAAATTGACTATATTAAGCTGTGAATTTTGTATATTTAACTATGAATTAATTATATTAAACTGTGAATTGATTGTATTAATATTCTTCACTTGATAATATGCTTTTGAATGAATACTTTTTTGTATTAAACAGTGAATTTTATGTATTAACTTGTTTATTTTGTGGTTTAAACTGTTGATCGACTACATTAAGCTGTGAATTTCTTATATTTAGTTGTTATTTTTGTGTTTTAAACAGTAAATTGACTGCATTAAGCTGTGAATTTTCTGTATAAACTATGAGTTGACTAAATTAGCTTGTGAATTTATTGTATTAAGTTGTAAATTGACTGTATTAACATGTGAAATGACTGGTATTACACTGTGATTTTTTTTTATAAATTTTTTGTTTGCCTCTGAAATATAACTTTGAAGAAACACTATATACATATATCATTTTATCTAATTTTGAATAAAGTATGTAAAACTTAAATTGTGAATATTTGGTTAAATAAAATTTGAAAGAATCACTAACATATAAATCTGAAGGTATATGTGTAATTTGAAGTTAAAAATATGGTTGTGAATGTATAATTTTTTGCATTAAACTGTGAATTTTATATATTAAGTTGTGAAATTTATGTACTGAACTGTAAATTGACTGTATTAAGATGTGAATTATTAATAAATTTATGTTAAATATGATTAATTTATGTATGAATGTTTATATTAATTTTCATGTGAAAATATTTATTTTTCGTGTTGTATAAATATGTAAGAATGTATTAGCTTTTATAATTAATTTGCATTAAACGCTAAATAAGTAATTTAATTTGTATATAAAATTGTGAATATAGTATTTAAGCTATCAATCAATGATTTTATATACAGATCTGAAAGGAATGATGACGGTGAAGGTGGCACAGGTGGTTTGTGGTGGCGTTCGGTAGTTGGTGATGGTGGTAGAGTTTAGGTTTAACTTTAAATATGTGGATTAGTGTATAGTTGATTGTATGATGTTATGTTGTGAATTTTATGTATTAAACTAAAAATGGAATGTATTAAGTTGTATATTTTATATAAATTTTGTGTTAAAATATGAATAAATATATGCATGAAAATATTAAACTGTGTATTATTGAATTAATATGTTTATTAAACTGTGAATATGTCTTATCCACGATATATTTTTTTAAAGAAATCTACAATTTAGAAAAAATAGAAGATTGAGTTTATCAAGACATAAATCTATTTTTTTAATAAAAATTTTGTATATTTTGCTGCAAAAATAAAATGGTATGTATTAAAAAGAATTACCAAAGAAATGAAAACTACAATGTTTGTTTTATTAAGCTGTGAGTATAACCAGAAAATGCCATTAATTTACTATTTGTCCAACAGTTGTCAACGGCAATCCGACAGTGGTCCAGCGGGTGTCCAACAATGAGCGACAATTAGTTGTAAATTAGAGAATATAAATTAATATTTGATAAGTCCAAAAGGATCTTAATGAAAACGTTTAAAAAAAATGGTTTTTAGGGTTCTTAACCTTTTTGGGTTATCATTTGAACCACTCCCTATGTGTGTGTGTGTGTGTCTATATATATATATATATATATATATATATATATATATATATATATATATATATCAAGGCCGACTCTACCCTTTGCAAAACTAAGCAAGGGCTTACGACCCCCCAATTCTAAAGGGTCACCAATTTTAAAGCTTATACTGTTAATTATATATATATATATATATATATATATATATATATATATATATATATATATATATATATATATATAGGGTTACAAAGAGAAGTTGGAGTTTGGCCTGGTGGTAAAAGTGATGGTTTATAAAACTAAAGGTTTCAAGTTCGAAATTGTTTGTTACTTGAAGGGCCCAACTTTTTTGTTTGATTAGAGCCCCCAAATTGGTTTAGCCATTATGCCACGAGCCACCTCGTGGTCTTTCTTGCCAAGCCGGGGGCCACAACCCTGGGTCTTACAAACAAGTGCCAAGAGCCACCTCCTGGTCTTCCATGCAAGCATCACAAAGACAATTAGCATATAAATAATACTACTTATCTAATTACTTGCCAGAGTTCAGACTCCAGTCTTGCATACAATGTGCTAGAAGCCGCCTCCTGGTCTTTCATACATAATGCCAAGGGATAACCCCCGGGTCTTCCTACAATACATAATCTAAATGGTTCGACATTGATGCCTTCGACCCATACAACACTGAGGAAACTCAACTCGAATGCTGGAGCTCACTGCACGAAATCCTTAATTCCTGCCCTGACGATTTCCCAAACTAACAGTTACTAAAACAACATCCAATTAGCAACTGAATTCCAAACCATGATCCATAATCCAATCTTGGGGTAAAATGACCATTTAACCCCGACCCAACAAGACTCACAACCAAGGCCCAAACCCAAAATCAACAAGGCCCAAAACTATAAGATCCATATAAGCCCATTAATGGCCCAATTTTCCAAATTGGGCCCAACCCCATATGGGCCTTACCCAAAAGCCCAACCATTCTTGGTCTAAAAATAATTCTTCGATGGCCCAAAGGTCCAAGCCTAATGGGCCCACTAAATCCCAAAACCATTAGGGCCACCAAAACCCAATACAAAATCTTGGCCTAACTAGACATACCCAAACAAGAGTTCAGGACTCTCAATTTCCTCTGACCAAAAAGCCCAACACACAAAACCCAGCTCAATTCTGAAGCCCAAACATGAAACAAGACCAAAAGCCCAAAGGACCACGAACGTAGGGCGTACACTCAGCTTATGTTGGGCGTACTCGAGGAAACCTGGATCGCGACCAAAATGAGGTATGTTGGGCGTACCTCTAGCTTCGCGGGGCGTAACCGCAGATCCTTCAAACTCGATTTATGACTTAACCAATTAAGCACTTTGCACCCAAACTTCAGGGAACCTCAAAATAAAGCTCTTAATACATAAAGTCGGCACCTTTATGCATTTGCATGACTCAAAGGGACCCAAAGACCAACTTAGCTCAATAATACCCATCCTAATCCATCTAGAACATGAATGGACCATGTCTAACCTTAAAGATGGCAACTTTATGGACTTGTAACTTGAGAAATGCTAAGAGTAGCAACTTAAAGCTCCCAGAGTGGTGTCCAACCATTAGATCTTACTTAAGAGGTCAAAATGGGACCAAAACCATATAATCATATATATATATATATATATATATATATATATATATATATATATATCAACTTCTAATGATAAAGTTAAGAGCTTTTTACCTTCAATGAGCTGAAAATGTAGCAAACAGCTTAGATCCACTAGCCTTTCCTTGAACCACCACCTTACACAAAGCCACCATTTCTTGAAATACACTAAAATCCACCAAAAATACAAGGCACACAACCCTCTTGGATGAAGCTATGACTCGAGATTTAGGGTTTAAGACACTAGAGGATGAAGGAGAGGTGCACACCCTCGACTTAAGGTGCTTAAATAGTTATCCAATCCTTAAAACTAGGGTTTTGGGGATACTAAACGTACGTTGGGCATATGTCTCCCAACCCACGTTTCACTTATCCAACACTACGTTGGGCGTACTCACGCGCATGCATCCTTTCAAGCATGGGACTGCCTTGCCAATTATTTACATTAGGGACCAAAGCTGCCAAAAACTTCAAAATACCTTAACTCCATCGTCCTAGGCCCGTTTCCAATGAACCTTATATCCAAAAAAAGGTGGCGAGAATCCCTACACTCCTAACAACACACCCAAGCCTTAAAAGCACCCGAATAAAACCCTAAATTCATAAAAGACTAAGATATAAAATTACGATTATACCCTTGGCTTCTATAGACACCATCAAATACTTGGATCACTTATACCATGACACCCACATCCGAAATGGGCCAAATAGTTTCTTTCCCGAAGCCCTATGCCTTGCAATGACTAATGACTGGGCCGCAGCCCCAAACAACAGAGCAAATCAGAAATCGAGTGTTACATAATTCCTAAGGAGTTAAAGGAAAGATTGAATCTTGCGATAATAAAATGAAAAGGAAAAAAGTAAAGAAAACATACATTCAATGGATCAAAGCATACAAGAGAAGATGGATAGAGCGATAGGGCAAATAGAGAACCCACTCCCAACCATAACATCATAGAGTGGGAAGGAGTCCGACTCCCGACTCTAGAAAAAGACGCGCTTCTCAGGAGGCAACCAAATTTTTAAGAGTTTGCATTTTCTTTTTGATTTTGATTTTTAGTTTTATTTTAGTTTAACTGAATGATGGTGTGTTTCTCTAGTCTGTTGATCTTATTTTGTAGTAAGCATGTGAAGCAATGAAAAAGCTTAAATGAAGAAAAATCGGTGAGATTTTTGGAGAATTATAATTGAAGACTGTATTTTTAATTAAGTGTGGGGTTCCCACTAAACGAAGAGAAGAGTTTGAAGAATTTTGTAGAAAGGAGTGGTCGGGAACGATCCTAAGCCATTAAGAAGTAAAGATGCATCATTTTGGCTTGGGAATACATTATGAGAAGTCACCACGACATGGCCATCATCTCCATGTCATGGCATTTGTTATTATCATGACTGAATTCTGTCAGACCTATTCCCATAACGTGGCATGACTAGACCATGTCGTGGCATTCTTATTTTTCACAATCATGATGACTTCGTGCTCGACACCACGACATGGCGTCGCTTTCGCATGTTGTAGCTAAGGTTTAGCATACTTTTTTGAAGATGGTTCTTTGGTTTATTTTGATCCAACACATTTACATTCACGAGAAAAGAGTCCATAAGTATTGTTTCCAGCAAATTTTATGATATGTCCACCACACAAGTTTCAGAATACAATCTCGCCACTACTACCCTATGAGAGTTTGTTCCATTCCTCCTTTTTACTCTAATGTTCTTTAATTGTTTAAGTATACAATGGGGACATTGTATCAATTAAGTGTGGGGTAGGGGGTTGAATTTAGGAATACAAGCATACTAATAAAAATTGAAAAAAAACGAATAGGATTTAAAAAGTTATTAGAAAGATTTTAAATAATGATCTAAAACTGAATCTAGTTAAAAAAAATTATATTGTTGTGTTGAGACTTAGGTTGCAAGTGTTGTATGGGACGATATGATGCGAGTTTTAATGATTAATTGAGCATATATATGTTATAGTGTATTTGTGGCTTCCCAGTCTTAATGAAATCATGGGAAAAAAACGCAGACATCCTTAGTTTGAGGGACATAATATGTTAAGCATCATGTACCAGAAATGTATTGTAACATCCCGACTCCCAGGTATTTCTTTTATTTATTATTATTTATTATCGGGACTTCATGAGTGGCTCGACGACTTATGAGCCTAACTCGTCGAGTATAGTCCGATTTGGTCACGTGGGTTTAATGATCGACTCGACGAGTCAGAGAGCTGACTCGTCGAGTTGGCGTTGTGAGGTGAAACCCTAAATTTGTGGGGTTGGGGCCTATTTAAGAGAACATATGTCCTCATTTCCGCCTCACCAGCTACACAACTCCCCTGTGTGAAACCCTAAATGTTTGTAGTGAGCTAAGATATTTATAGAGCTAATCTTTGAGTATTCTAGTGCATCTTTTGAGGAGAAGAGGAGATTATCCATCAAGAAACGAGGAGAAACTATTGGATCTAGTGCTAAATCGACCAGAGCTTCTGTGGAAGGTAAAAAGCCTACACCTTTCTCATCTTATAGGTTAGATCTCATGATTATGGAAGTTAGGGTTTTTACCACCTTTTGTTGGGACTTTGAGTGTAGTGAGTCTATCAGAAGGTCTAGACTTCAGATCTGGAGCTTGTGAGGTCTATAGAGTCCAAAGGTCCCAGCTTTATTCAACCATATAAGAGTTATTGTGCTTAAACACCCTTTTTAGAGTTGTATTGGCATTTTGGAGCAAAATATGCCATGCATGAATTTAAAGATCGAAGCTTTACGTGACATTCGAGCCTTGGGAGCCTGGATCTAGGGTGTGGAGTAGTAAATCTGCCTTAAATCGCCTAAATGAGAATTCAGACTGAAGGGACTCATCGAGTCAACGAGCTCACTCGACTAGTTGGCTAGGGTTTTCCCCGATGAGTCTGGACAAGGGTGACTCGGGGAGTTAATGAGACAACTCGATGAGTTAAGTTGGGTTTTTGTGACATTCTGAGGAACAGCAGGGACTCAGCGAGTCACTTAGGCGCACTTGGCGAGTTAGGTCAACATGGGCAGTTGACTCGAGTGTTGACTTCTGTTGACTATATGGTTTGGTCAAGACAGGGTTTATGGGGGCCATGGAGGGGGGTAAAATGGTATTTAAAACATCTCAAGAGTTAGAAAGATTTTACCATGAGTTATATGACATTGTGATCTTTATGAGTTAATTAGAGATGCTTATTATGTGTAGGTGGAGATTAGACTGTTTGAGGGGTATTCAGTTTTCTTTGCTTACTTACGAGGTGAGTCTTGTCACTATACTTACCGTGAGTGGTCTATGTGTGACTGGAGGGTCTTTTGTGCTTATTTGAGTTACGCCATACTATGCATTTTGTCTGTGTGATATATATGTTATATTCTGTGTTGTACTGAGATAGGACCGGAGGGTCCAAACCGAGTTGTGGAACCGGAGGGTTCCACTAAGACAGGACCAGAGGGTCCAAATCGAGCTGTGAAACCGGAGGGTCCTAACTGAGACACATGACCGGAGGGTCCACACCGAGACGCATGAGACCGGAGGGTCCATGCATAGTTATAGCCATGAAAAGCTTCTTATTTGTGTATTTGTTATTTTGGGGAACTCACTAAGCTTCGTGCTTACCGTGTTCTATGATATGTGTTTCAGGTACTTCTCAGGACCGCGAGAAGGTGCCGACGTGATTGTACTGTAACGCCCGCAAATCCGGGCTAGTCAAATTAGAGGCAATAGGGGTCGAAAACGACTTTTCGACAAAAGATTATTTAGAATAAATAATCTTAACCAAGTTTTAGAGTATGTTACAAGGTTTTCGTACATATAAAGAACGCCGAAATCCGAGTTATAACGAAGAAGTTATGACCCGTTGAAGTTTTGCGACGGAACCAGCACGATACCGAGAAGCGTAAATAGTGAATTTACGATAGAGCGAGATTTAGCCTTAGCGGTCTAAACGAAAGTCGTAGAATATGTTAAACTAAGAACATCGATAAAAAGAACGCCCAAATCTGACTTCGTATGAGGAAGTTATGATTTTTCTAAGATTTAGCATAGCAGTGCACAGCCCGAAATCTGAATTTTAGATCGGTCGATTTTTAGCCGACGGGATCTAAATGAAAGTTGTAGTACTCGTAAATACCAACGCATGGATATAAAGAACGTCGATAATAGAGCTCGTATGCGAAAGATATGGACGAAGCTTAGTCCCTACTTTTCGAGCGCGGCGAATTCGATACAGTTTTGTAAATCCGAGATAGAATGAGAATTAGCCAACGAGGTCTAAATGAGAGTTGAAGATCTCATTAATAGGAACTCAACGGTAAAAAGACAGACAAAAACGGAACTCGTATGCGAAAGTTATGGACGAAGCTTAGTCTCTACTTTTCGAGCGCGGCGAATTCGATACGGTTTTGTAAATCCGAGATAGAATGAGAATTAGCTAACGAGGTCTAAATGAAAGTTGAAGATCTCATTAATAGGAACTGAACAGTAAAAAGACAGACAAAAATGGAGCTCGTATGCAAAAGTTACGGACGAAGCTTGGAGACTACTTTACTATACACTTCCTATAAATACAAGGGTGAACTCCTCATATTTTCTTCACACCATAAGCCTTTCTTTCTCTCTCTAACTTCTCTCTAACCTCCCTAAACCCCTCCCAAGTCTAGGGAACCTCCCTATCACGAGAAGAAAGCCCCGGAGCGCCCGACGGCTCCGAGAAGAAAAGCTTTCGGCTCGGAAACGCTGCTCCAGCGAAGCCCGGTTTTTAATAAAAACCCGCTGTAAGTGAGCTACGCCTATAGTATATTTAATATAGATTTTATTTAATTATAGTAACATTGTTAGGACCTTCAAATAATTATTTGGGCTATTATTATGAGTTATATTGAGTGTTATTTAACGCTTATATAATAGTAATAATAGCTAGACTATTAAATTAGTCTCGTCAAGCGTTAGACTAAACTCTAGTGGTAATGATACTAGGTTTCGTCAAGGGATAATTGTTTTAAGAGTAACGAAGTGTTGTCCGAGTGCCGACTCACCACCTTTCAGGTGAGTGCATAGTCCCTTTCATCTTACACATAGATATGAAGTATTTTATATAAACTACATGCTATGTGTGCACATTATCTGAATACTTGCTGTCTATGCTGGTTGAACGTTTTATACATGTTTTAAAGGACTTAAACTGTATACGTATTTTATATATACGAAAATGTTGGGTATGAGATGGGTAGATGAATGATGAGAGATAGAAGATGACGTGAGTACACATTGGCAGCTATAGACTTAGTGCCTATGGGACAAACACCGGTAGCTATGGACTTAGTACCTTTTAGACGTTGGTAGCTATGGATTTAGTACCTGTTGGGAATTGGTAGCTATGGACTTAGTACCTATTAGTTAGACGCTGGTAGCTAAGGATTTAGTACCTGTAGGAATTGGTAGCTATGGACTTAGTACCTGTTGAACATTGGTAGCTATGGACTTAGTACCTATTAGATAAAGACTGGTAGCTATGGATTTAGTACCCGATGAATAGACTATAGCAGCTATGTAATTAGTGCTTTATGAACGAACATTGGCAGCTATGGATTTAGTGCCAGTCCCATAACCCTAGAAGTAAGGGACTTCGGAATAAACGAATGCAGGATAGATGACTCTTAGGTTAAATCCTTAAAGAGTAAAGAAGATAATGGGTTTGGGTAATTGGGTTGATTGTTTGATTGAACATAATAATTATATTATTGTGGGTTGAAAACCCTATGTACTCACCAGGTTTCCCAACCTGACCCACTCAGTTTATGTATATCACAGGTGACGAAGTGAAGTGACATTACACTGAGAGATTTAAAAGAGATGTAGATCACTAGTGTAAATCATTGTAAGTTCTGTTTATGCTTATGTTTCGGTATTAACGATGACATCCCAAACATTTTAAAATGAAATAAATACGTTTCTTCGAAAATGTTTTAATAATGTATTTACCATGTTTTTCTGGGAACAAATTCCGCAACCTTTTTATAAAATGAAGTACTATGATTTTTATAAAGCATAAACAAAATCGGTCTTTTCTGGCCGTGATTTTGGGGATGTCACAGTTGGTATCAGAGCATTAGTTTAAGCGAACTAGGAATATGGATTTATTTCTAGACTTAAACTTAGAATGCTAAGCGATGATTGTGAGGTGTGAGCACTAGCTTATTTTAGGAATTGTGCCTAAAATGCTTTTATGTGCTAAATGCTTTGTGCATGATATGTTGTTAATTGTTCGGATCTATGGTCTGTTGCCGACCGGATCTGGAAACCTTATGTGTTTAGGATTCTAAACGTACGACTACGGTATTAGAACTAGCATGTAAACGTTTCAGAGTGATAAGGATGATTTAAACGTCAAGTAAAGGTCTAAATTCACCTTATTCGGTGTATAGATTGAGAATGTAAGGACCCGTAGCGGAAACGTAAACGCAAATGGGAACAGGAACCAACCCCCCGTGGTTCGGCAAATACTTGTTGTAGAAGAAGTTGCGCCTGAGCCAGTCACCATGGCTGGAGTTCAAGCCATGATTCAGGCTATGTTGGTTGAACAAAGGGAAGAAATGAGACGGATGTTGAATAGGGACGAACCTACTATGCCCATTGAGCAACCCGAACTGATTCCCGAGCAATCTGAGGAAGGGAACTACAGCTGCCAAGTGAGTCAAGTTGGGACTCAAGGTGAGCAAAGGGATGGCCCAGAAGGGAGAAACAACAAGGATGGGCGGATGTACAAGAATTTCTTGGGTGCGAAACCACCAAGCCTCTCAGGAAGCCCAAAGCCGGTTGAGATTATGGATTGGATCTCTAAGATGGAGATGGTGTTTGAGAGCTGCAGCTGTAATGAGAAACAGAAGACTGTCTTTGCAGTAAGACAGCTGAAAACTGGAGTCTTGAGCTGGTGGAAGCTATTGGCAGATACGATGCCACGAGGAGAAGCCTTAAGGATGTCGTGGGAAGAGTTTTTGGAACAGTTGAAAATGCAGTACTACTCAGAGGTAGATCTGATAGACCTAAACAACGAGTTTCAGAACCTGAAGAAAGGGAAGATGAGTGTTGGTGAGTATGCCACCGCATTTACCGAGAGGATGAAGCTATTCCCTACTTGGTGCCTACTGAACTCTCCAAGATTGATAGGTTTGCTAACGGACTGCCCACTGACTTTGGTCCAATGGTCAAAATGGCAACTACCTTGAAAGCAGCTGTTAGGGCAGCTAAGAACATAGAGGCCCAGATAAGAGAAAAGGGTCTAGAAAAAGATAAGGCAGGAGAGAAGCGAAAGTTTGAGGGATCTTCGAGGTCGAACAAGGAAAGCAAATTCTCAAAACTTGGAGGAGCAGATGGAGGTGAAACAAGATGGTGTGATAAATGCAAGAAGAAGCATGGTGGGAAGTGCAACGAAGAAGTGACTTGTTACAAGTGTGGGAGGACGGGTCACTATTCCAAAGACTGCACACATAATGACAAAGTATGCTACGGATGTGGAGGCAAGGGGCACATGTCCAGAGACTGCCCAAGGAAAAATAAAGCAGCAAGACCAGAAACGCCACCAAGGCCAAGGGCATTTCACATGATCCTCGACGAAGCAGAGAACCATGCGAGGAATCAAGAATGAGGACTTCTTACCCGAAGATCGGATTATGCAGTAGCCATAGTTTCGTATGATGTAGCCTAGTAGAGGCATAGTCTAGGGTGAACTTGAACACCTATGTAATCGTTTCAAGAATTAATATAAAACCTTCGTTTTGTTATCTGATGTGTTGAATGATTGTATGATTTGTTGCATGGTGACTTGGGAAACTGCGAGACAATACTTGGGACGAGTATGAGTAGGTGTGAATGGTAGTAGAGGCCTATACTACCGGAAGCACAGGACTCACACTTGGATCAGGGAAAGTCACAAGGTTACCAAGAAGCTAGTAATTGATTTCGTTTTATTCAAGTGTGTTGTTACCATCGTTTCGGTAATGACTAAGAAGATTGTTGATATTCCGACCCTAGTGGTCATATCGAATCGAGCCCGACTACGATGAGTATGTTGTGTGGTTCAGAGAACCAAGTTTGATGTAGCGTCCGACTTAAACCAAACGGTTGAAATCAAAGCGATCAATAGAAGTATCGCACTCGTTGTTAAAGAAGTTGGTGGCTAGAAATGCCTAATGTTAAAGTGTGATTATATCACATTAGAACATGAAGGAAGGCATAGTCTGTTTTAGAATTTAACTCTAAGAGACCTAAGTCTAAGTGTTGCAACATACGATGATAGGTCATTAGAATATGACACATCGATCTATAGTAGTAATAAAAGAACTTATTTCAAGTCCGTATCCAGCAAGGATCGAGATTGTGACTTGAAGGTCATAATTTGGAGTCTAACCTGAGGTAGAGAGCAGGTGTACGATCGAGTACTCTTATAGTCAATGAGTTTAAGAGATAGAATTGAAGGAATGTACAAGTTATAATTATTACCTAGGATGAAGAGATGACGTATGGAGTCATTATACGACCCTGTTTCGTTGATGATTCCTGGACGTAATCATCCTAAGGGGGAGATAATTGTAACGCCCGCAAATCCGGGCTAGTCAAATTAGAGGCAATAGGGGTCGAAAACGACTTTTCGACAAAAGATTATTTAGAATAAATAATATTAACCAATTTGTAGAGTATGTTACAAGGTTTTCGTACATATAAAGAACGCCAAAATCCGAGTTATAACAAAGAAGTTATGACCCGTTGAAGTTTCGCGACGGAACCAGCACGATACCGGGAAGCGTAAATAGTGAATTTACGATAGAGCGAGATTTAGCCTTAGCGATCTAAACAAAAGTCGTAGAATATGTTAAAATAAGAACATCGATAAAAAGAACGCCCAAATCTGACTTCGTATGAGGAAGTTATGATTTTTCTAAGATTTAGCATAGCAGTGCACAGCCCGAAATCTGAATTTTAGATCGGTCGATTTTTAGCCAACGGGATCTAAATGAAAGTTGTAGTACTCATAAATACCAACGCATGGATATAAAGAACGTCGATAATAGAGCTCGTATGCAAAAGATATGGACAAAGCTTAGTCCCTACTTTTCGAGCGCGGCGAATTCGATACAGTTTTGTAAATCCGAGATAGAATGAGAACTAGCCAACGAGGTCTAAATGAGAGTTGATGATCTCATTAATAGGAACTCAACGGTAAAAAGACAGACAAAAACGGAACCCGTATGCGAAAGTTATGGACGAAGCTTAGTCTCTACTTTTCGAGCGCGGCGAATTCGATACAGTTTTGTAAATCCGAGATAGAATGAGAATTAGCTAACGAGGTCTAAATGAAAGTTGAAGATCTCATTAATAGGAACTGAACAGTAAAAAGACAGACAAAAACGGAGCTCGTATGCAAAAGTTACAGACGAAGCTTGGAGACTACTTTACTATACACTTCCTATAAATACAAGGGTGAACTCCTCATATTTTCTTCACACCATAAGCCTTTCTTTCTCTCTCTAACTTCTCTCTAACCTCCCTAAATCCCTCCCAAGTCTAGGGAACCTCCCTATCACGAGAAGAAAGCCCCGGAGCGCCCGACGGCTCCGAGAAGAAAAGCTTTCGGCTCGGAAACGCTACTCCAGCGAAGCCCGGTTTTTAATAAAAACCCGCTGTAAGTGAGCTACGCCTATAGTATATTTAATATAGATTTTATTTAATTATAGTAACATTGTTAGGACCTTTAAATAATTATTTGGGCTATTATTATGAGTTATATTGAGTGTTATTTAACGCTTATATAATAGTAATAATAGCTAGACTATTAAATTAGTCTCGTCAAGCGTTAGACTAAACTCTAGTGGTAATGATACTAGGTTTCGTCAAGGAATAATTGTTTTAAGAGTAACGAAGTGTTGTCTGAGTGCCGACTCACCACCTTTCAGGTGAGTGCATAGTCCCTTTCATCTTACACATAGATATGAAGTATTTTATATAAACAACGTGCTATGTGTGCACATTATCTGAATACTTGCTGTCTATGCTGGTTGAACGTTTTATACATGTTTTAAAGGACTTAAACTGTATACGTATTTTCTATATACGAAAATGTTGTGTATGAGATGGGTAGATGAATGATGAGAGATAGAAGATGACGTGAGTACACATTGGCAGCTATAGACTTAGTGCCTATGGGACAAACACCGGTAGCTATGGACTTAGTACCTTTTAGACGTTGGTAGCTATAGATTTAGTACCTGTTGGGAATTGGTAGCTATGGACTTAGTACCTATTAGTTAGACGCTGGTAGCTAAGGATTTAGTACCTGTAGGAATTGGTAGCCATGGACTTAGTACCTGTTGAACATTGGTAGCTATGGACTTAGTACCTATTAGATAAAGACTGGTAGCTATGGATTTAGTACCCGATGAATAGACTATAGCAGCTATGGAATTAGTGCTTTATGAACGAACATTGGCAGCTATGGATTTAGTGCCAGTCCCATAACCCTAGAAGTAAGGGACTTCGGAATAAACGAATGCAGGATAGATGACTCTTAGGTTAAATCCTTAAAGAGTAAAGAAGATAATGGGGATGGGTAATTGGGTTGATTGTTTGATTGAACATAATAATTATATTATTGTGGGTTGAAAACCCTATGTACTCACCAGGTTTCCCAACCTGACCCACTCAATTTATGTATATCACAGGTGACGAAGTGAAGTGACATTACACTGAGAGATTTAAAAGAGATGTAGATCACTAGTGTAAATCATTGTAAGTTCTGTTTATGCTTATGTTTCGGTATTAACGATGACATCCCAAACATTTTAAAATGAAATAAATACGTTTCTTCGAAAATGTTTTAATAACGTATTTACCATGTTTTTCTGGGAACAAATTCCGCAACCTTTTTATAAAATGAAGTACTCTGATTTTTATAAAACATAAACAAAATCGGTCTTTTCTGGCCGTGATTTTGGGGATGTCACATGTACACACTTGATCGAGATTATGTTAAAGATTCTGGGATTTGACTTTTGATTGTGGATTTATGTGACATTTGAGACACTTATGCTTTTTATGAAATATAATGTATGAGTTTTATGTGTTTTAAAAATGAAAATTTTGGTTTGAAAATTTACGATGTTACATGTATCAAGGAGAGCTTATGTAGTCATTGCACTTCAGACTAATGTCTCTAACCAATAATGGTTGAAATTAAGTTCCTTTGCTTAAGCATATGTTTTTATTTTTAGGATTTTTAGTATTAAGAGAAAAAAGTGAGAAAAAAGAAAAAAAATGAAAGAGTTGTGAAAAAGAGAAAAAAATAGAAAAGAAAAAGGGGGTGCAAAGTTTGAGTGAATAAAAGCTTACAAAGTTAGGAAGATCTTGAAGAAATGAAGAAATAAGGCAACTTTCCAAGTTATTATTTTATATTGTAATTTTTCTTTCTAAGTTATTTTTCCATATGTATGCATGGAGCTTAACCAAAAATACATTGAGGTTAAGAAAGTTTTTTGGGGATGGATTCGGAGGGATGCATAAAATGAGTGTTGTTTAAAATAAGTAGGAAGCGTTTATGAGGATAGTAAGTATTTAGGACTGGGAGGTAATTAGGATTTAAACACAAATACATGCATTGCGGTCTTGATGTAATAGAGAGGCTCAAAATAGATTGTCTTGTGTGATGTTGGTAGCTAGGGTATTGGTGTGATGGTATGATAATAATAAAATCAGTTTTGCTTGAGGGCAAGAAAAATAAAAGTGTTGGGTATTTTGATATGTGTAGTGACAAAGAACATGGTTTGGCATGCGGAATTAAAGCTTGCATAATTGAACATGGTGATTTGGGTGTTTAAGAGATATATTGAATGTATATGGTGTTACACAAAAAGGATCTAGATCTAGACTACATAAATAACACACACTTACACACTCACTTTTATATCTCTCAAGCACACCTCTACAAGTGGTATGAACCTACTATTTATAGAGATGTTTACATGTCTCTCTCTCACTCTCTAACAAATGGGTCTAAAGGCTAAAGCACCACATGCAAGTGGGTTTTACAAAAGTCAAACATTTACAAAGTCATGAATGAATAACTTTGCACCCCAACATTCTCCCCCTCAAAGTTAGGAATGAATGACCCACTTCATATCTTCCAAAATCAAGCACTACGCGGTTCGAGCCTCAAAGGTGACACATGTCGAAACGAACTTCAATCTTCAATTCTTCCATGACTCTTCAATTTAGGCTCTAGGATGGTGAGACAATACAATCCGAGCAGCAACGAATGATCAAGAGTATTCCAAACTCCAAATAATCACCCTAAAGTTGCGCATAAAAACACACCCCAAAAATCTTCAATAATTCCAAACCCATTTCGAATACATCACTTCCGAACTTCCAATTGCATCATCTCGTAATCTTCAAAACTTCAAGATCACTTCGGTCTTCAAATCCGCGTAATATGAAAAATTCAAGTTCGAATTTCCATATAAAACTTCTCCCCGTTTTTATAATCGAAATTTGATTATAAAACTCCAAAGGAAAAAGAACATGCTCTATTTGGAATTTTTCATGTCAAAACTCCCCCTTAACATGCGGCATAAACTTTGTGCTTCAATCCGGAAAATCCAAAAAATAATCAATTTTTATCGTCGTTCACGGATCGCCTTTGACAAAATTTCTCAAAAATGGGTAGAAATTGTGAATTTCAAAATTCTGCAGTGATCCGTTGCGCTAAAAACAGCCAAATATGCGAAACACACTCCCATTTGCGAAACTGGGTAGAATGTGTAAATTCGCACAAACTGCAGGGACCTGATTTGAAAATATTCCAATTTCACAAAAATTTTACCCCAAATGCGAAACCGGGTAAAATTTGCCATCTTGCGAAGACTGCAGGGATGCGAAATGAAAATTCTGCATTTTTGTCATTTTATAACCCCTTTTGCGAAGTTGGACCAATTGTGTTATTTTGTGAAAAGATCAGGGGCCAAATGCGAAACTATTTGCTTTCTTCTTCATTGAACGGGTAATAACAGGAACGCTTCGCATATTCTTATTCAGTCAAATTCTTCGCATGTTATTTTCGCAAATCACTTGCAACACAAATGCGAATGAACAACTTTCACATATGCGAACTTAATCATCAATCTTAGATGTGAATGAAACACTTTTATACCAACCCAATTAACCAAATGCAAACATTATTGACCTTATTTGCGAACTGCTTTTGAGACCCAGATGCGAACTTGCACAAATCAAATTCTTGCGATCTCACACAGAATGAACCAAATCAATAAACCAAACTTGAATTCAATCTCACGAACTTCTTCAAAACATCACAGATTGCGAATCTTGTTTGACAAACAAACAAATTGGTACTAGATGCGAACGACCCATATCACAACCTGCCAACATTCTTGACCATCGTCTTTGGATATCAATCGATTCCACTCTTTCTTGACTTCGCATCGATCGACTCTTGCATTTACTTTTCTTTTCATTCACAAACCCAAAAACCATCAATTAACTGTTCGTCATCAAATACCGGTGTTCATCACAAGAACATACATCCAACTGATTTTCGAAATTAATCCTCCAATCATACATAATTTCGACATCTATAGCTTGTTCTCAACTCAAAACCAACGATTTCAGCCTTCAATTCTTCGATTCATCACTCAAAAATTGAAGTTGAATTTTTGCAATTCTTGACTTTTCTAAATTAACTGTCAACAAACACGAAATCGATGTTTCTAGTGACAAAATCCAGATCAAAACATGATTATCCAACTGTTCTTCACATGTTCTTCACAAAAATTTGACAGTTCTTGATTAATTTCATCAAGATCAAAGAGTCAATTTCCGATTTCCAAGTCTAAAATCGATTTCATCATACACCAATCATATGAAATCGATTCACAGTTTCAGATTAACAATCAGTAACAAACGATTGTTACGGGATGAAAATGAAATACAATGTAACGCCTGTGTTTCCGGGCTTGCCATTTTTAGCAATGTAATAGTCTAGGTTAACCTTTGTAACCCGTTTTGAAATAATAAGATTGAATTATTTGAGTATTATGTGTTTTGTGCTTAATTGCTTAATTATGTGGTTGGATTAATTAAGAATAAAAATAAGCGTCGAAATTTAAGTGTAAAATAAACTTGATATCTTTGGTTAATGTTGTAGTAGTTGAAACGAGGTTTCCGAATATATATAGAACGCCCAAATCTGACTTCATATGAGGAAGTTATGATTTATCGAAGTTTCGGCTTAGCAGTATGCAGCCTGAAATACTCGATTTGACATCGAACGGTTTTTAGCCGAAGCAATCTAAACGAGAATTGAAGATCTCGTTGTTGGTATCGAAGCGATAAAAAGTTAGGCGAGAACGGACGTCAAACGAAGAAGTTATTAATTTATAACGAAGTTTTTCTGTCCCGGCCTATTAAAAATAAATAATAAAAATAAAGTTAAAATTAGCTGACGGAGTCTAAACGAAAGTTGTAGAGCGTAGTCTCACCTTCGCGTGGATATAAAGAACGTAAAAAACGGAGTTCGTATGAAGAAGATATGAATTTCCGAAGTTTATTAAATAATTTGTATTTAAATTTAATTGGAAAATTCGGCATTATCCGAAGAGGAGTCATCGGACTCATCCGAAGTACGCCACGCGTACACCGAGGAATGTCGACACTCGCACTCGAGCACTTCGGATACGTAAGCAGTGACGATTTCGGAGCAGTACGCCCCGCGTACTCCGAGGCTCCAGCCTCCTATAAATAGGAAGCGAGGGCAGCCGACTCAATTGCTATTTTTCTCTCTTCTCTCTCCCGTTTTGCATCGATTTGCGTACCAGAAATACCCTGAAGCCCCGGTATTATTCACGAACCCCGAAGCAAGTCCCGAGATCCCGAAGATCCCGAGAAGTGCGGTTCCCGAGCCGAAGCTCTGCCCGCGAGAAGTTCGATTTTTGTAGAGATCTTCCAGATCTGCTGAGGATTACTACTTCTGTAAGCCGTAATGTTGTCCGATCATCTTCTGATCAAGTGAGTGTATACTACCTTTCATAAACACGATAATAATACAAGTATGGTTCGAGTGTATTAAGTGTATTGTTGTTTATAGGTGTGAGTGTGTGGTTACTTTCTTCTAACGCATAATTATGAAGTATTTTATACGAAATACATGTTATGTGTATATTTTGTGTTATATGTGTGATTGTATATTCACTCTCTTCTATCTCATGGATCTGATTTGTGTTCTATGAAATACATGTTATGTGTGTGTGCCTCATCTGTTATGTGGAATATGTATTGATCAAAGCATGCTATACATGTTTTTATCCATGTATAAAAATGTATATTTTATCTACTAATATGTTGGGTAGAACATGGGTAGATAGTTGGTGTGTAATAAACAGATGAGAGGCCTCGTTGTTGTTTGATTTAGTTATCTAGCGGAGTTTAGATGACGACCATAGACTTTTCTAGACAGTCTTGTGGAAACATTAGCAGGTTCGCCACCTGTAGGTGTTAATGAACTTGGGTGTTCATTCGTTGTACTCCATCCCCCTCATGGTTGCCTTATTTCACTTATATTGCTGAGGAACCCCCGAAGCATGTGTTGTCGCCCCGATGAAATATTCTTAGAATAGGTCCCTTATGTTAGTTGTCTTAGGGACATAAAGTGAGAATAACGGGAATGGGTAATTGGGTTATTGTTGGTTGGTGGAAATTAAATATAATTATTTATTGTGGGTTGAAAACCCTATATGCTCACCAGGCTCCCAAGCCTGACCCACTCAGTTTTATTTGTATTACAGGAAGTGGCGCGAGGGCATAAGATGGACGAACCATCAAGTTGTTTTGTGTACAAGTATGTATATGTATATATTTGTTGAATGACTTGTAATGCTATCGTTTATGCTTATTGGTCTGTATCGGAACATGACACCCCGAGTTTTGATTATATAATGAAAATACATTTCTTTTATGAAATGCTTTGGTAAACATTGTTTTATCATGTTTTGTTTTTGGGAACAAATTCCGCAACTCTCTTTCAAATCAAAAGGATTTACTCTGAAATTATTTTAAAAGCATAAATGAAAATCGGTCTTTTCTGGCCGAGATTTTGGGGATGTCACATACAAGAATCAGAAACAAAAGTGATGAGAACATATTGTATAGATTGGAATACGTATGAAGAATGATGTCTAAAAAAGGATTAAAGTATCGGCTGGAATCACTGGATTGTACAAACCATTTGGCTCACAATTGCAATTTATTGGATCGAAACAAGTTTGGGCTCAAAATTTATTTGTAAAAAGTATAGATTCGAAAATTGGATTAAACATATGAACTGTGGGATAATTCATTCCTAATGAACAGTAATTGATTTCATTTTGGGGTCAAGATCAAAATGCGATAACATATGCAAGCAATTTGTTCACAAATTTGATTTAATGATCAATTAACAATAATGGATAGTTTTTGGGCCAACAATCGATTCAAATGAACATTAGCAATTTTGAGAATCGAATCAAACAAACGAATATGAGATTGGATCGGACCATGATCAACAAAAAATTATTGGATCACAGCAAATGGGTTTTTCAAGAAAAATTTGATCCAAAGAGTCAAATGATCACAAATCAAAAACGCAACGCACGAATCAAATATTACGAGAGATCATAGAGAGAGACTCACCAAAATTGATCAAATTGCGACAAAAATTGCCAAACCGAGAATCGTTCTTCAAAAAATCACCTTGATCTTGAAGACCCGCTCTGATACCAATTGTAGTGACAAAGAACATGGTTTGGCATGCGGAATTAAAGCTTGCACAATTGAACATGGTGATTTGGGTGTTTAAGAGATATATTGAATGTATATGGTGTTACACAAAAAGGATCTAGATCTAGACTACATAAATAACACACACTTACACACTCACTTTTATATCTCTCAAGCACGCCTCTACAAGTGGTATGAACCCACTATTTATAGAGGTGTTTACATGTCTCTCTCTCACTCTCTAACAAATGGGTCTAAAGGCTAAAGCACCACATGCAAGTGGGTTTTACAAAAGTCAAACATTTACAAAGTCATGAATGAATAACTTTGCACCCCAACAATATGTGCATATTTAATCATGTATTTTGTGAATATTTTTAATACTTTTAGCTACAATTATTCTTATTTTGGGACATAAGGTACTTATTATGCTTGAAATATGTTTTGAAGTAGCAAAGACATGATTAGGATGAAAAGGAAGCAATCAAGGAGCTAGAAGCAGGAAAATGTTGGCTAAGGCAAAAAGAAGACAAATAAGGTTGAAGACTGAAGACTACAGTGTGGCAAGTGGAAGCTTCACGATTTGTGAGCTGACTTGGAGAATACAATATTTCATAGAAGACCACGACGTGGTGCCTATTATGCCGTGGTCAATAGATTTTATGGAAACTATATATATTCGAACATTAGGTCAAATGGCAAGACTTATGGCCGATTTTCTGAGAGGGATTGCGACTAAAATCCTCTGGAAACCTTGGAGAAGATGAAAAATCGATTGGAGCTTAAGAGTTGAAGAGATTAAGAAGAAATCTACATAGATCCATTCGGTTTTCTAAGCATTACTCATGTCTAGTTTAAATTGCATTGATCTAGTGTGTTTTTCTGATATTATGAGAGGCTAAAAACCTTATACTTCTGTTTGGTGAAGACGAACCTGTTCCTTATGTGTTGATTTTGATTTATGGATGACTTATGTTGATTTTATTTGTGTTTGATAATCAAATCCCTAACATGTTAAAGTTCTAGTTTATATTGGCTAATAATCAAGTTCTGTATGGTAGAACATCAATCTAGTTGCATGAATTTCTTACCTAATTGTTTATGATCATTAAATAATTAGATAAATGGTTAATCATATCCTAGATCAGGTAATTAAAGCTAGTAACATTAACAGTGTTAGAGAGCATAATTAATCTTAATTTATGCTTGGTTGCTTAACTTAATCATAGGAAAGTTACTATTAGATTTATCATTCATGGTCCAATTTGTGCTTATATCGATTTCGTGTTTAACCTGTGCTTGACCATTGTATGGTAATTCATAAATTAATACATCTAGGTATTCGATCATAATAACTGGTTAATGAATCGGCAATCAATATATTCCATCCACTAGATATCAACCAAAGGAGAAGGTGAAATCGGAACTGAACAGAAGTACTCTTTAATATTGACGTAAATTCGTTTTCTTTGTTTGCTTAGTTGTTAATTTGATAATAGTTTGAATTAAGTTCTTCTGGTCTTGCAAAATCAGTAAAAACCCCACTTTAAGTTTGTTTTTTTAGTTTAATTAGAAGTAGTTATTTTAATTAATTAAATTCCGTTCCTTGAGTTTGTCACCCGACTTACCTAAGCCATTCTATAATCCGACTAGCTACATTGTCTATAGGTGCATAAATTAGTTAAGTTAGTTAGGTTATAAATTTAAAACTAGTAGGTACTATTGTGCACATCAAACCTTAATTGAAAGAACGGACATTTTCAATCATAGTATGAGTGGCTCCAAGCAAAGCATCAACTTGGTCTTTAATTCCTTCACAAAACTTCTCAAGTTTTTTGACCTTGTGGAAAACAAATCACAAAATTGCATTAGCTTCAACTCAATTGAGTCTATGGAAGTATGTACTAGCTTTTCAAATAGTTCATTTTGCTCACAAGCAAGATCTTGTAATTTCTTGATTTCATGATTGAAGGTTCGAGAATGAACAACCAAACGTTCATCCATACCCTAACAACATCATCAATCAAAGTCCGAGTGCGTGGTTCTTGGGACTTTAATAAGAATTTGACTTCCTCACCATTAACATTTGATTTCCTAGCACTATCATTCAAGAATTGAATAATGGAATTGATTTTACAGTTAAGAATCATGTACTGTTTACCAGAAATTCTGACGTGGTCTTCTACATTGTCTTCATCAGGATTGAACACCAACTCAACAAATCCGACCATTTCGTCATCTTCCTCCTCTTCATTAATATGTACATCTGGTTATGTTGATTATGAAGAGAACAACATAGTGATTGGCTCATTCATAACTCCTTGAAATGTTGGTGAAACAGTTGGAACATATGTTGATTGAATTGTAGAAGTTTGTGGTGGTGACGAAGGTGGTGGTAGTGGAAAAATTGAAACAACGACAACTAATGTTGAATCCATTCACCCATATTAACATTTTATTTCATATTACATACATTCTCAGTGATATTTGAAGTCATTCCCTGGTCCACATGGGACTCAGAAATAGGAACTTCGGGTGGTGTGACTATAGTCTGCTCAGGGATCGAAGTGATAAGAGGTTCACTAGAGGCGACTTTTGTATCCACATCAGATGTGTTTATAGTGAGATCATGAATATGTATCTCCTCGGTATTAAACTCAATGTAGGTATCCTCTCTAGGTGAAACACAAAATGTTTGATCATCATTCCCAAACGTAGCATCTTCAGTCTCTTCGCTATCTCGATCAGGCTCAAGCATTCGTGATGGAGATGTAGATTGAATACAAGGCTCTTTGTTATTCAAAGCACTAACCTTATGAATTCTTTTCAATACACCAACAAATTTTCGATGCTTTCTTTCTTGTGTACCTGGATCAGTAACATCTTTAATAACGACTCCTCGTGGTTTTGCTTTCATTTTGATCTTTTTGGGCTTCGTAAGGACAACCTTTGGATTAGTAACCCCCTCATCAACCTTTTATACTCTTTTACCATAAATAACTTTGGTAGACTTCTTAATAACTTCTTTTGTAATCTTTGTAGGAACACCTTTCCTAGACTTCTCTGGAACCTTTTTCGGAGAAACCTCTTTCTCAACAACCTTAGGTTTCGATTTTGACTTCTTTATAGGAACTTGCAAATCTGTAGATGTTCCCTATTTAAAAGTCACTTTCTTAGGAATTGAACCAGAAGAAGTAGTATCAATTGATGCTTTGTATTGAACTAATAATGAATTCATCACTGATACCAAATTGAGCATGACATCAGGAATTCGACCAACAACAGGAAAAACAATTGGATCATCAATTGTTGATTTGGGAATAAACATCTGGTAAAATTGGGCAACCTCTGCATCCTCAAAAATAAGAATACCTACCTGACTATAAACTTCATGCAAAATGAGACTCCAAAACCAAGCACTGGAGATCTCTATTGTCTTCTTTAAGTGCTTTATATAAGAAGCAAACTCATCCCAAAGTAATGATGCATAATCCACTTGCATACCATAGTGTAGACTTGCCATGACTGAATAGAACTAAAGTTTTGCCTTATCCATACCAGTACTACTACCAATAAAACATAAAAGTGTAATTCCAAAGAACAAATTCCAAACTCTTGGAATATTAGACTTTTTAAAACTACTCAAAAGCGAAATCAGAGGTTGATAGCCCATCTCATTGAACATATGTAGTACCTGATCATGTGAAGGAACCTCGAACTGGACTTTCAATGGTAGTTTAAGAATTTGGGAACATTGCTTATTTGTCAATCTCTTGTTCTTATGTGATTCCATTTAGAATGTGATGATATCAACCGATTTGTTGTACATGGTCGTAGAAGCAGCAAGTGATAACTACTTCCCCAGAATAGAGAAAGAAGAAGATAGAGCATGTTCTAGACATGAATCCTTCATACATTGAACAAGCATTCTTAATTCTACAGGATAACTATCAAGCACCAGATCAAACCAAACATTATTTGATTGAACTTTCATAGAATCATATTTGGCATCGAAATTTCGTATTCTGTGGTATTGAATTGATCAATAGCTTTGTTAAAAATAGACCTGATGATCAAGAGAATTTCGATTTTAAGCACAAAATAGGGTTAGTATTCTTGCATAAATTTTGAGAATCAGAAAGGTTTAACTGAAGAATCAACCCATCTTTTATAACTAACGTCAAATTCAAATTCAAATTAGGGTTCAATCACCAAAAGCCACGAGTAAGGTAAGCAGTTGAAACGACATCACCCCTTGTTGCCATGTGTAAGAGTAATGAGCACTTTTATCGGGCCACTCTAAAGCAATAGTTATGTACCATCAAACGGATAATTCGTCATTATGCATAGAATTGAACAGTCACCAATCTTCATTAGTTAAATTTGGGTTTCATTCACTTATGGGAATTCTAAGTGAAATGATTTGCCATAGTTTTCAAAATCTGGTTCTGAGTTGATAATACCCATAACATCGAGGATTTCAGTGCCAATGTGATCTAAAAGAAAAGATATAAGCAAAATAAGAAAATTTTGGATATTGAGATATCAAAGAACCTTTGACATAAAGGCAGTAAGATCCCGGGAAAAGATACCGTAACACCCCAACAATTCAAGCCAATTTTAAACTTTTTAATACATTTAAAAACCATTAAGTGATTATAGTTTGTTTTCAAAATTGTTTAAACATCAGAGTATTCCCAAAATCCAATCATGAAACCATGAAATATGAGGAGCTGTATAATCACGCCTTTGCCTTCCTACGATCATCTGATGTACCTAAAACAATAAACTGAAACTGTAAGCCCGAAAGCTTAGTGAGTTCCCCCAAAATACCGATACACAAACAATCCACATAACCATGTCATCAATATCATATCACAACTAAACAACGTGAAACAAGTCCACAGCTTTACAGACTAGATTACCCCTGGGCCCATAGTGTGAGTCTGGATTGCCTTTCGGGCCCACAGCTCACATCTGGATTGCCACTAAGCCCATAGTACGAGTCTGGCATGCCCTACTCGGCCCTCAGCTCGTATCTGGAATGCTCCCGAGTCCTCAGTATGAGTCTGGCATGCCTTACCCAACCCTTAGCTCATATCTGGAATACTCTAGGGTTTGTTGGTTACCGAACGGAGCAGTACAACCTCAACCCATCTCACCTAACATGTCGACATGTAAAATAACTAATGCACATGCAAATAATCATACAGTATCATAGATAGTCCTACAGGTCTACCCGACTAGCATATCAACCGACATGCATCACTAACTCAAACTCAACATATCAATAATTGCTAGGATATTAAATCTAATGGGCCGGCCTTGGTGCCTTAGACCCCTTAGTATAGTGAGGACAACTCATCTGACACCGCTGAAGTCCCGCAGATGAAACTCCAGCTGCTGGTTGACAGATTCCCGAACTGCCAACATCAAACAATACCCAAATTGGGTTCCAAGCCCAAGGTCCAACTCACATTCCAAAGGCCCAATAGTCAATTAATGGGCCAAAGCCCAACATACGGCCCAATTTTCCAAATTGGGCCCAGACCTCTACATGGTCATTCCTTAAGGCCCATCCATTAATTCTAGTCCAAACTATTGGTATACTAATGGCCCAATATCTCATAATTATAAAGACCCAATTATGGCCTATATATGGCCTAATTTTCCAAATTGGGCCCAAGTCCTCACATGGGACTTATCCTAAAGCCCATCCATTTATTTTGGTCCATTAACTTGTTCTTAGATAGCCCATCAATAGTCCAATCACTAAGGCCCAACTAAAAGCCCGAGGGAAATTAGGGTTTCACATAAAGTGACAATTAGGGTTAAGTGTTTCTCACTTAAGCCATTAAGGACTTAATCCATTAAGTCCCTTACTTTACTAAATAAATCATATGGTGTGATTGGGCTTAATGGATAATTTCATTCCAATGACCCAAATATGGGTCCCGATAAGTCCAAGCCCATAATCCCAAAATTAGGATTTTCAAATGAAATGATGATTAGGTTTAAGTGTTTCTTACTTAACCCATTAAGGACTTAATCCATTAAGTCCATTATTGCCTTAAGTTAGCTTGCCAATGAATATTATTTAATATTTCAAGTTTATTAAATAATTCCTGTGTGTGTGTCCCGATCAATTTCAACAAGTTAGGGTTTTATGCTCTTAGGGTTTTCCAAACCCTAATTAGGTTTTTCCAACCCAATACTAGTTCATTAGTCCATTGGTTGGGCTTTTAGGTCACATTGGGCCTTATTGGCCTATTAGGGTTCCATTGGGCCCACTAAGGTTTCATTGGTCCCACATTGTCCAAACATCCCCCAAACAAGGTCCAAACGCAATCAAAGCACACCACCACCCGACACGGTGGCAGGGGGCGGAAGCCACCACCTTACGGTGGTGGTTTAGACTTTTCTTTATTCCGATACGTTTACAATCTACAATACGATCCAAATAACACACATGAAAATAAAAACACACACCTAAAGTGCACAAAATCTCACACACACAACCACCTTTCATGGTGGTTGGTGGCGACGGAACATGGCAGCAAGCGGTGACCACCATGGCTAGCGGCCGTGGTGGGTCTTTCTCCAATGTCCGGCAGCAACAACTCGCACAACAGTAAACACAGCCACTGCCAATGGTGGCAGCGACGTCAACGGAAACTAGAGGGTGGTCTCGGGGCAGCGGCGTAGCAGTCAGCGGATTCGGGGTGGCAGCCACCACCTCACGGTGGTGGCGGTGATTTCCTTTGGTTCTCGGTTACACAGTCACTCAAATAACAACTCCTTCTCGGAAAACGATCCCAACACCCACCTGTGGTGGGTGACAACGACAATGGAGAAACAGCCGGCAACGGTGGTGCTTGGTTCAAAGCAACGGTGGCAGGAGCGGAAACAGCAACATGAAAGGAGGCGACAGCAGCGGCGGTCTTCATGTTTTGGCAGCAGCTTTGGTGGTGGCGACGTAGTACCAGCATACAACCGGAGAAGGAGGTACAGTCTTCCCAGCCACATATGGCAACCGCTTCTGCCACGATTGTCATCGTTGGTAGAGAGATAGCAGCAAGGGACGTCTCCACCGGCAGCAACGGTCCACCGGTGACCTTGGGTGATCTGAGCAACAAGATGAGGGAGGGAGGCGGCTGGAGAGTGAAGAGGGAGGCATAAGGTGCTTGCGGCTGATGAGAGGAGCCTTAGGGTTAGGGTTTGACGGTAATGAGGTATATATATCCCGTTCCCACCAGCTTTTCCCATAATAACACAAATGGTCCCTCCTTGCAATATTCTTTTCAAAACAAATCCCTAATTTACCAATTAGACCCCGCCTTTCCAAAATCCTTTCATCTTCGGTCCATAATTTACTTTTTAACCCCCATTTCCATAAATTCTTACATATTAAGTCCAAATAATATCATACACCCCCCTTGACTTATAAAAATCTTTACAAACTAAGTCCCACAATTACACTTTAACCCATGGGGTCCAAATCTTGTCATTTGACTTCCCGAAACCAACACTCTATTAATTATTATTCGATTTTGGGCTATAATAATATAAAAAAAATAATAAAATTACTTCTCAGGGTTCCGGTTTATTATTTAATCATTCTATTTTAAATGGGATGTTACTGATACTCTTCCTTCGACATAAAGAGAGATATAAACGTGATTTGTGTGGTTTCCATGAATTATAATCAAATACATGTCGAGAAGTATCGAAGGGCCTCTTCAAACAAGCTTTTTGGATGGCTTAATTCTCATACAAATTCGCAAATTAACACAAGTGCAAATTATTGTAAGAAAATACTTGTGTGACAAGTGTAATCGACCATAAGTAAGCTTTGGAAAAAATTTAAGTAACTGTAGATCAAAGTAAATGTTCATACGGAAATCTCATTTCATAAGAAAAAATAAAGAGTTGGATCAATTAGGAAAAAATGACTTAGGATTAGTACATTTCATTAAGATCGCGCATAATAAACGACAATGAGATTTTAAACATTTGAAAATGTACAGTGAAATGTAAGGTTTCGTGAAAATATTGAACAATAAAAAAATTTCACCGTCAATTCGTTAGTTTTAAGGTTTGTTGGGTCTCACCCTCATCATGGAAAAACTATTTAGGATCATAAACATAGAATTGTGATATACATACATCCTTGTTGTTTTTGGCCAAGAATGTATTGGGTATGTGTTATTGTGCGTGCATGTGTAAGAACATTAGGGTGAAAAAGATTTCTTATGAAAATCCATTGTACCTCTACGAATAAACGTAACCTTGGAGTCATCTCTTAACTCAACCTAAGAAGAGAAAGGTAGCTCAAGGACTATTGCTAATACAACCTATTTGGAAGAAATTTTCATTAAAGCTTTGCGAACAATGAGTCATTGAGGCTTTGAATAATATGTTGCAGCATGCTTCTAGGGACTATTAACTAGTTATGAGTTACGAATTATACCTGCTTTTTGTAGAGTTTTCTATGGCATGCATATGCGCAACATGTGTTACAATAAACTTCTCAATCAATATTACAAGCCAAAAATAAAGAAAATATTTTTTTATTTTTGAAATAAAAGACAAAAATTAAGAAAATCTTTCTAAGTACTTGATTTTGTGAAATAAAGGACGTGAATAGTATCGAATAGTATCGAAGTGTTGAACGTAAATAGTAACCTCTAAATGAAATCAAATCAACAACAAATTTTAGTCCAAACCTTCCTAATCTAAAAACAAGAAAAAATAGTTAGAGATTGGAACAAAACAAGTTTCCATCATTCCCAAACCATTTAAAATTTGCACAAAAGATTTTTCATCAAGTGATTTTGTAAAAATATCTTCCAATTGGTCTGCGGTTTTAACAAAATGGACTTCGATATTGTGATCCTCAACATGATCTTTGATGAAGTGATATCGAAGTGCAATATGTTTTGTTTTGTAGTGTTGAACTGGATTATGACTAATGCGAATTTCGCTTTGCAAATCACAAAACAATGGGATTTTCTTCATATTTATTGCATAGTCATGTAATTGACTTTAGATCTAGATACTTGAGAAGTACAAGCTGCAACAACAATATATTCAGCCATAGTTGTGGATATTGATACATATGTCTAGTCTTTCGACTGCCAACTCACAAGCTTCCCATCTAGAAATTGACATCCTCCAGTAGTACTCTTGCGGTCCAATTGACATCCCCCTGGATTAGCATCAAAATATGATAGAATAAAGAATCATGTGTTTTCTGGATACCGCAATCCAAGAGTCGATGTTTGATGTAGATATCGAAGGATATTCTTAATTGTTGTGAGATGTGGTTCTTTGGGATTCGCTTGGTACGTGGCACAATTACCCACCGAAAACATAATATCAGGTCGACTTGCAGTTAAATACAATAATGAACCAATCATGCTTCGATATGTCTTTAAATCCATGGGTGGCTTATCTAGATATGGACTTAAACGAGTGTCGACTACCATGGGAACCTTTGCGTTTGAGTAATTCGTCATTCCAAGGCGTTCAAGTAGATTTTGCGTATATTTTCTTGATTAATAAAGATTCCTTCCCTATTTTGTCAAATATTCAGTCCCAAGAAATGATTGATCTTCCAAATCATGCTCATTTCAATATGACTCTTCATTAAATCTTCGAATTCCTTTGACAACGAATGGTTAGTAGAACCAAATATTATGTCATCAACATAAATTTGAACAAGCATTAGATGATCCCCTACTTTCTTTCGAAATAGATTGGGATCAACCGATCCTTGCTTAAATTTAGTGATTTTCGAAAAATTGGTTAGCGTAGCATACCAAGCTCGAGATGCTTGTTTAACCTATAAATTGCTTTGTTAAGGATATAACTGTTGGAATAGTGTCTAAGGCTGCAACTATATTAGGCAAGTATTTGACCCGGTTATGCATGGTCCTTTTGGGTTGCCTTCACCATAGCAACTTGACAGGATGATTTGTAATGAGAGAAGAAATATTATTAATAATATAAGGAATAATAATATTGTTATTTGATTAATATAAGTCATAAATTAATTAGGAATTAATTTGGTGATTTAAAGAGATTAATTAAATAAAAGGGCATAAACTGTCAATTGTATGATAGTTGTACTTTGGGCTATAATCCCTTATGGATAAGGGGTGGACGGTTTTGGGGGTTTGGAAGGACCTAGAAATCGTCAAAGGCTTATCATTAGGGATATTGGATTGCTTAGGGCTTAAGTTATCCAATTAGGGTTTAAGGGTGAAACCTTAGGAGGCTCACTAGTATAAATAGACCCTTAGGGCTAAGGAAATCGGTACACTCTTGCTTTGAAGAAACCCTGGCCGATTTCTTGACCTCCTCTCTCTATCTCTAATCATCCTCTTGCTAGTTGGTGTTTGTAAGCCATTAGAGGAGTGACAATTATGACTCTAAGCTCCAAGGACAAGAAGATTCAAGCAAGCAACTCAAGGTAATCTTCTAGATCTGTTTTTCATATATGATTTGAATGTTTTTCATTAGATCTATCAATCAAAGTCTTGGATATATTGCATGTTCAATTAGAGAAACCTAGATCCAAGCATTAGGGTTTGCATGTGCACATAGGAATGTTCTTATGGCTCAAACCCATCAGTGGTATCAGAGACTTGAATGGTTTCTATTGAATGGATGCATTGGTTGCTTGATTGTTGATTGAAAAATTTGTTTTTTGTCCATCTGCCTGATGAACTTAGCGAGTACCATAGTGGACTCGGCGAGTAGGTTTCAACTCAGCGAGTCCATGGTGGTACTCGGCGAGTTCGAGCGTCAGATGGAGCTATTTTCGGGTTTTCTTGCTGTTTATCTTTTGGAAACTTGCCTTTATCTTTATGGGTCAATATAAATCCGATTTTAACATATATTAGAGTATATCCTTGACCTAATAAAAGATATTTATCAATTAATTGAATAATAATTTCCATATATGATATTAATTGATTATTTTAATTGAATTGGTAAATTGTTTTGCAAGAAACATTTAAATAAATCAAATATGGATAATTATGAGATTAAATGGTTAATTTGAATTATTTGTTATTTGATCCCTTATGTTTTGAAAAGTTTAAAACTTGTCCTCAAGTTTTGAAATTTATGTTTTGTAATTAAAAGTTTAATTTAGACAACTTAAATTTCAAACCCTAGGATTTTAAAAGGTTAAAATTCAACCCTATACTTATATGATATTACAAGACTAATATATATATATATATATATATATATATATATATATATATAATTAAAATGCTAGTCTTACCGTTAGTAGGTCTCATTCACGAAGCCGGTCTATAAGGTGGGTATAAGGTTGCGGCCTATAAAGTGGCGCTTAATGGGTGTACACTCACACCCACCGCTTGCTTGATCGGTGGAGGGTCGTTAGTCGAATGGGTAGGATAGGGAAACTTTATCTCCTCATTAATAAGTATAATGAACACATAAAATAACTAAACTATTTTTTAAAATTCCCAATCTTAGTTACTTTAGGAAAAGTGAATTGATGCAATCCCATGAAATTACACTTTGCACCCTTGCTAAGAAGTTAGTGGAGCATGTGTGGTTTACTGGAACACTAATTGGTTCTAAGCATAGGTGGCAAAGGGTGATTCATTGTTTATCATAGTTCGGTGGAGCGTGTGTGGTTTACCGGCACATCGAATAAGTGATTGTTACAATGAAGGTACCGTGTAGATTTGCATGGTTATTCACACCCACTTTGTGATCCTCGGTATCCTAGTCACAAACGAGAGGGGCATATCAAGATTTAAACATGCCATTGAAAAGTTCAATGAATCTCATCGAAACCTAAGAATTCTCAATACATTAATTTAGAACTTAAAGTTATGTTTTGTGATGGAGAATTAGTGAATCGTCATTCACTTACCCTCAAATTGTTTGCATGTTAGATTACGACATCCCTTTTCTAATATGTAAATATTGTTGTTGCATCCTAGCCCTAATTCTTCTTATTGGGTGATAATTAGGGATTCAAATTCTAATCAATCTTTGTCCTTTCTATTTGTAGATGTCGAACACGAACAATGCTGCTGCTAGTTCATTCACATTGATGAGCCTTTTCCAAAAGGTGACTTTCGATGGAACGAACTTTATCAATGGATAAGATACATTCGCACGATTGCTCGCTACGAGGACAAGGAGTATGTCCTTGACGAGAAGCTCGAGAAGATCAATCTAGAAATCGCTACTCCGGCTGAAATGACTGCTTTTGAGACTCATGAACGTGATGCGACAAAGGTTCATTGCATCATGATAGCCACAATGAACGCTGAATTTCAAAAGTCCTATGAGGACATGTATCCGTACGAAATGCATCAAGACTTATTGGAGAGATACCATCAAAACGCGAGGCAGGAACGTTACGAGATCTTTACTAACATGATATCCGCTAAAATGGGACATGGGGAATCTCTAACCGTACACCTGCAAAAGATGCAAAGGTATGTCGATCGTCTTCGCAAGTTGAATGTCGACTTTGGGTAAGATTTGGCTATCGACATGGTGCTTCATTCTTTGCCTCCGTGTTACAACCAATTTAGGATGACCTACCACATGAACAAGGAAGAGGTCACCCTAAGTAAGTTCCAAAATCTCCTAAGGGTTGCTGAGAGCAACCTCAAGGACAAGTCTGTTGCACCAACTCCCAATCCACCCGTTGCTCCTGTTTTGGCAATTGGGCAAGGAAGGGGCAAGAAGAGGAAGGCTCCGTCTAAGAGCCACCGCAAAGGAAAGTCCCGAGATGGTTCCTCTTCTAGTGGGACCAAAGTTGATCCTGCTAAGCCCAACCCTAACCCAAAGGAGGCAGAGTGCCACCATTGCCATAAAATAGGGCATTGGAAGAGAAGCTGCCCTGAATACCTGCAAGCCATCAGGGAAGGAAAGATCAAGCCGTCTTTCGCAGGTATTTACACAATTAAATCTAATGATTCATCTCATGCTATTTCTTGGGTCCTCGATACCGGGTGTGGTTACCACATTTGTTCTGAATTGCAGGGGCTAAGAATAAATAGGGATGTAGAGCGTGGAAGAATAAATCTAATCATGGGGAACAGAAGACCGTCGCCTGTGACCAAGATTGGAGTGTATTCTCTAGTGCTTAGTAATGGATTATGTTTAGATTTGAATAATTATTGCTACTTGTCATAAATGGCAAGAAACATCATTTCGTTTCATGGTTTGTTTAGACAAGGATTTAGATTTTCTTTTAATAATGAGAATGGTTCAATTTATGCTTATCTAAATGGTGTCTTATATTTTGAAGCAATGCCATGTAATGGAATTTATGAAACTGTTATGATTGTAGATAACCTAGAAAATGATGTTTTATGCATGGATTCTTCCAATAGTATGGATAGAGCATCCTTATGGCATTGTCGTCTTTGACATGTCAACAAGAAGCGCATAGCCCAACTCCAAAAGGATGGAGTGTTGGAGTCATTCGACCTTAGGGAAGATGACACATGCGAGTCTTTACTTGGAAAGATGACAAAGTCACCCTTCACTAGCACATGTGAAAGGGGTGAAGGTTTATTGGACCTCATACATACCGATGTGTGTGGACCCTTTAGATCAACCACAAAGGATGGGAACCGCTTCTATGTGACTTTCACCGATGATTATAGTAGATATGGGTATATTTACTTAATCAAGCACAAGTCAGAAACGTTTGAAAAGTTCAAAGAATTCAAAAATGAAGTGGAGAATCAATTGGGCAGGAAAATCAAGATGCTTCGATCCAATTGAGGAGGAGAGTACCTAAGTCTTGAATTCCACGACTATCTCAAAGAATGTGGAATAGTTTCGCAATTGACGCCACCTAGGACACCACAGTTAAATGGTGTGGCAGAAAGGCGTAATCGAACCTTGTTAGACATGGTTCGTTCTATGATGAGTCGTGCTTCACTACCTATCTCATTTTGGGGGTATGCCTTAGAGACTACCGCCCATATCCTTAACCGAGTCCCTACCAAGAAGGTTGCCAAAACACCTCACGAGATGTGGACAGGGAAAGCTCCCTCGTTAGCACATATCAAGGTTTGGGGTTGCGAGGCCTTCGTAAGACGAGATACTCACGACAAGCTCGAACCTCGTAGTGAGTGGTGTATTTTCATCGGCTACCCGCAGAAATCCTTTGGATATCTCTTCTATAGACCGAGTGACAATGTTGTCTTCGTTGCGAGGAGAGGGATTTTCCGAGAACGAGAACTCATAAGCCAAGGAGACAGTGGGAGGCAGATCGAGATTGAAGAAATTCAAGAGTCGATTGATGAAGGAACCTCTACCGCTGGCACTCAACCCGAGGAGGAAACTCCGGTTGAACCGATTGACGAGTCCTTACCTCTTAGACGTTCCGAAAGAGTTAGAGTTCAAACCCAGTTTTATGGTTTTCATATTACTACCGAAGGGGACACGTATATTAGTGATGATACACTAATAAATCTAGATGAACCTAATAGCTATAAGGAAGCCATGGCAGGTCCGGAGTCTGCAAAATGGAAGGAGGCAATGGACAGCGAGATCCAATCCATGTATGACAACCAAGTTTGGAATTTGGTTGATAATGTGCCTGGACGTAAGACCGTTGGGTGCAAATGGATCTTCAAGAAGAAGACCGACGTGGATGGAAATGTACACACATATAAAGCGCGATCGGTTGCGAAGGGCTTTACTCAAACTCCCGGAGTTGACTATGATGAGACCTTCTCACCAGTTGCAAAAATAAAGTCTATTAGGGTGATGCTAGCCATTGTTGCATTTCATGATTATGAGATATGGTAGATGGATGTCAAGACCGCTTTCCTTAATGGAAAGTTGGCTGAGGATGTTTACATGGCTCAGTCAGAAGGGTTTGTTGATACGAAGCATCCGAATAGAGTGTGTAAGCTTGAGAAGTCCATTTATGGACTTAAGCAAGCGTCTCGCAGATGGAATCTTTGCTTCGATGAGAAAGTCAAAGAGTTTGGATTTCTACGAAGCGAAGATGAATCATGTGTATATTTCAAAGCCAGTGGGAGTGTAGTTAGCTTCCTCGTTTTGTATGTCAATGACATACTACTCATAGGAAACGACGTCCCAACACTGCCGGAGGTTAAGTCGTGGCTCGGGAAGTGCTTTGCTATGAAGGACCTCGGAGAGGCTTCCTATATTTTGGGAATAAGGATAGTGAGAGAACGAAGTAAAAGACTAATAGGACTTAGTCAGAACACTTACTTGGAAAAGGTACTAAAACGTTTTAGTATGGAAAATTCGAAGAAGGGAGAATTACCGATACAAAGTAATGCCAAGTTGAGTAAGACTCAAAGTCCAAGTACCGAAGCCGAGATAGCAGAAATGAGCCGAGTACCATACGCTTCCGCAGTTGGCTCAATCATGTATTCTATGACTTGTACTCGCCCTGATGTAGCCTTTGCTTTGAGCATGGTCAGTAGATATCAAGGGAACCCTAACAGAGCCCATTGGATTGCGGTCAAGAATATACTTAAGTACCTTTGGAGGACGAAGGAATGGTTTTTAGTCCTCGGGGGGGAGTGATGACTTAAAGGTGCGAGGGTATAGTGACGCCAGCTTCCAGACCGATAGGGACAACTACCGTTTGCAGTCGGGCTGGGTCTTTACCCTTAATGGAAGAGCAGTAACTTGGAAAAGTTCCAAGCCGGAAACCGTAGCTGATTTAACGTGCGAATCAGAGTACATTGCAGCGAGTGAAGCGTTAGAGGAGACAATATGGTTAAATAACTTCATTGGTGATCTTGGAGTTGTGCCTGCCATAAAGGAGCCTATGGAAATTTTCTGTGATAATGAAGGAGCGGTTGCCTTGACCAAGGAACCAAGGGATCATGGTAGATCTCGTCATATCGACAGAAAATATCATTTCATTAGACATCGAGTAGAAGAAGGACACCTCGTGGTTAGGAGGATATCATCAGAAGATAACCCAACAGATCCGCTTACGAAGGGACTGAGTAGGGTTAAGCATTTGCAGCATGCTAGGAGTATTGGACTGAGAGATGATATTAGATTAGATTAGATAGTTTTTGAAACATGTAATAGATAAATATAATTGACATTTGATGATTAAATAAAGGAGTATTATTTATGAGTAAAGTTACTGTCTTATGTTAATTGTTTAACTATTGTTTCACTTTGCATGTTTTGACTTCCAGAATAATTGAGTTTATTAAGAATAATCGAATTATTCAAACATTCCACAATCGTTCATATGTTGGAAGTAGATATGAATGAAGATTGTCATGAATTGGTGTGTAGATTACTAAATGGTATTAGACATAGCAAAAGTTTGCTACAAAGTTCATGAGTGCTTATGAACTAGCTTTGAGCATTGGAATAAACCCGCGCTTGCTGGAATCACCTTATGGAATATGATAAAAAGGGGTGATCGCAAGACGATAATATCATATGGTCTTAAAACCTAGATATATGGTGTGTTATTTGTTAATTAGTTGTACATTGATAATGCGAAACCGCATCAGTAAATTGATGTTATAAAATGCATTGTTGTGTATAGTTGATTAATGAATAAGTAAATGCATATAAGTCGAAGTTTATCTGTTACTCTTATCCTAAGAAGGTAAAAGCGATATCTCGGCCGCTCGATGATTTGATTTGACTTATGTTTCGGGCCCGGTCAGAACTAATTGATGTGTTCGATTAAGTTTTATGTCAAATAAATCTGAGATTGAGAAACCAAATGCTGGACAAAGACGATTCCATAGAATTGTCCGCATGATATTTAAACAGAGGACTGTACGATCCCTTATCTAAACGACAGGACTGATAAGATCAGAGTTTGACAACGTCTTTGAGAGCTACGATTGCTAACCGGATTGTGCTTATATAGTTACTAGACTTATCCAAGTGGGAGACTGTTGGAATAGTGTCTAAGGCTGCAACTATATTAGGCAAGTATTTGACCCGGTTATTCATGGTCCTTTTGGGTTGCCTTCACCATAGCAACTTGACAGGATGATTTGTAATGAGAGAAGAAATATTATTAATAATATAAGGAATAATAATATTGTTATTTGATTAATATAAGTCATAAATTAATTAGGAATTAATTTGGTGACTTAAAGAGATTAATTAAATAAAAGGGCATAAACTGTCAATTGTATGATAGTTGTACTTTGGGCTATAACCCCTTATGGATAAGGGGTGGACGGTTTTGGGGGTTTGGAAGGACCTAGAAATCTTCGAAGGCTTATCATTAGGGAGATTGGATTGCTTAGGGCTTAAGTTATCCAATTTGGGTTTAAGGGTGAAAGCCTAGGAGGCTCACTAGTATAAATAGACCCTTAGGGCTAAGGAAATCGGTACACTCTTGCTTTGAAGAAACCCTGGCCGATTTCTTGCCCTCCTCTCTCTATCTCTAATCATCCTCTTGCTAGTTGGTGTTTGTAAGCCATTAGAGGAGTGACAATTGTGACTCTAAGCTCCAAGGACAAGAAGATTCAAGCAAGCAACTCAAGGTAATCTTATAGATCTGTTATTCATATATGATTTGAATGTTTTTCATTAGATCTATCAATCAAAGTCTTGGATATATTGCATGTTCAATTAGAGAAACCTAGATCCAAGCATTAGGGTTTGCATGTGCACATAGGAATGTTCTTATGGCTCAAACGCATCAATAACAATGATCAGGAAACTTATCGTTTATGAATCCCGGTGGTTGCTCGACATAAACCGTCCCTTCAAGTACACCATTGGTCAATTCACACTTAACATCACTTTGATCGATGTCAAAAAATTTTGTGAGATTCATAAGCAAGAAAAAATCATACGGCCTCGAGTCTTGCAACAGGAACAAATATTTCATTGTAATCAATCCTTTCTTGTTGAGAATAACCTTTAACGACGAATCTTGCTTTATTGCGAACGACATTGCCCTCTTTATCCATTTTATTTTTAAAGATCCATTTTAAACCAACTATCGAAACATTTCCAGGTTTAGGAATAAGCCTCCAAACTTTGTTTCGCTCAAATTTAGCCAACTCAAAGTGCATTGCAACAACCGAATTAGGATGTTCTAATGCATTTTTGACTGTTTTTGGTTCAATTTTTTAGATAAAAACATTAAATATACAATATTCTTGATGAAAATTAAGAACTTCATTCCTTGCTCTAATTTGTGCTTGTGTTAGAACACTAGAGTTAGGATTACTAAGAATTTGTTCTTTCGGATGAGCATGTGTCCATTTATCCAAAGGTGGATAGGATAGATCAAAATCTAAATCAGCAACTTCAAATATTTTTTCATCTTTTTCTGTTGATTTATGTTGATTTAGGGCTTATTGAGCCCTTTTATGATAAGATCTAGTGCTTCCTTGGTCCCTTGAGTGAGTTAAGTTGTAGATCTGGACCTTTGGAGGTCCAGAGTGTCCCTTTGCCCAAGCTTTTTATGAATCTATAAGGGTTTGGATTTGGGGTCCTTGTGCTTAAGGTCAAAACACCATTTATGAGTCATGGGGTGTGTTATGAGCACCAAGTTATGGACTTTACGTGATGAATTAGCTTAGGAAGGCCAGATCTATGAGTTGTTGGAGCGGATCTGACCTCAGAAGCAAGTTTGAGTTGGTGCATGGCATGGACTCGCCGAATCTGAAGAACAGACTCGGCGAGTAGCATGAAGATTGTCCTTGACCACTCAGTGAGTGGTCCAACCGAGTTATGAGTCGACTCAGTGAGTCGGGGCGAGTTAGAAGTTGACAGGTGGACTGAGACGAACTGGAACTCGCCGAGTTGTTCTTGAGACTCGGCGAGTTGAGTCGGGGTGGCCCCGCGATTCTTACCAGGTGGAATTCGTCGAGTTAGGGGAATACTCGACGTGTCAAAAAGGGAATCCTAGAGAGTTGGTGAAAACGTCTAGACTCGCCGAGTCGCCTTAGTGCACTCGCCGAGTCCGGTCAAAGTTGACCGTTGACCGTTGACTAGAGTTGACCAACGTTGACTTCTTAGGGGTAGTCAACCTTAGTGTTAAAAAGTGTTAATTAGAGACATATGATCTTATAGGAGGATTATAGCTCGGAGGATCGAGCACGAGGGATTTCAGGATTCGTGAGTCATCGAGATACGCGAGGTGAGTCTTCTCACTATACTTTACCTTGACCAGGTAATCAGAGTTATGTGTCAGAGTATGTGTATGTTATGTATATGCTATGTGTTGTACTGCATGATGTCTATGTGATTTATGTTGTGCATGTTTATAGAGTTAGAACCAGAAGGTTCCCAGAGTTAGAACCTGAGGGTTCACAGAGCTTGGGTGCACGGACCCATAGAGTTATAGCCTCGAGTGGCTAATATATGTGATATGTTTGTGGTATTTTGGGGAACTCACTAAGCTTTGTGCTTACAGTGTCAGTGTTGTTGTTTCAGGTACTAGTGATGACCGTGGGAAGGCGTCGGCTTGATTTGTACACACGCATGGGATTTTTGATATACATTGATCTTGGGATTTTGTATAATGTGAATTGAGACTTAAACTTGATGTTTTTATGAAAAGTTAATGAGAAATGTTTTTATAAATTGTGAAAAATTATTTTGAAATCCACGGTGTTACAAGTTGGTATCAGAGCCTTGGTTTGAGGGATTTGAGTACACCTTCGGGCGTATTTGAACTCAAACTGAGGATTTGAGAAGTATTTTCAAAAAAAAATATAAAAGATTTTGAAAATGCAGAGCAGAGTTGTGTGTACGATCAGTCCGCGCCCGAACGGTGATTTCCCAAAATACCCTTATGTTGTGTGATATTGATACTGATATAATGTATTCGCATGCTAGAGTAGGCTAGGTATTCCTATTAGGACTAGAGTGGCCTGATTTGTGATGCCTTAGCCTAGGAAAAGGTGAGCTGCTATGAGATGCTTGAGAGTGAGTAGGTAGCAGCAAGGGGCTTATGAGAGATCTATTAGAAGGAGGTCTATGCATGATAGAGTACTTGGATATTGGGATCTGAAGAGGAGGACTTGGGGTGTATTATGATACGGTGTGGACAGTAGTATTGGGCCCGTACTACTGAAAGAACCGGAGCGGTGTACAGCCCAAGTAAGAATCTTTGGAATACCAAGAATCAAGGAGGAAAGAGTTGACGAGTGTGAGTATGCTCGTAAGGGTTCTAATTTATCGTATGTTGTATTTCAAAGGTAGATCATGGTGAGGACATGCTTGATGCCCGAGAGCAGTGGTACCGGTGATGAGGAGATCCGCCGGATCATTCATGAGGAGGTGGCTGCGGCCATCAGGGCAGAGATACCGGAGATGTTTGGGTCTATAAAGACCACGCTGATTGAGACGTTTGATGAGCGTTATGCCGCTCTTTCTGAGGCTGCTGTTGCAGCGGCTACCGCAGCGATTGCTGCTGCGAGGCCGCAAGGTGGTGATGCGTTGCTGTTCCGAGAGTTCAGCAACACAAAACCACCAGAGTTTGATGGGACCCAGGATCCGGTGGCAGCGATGAGGTGGATATCTGATATTGAGGGGTGCTTCTTCACTTGCTCATCTCCTGAGCATTTGAAGGTCCGGTTCGCGCTGAACCAGCTTCGCTTGGGAGCGAAGGACCGGTGGAAGTTTGTGATGGCGCATTATACGCCTGCTGAGCTTGTGGCAGTGACCTGGGAGAGGTTCACTGTCATGTTCTGAGATGATTACGTTCCCCAGGTGGAGAGGGAACCTTTGGCACAGGAGTTTCTGACCCTCAAGCAGGGTACTGAGTTGGTTACAGCGATCACGAGGATGTTCCATGAAAGGGCGATGTTCTGCCCTGAGCACGTGTCCACTGAGCAGGCACGTATGAGCCGTTATTTGAGCATTTTGAGGAGGGATATTCGGGAGTTCGTGGCGAACTCCTCGTACCGTACATTTGCGGAGCTTCAGACAAATGCCCGGAAGAGGGAGATTGAGCTTGAGACTCAGGCCAGGGAGGAGGCGGAGTCTCAGGGGAGGGATCGGCGACCGGCACAGTCTCAGCCGGCAGCCAAGCGGGCCAAGCCCGCTGATCCCAAACCAGGGAACCAGAAGGGCCGCACTTGTGGGAAGTGCGGCAAGGGTCATGATGGAGTCTGCCGAGCGGGATCTTGATACAAATGTGGCAAGGAGGGGCATATGGCCAAGGATTGCCCCCAAGGGGTTTGCAGTGTGCTTCCACTGCAATCAGACCGGACACCGGAAGGCAGAATGTCCGCAGCTGCGAGGGTCATCTCAGGGAGCACCTCAGGGATCTGCCCCTGCCGCCATCAGAGCTACAGAGAGTCGGCCAGTGAAGGCCGAGGCACCGAGGGCACGAGGGAGAGCCTTTCAGCTGACCGCGGAGGAGGTCCGCGCAGCGCCCGATGTCGTGGCTGGTATGTATTCTTTCATATATTTATTTTGATGTTGAGATATTATGCTTATGTTATGTTATGTGTAGGTACTTTTCTTGTGAATTATGTACCTGCCTTGGTGTTATTTGACTCGGGTGCGAGTCGGTCTTTTGTATCTTTGGCTTTTAGTCAGCATATCAGTGTTAGTCGTGAGGCATTGAGTCGGCCTCTGAGAGTTTCCATAGCTGATGAGAGGGTGATATATGCCACGGAGGTTCTCCGAGGTTGCGCAGTTGAGATATTCGGTATTGAGTTCCCGATTGATCTAATTCCTATTGCTATGGGTGATGTCTGCGTCATTGTGGGCATGGATTGGTTGAGCAGATTCGGTGCGGTCATCGACTGTGAGCGTCAGCTGGTGACCATACGAGACTCTAGTGGGGGAGTTCTTTCGGTATACGGCGAGGGTACACGTTCAGGATCAGCGTTTTGTTCGGCCGCTAGGGCGAGACAGTGTCTACAGCAGGGCTGTAAGGGTTTTGTGGCGTATGTGGTGGATACGCGGGTGATTTCCGAGAGGCCGAGTTCAATGGAGGAGGTTCCGGTAGTGCGTGAGTTCCCGGATGTATTTCCCGAGGAATTGCCGGGTGTGCCTCCTGTGAGGCAAGTGGAGTTCAGTATCGATTTGGTTCCGGGGGCTGCACCTATCGCTAAGGTGCCTTATCGCCTTGCACCTCCAGAGATGCAAGAGTTATCCTCACAGCTTCAGGAGCTGCTGGGGAAGGGGTTTATTCGGCCGAGCAGCTCGCCGTGGGGAGCACCTATCCTGTTCGTCAAGAAGAAGGATGGTTCACACCGGATGTGCATTGATTACCGGGAGTTGAACAAGCTGACGATCAAGAACCGTTACCCATTGCCGAGGATCGACGATTTGTTCGATCAGTTGCAGGGAGCATCTTGGTTTTCCAAGATCGATTTGAGATCGGGATATCATCAGGTGAGGGTGCGGGATGAGGACGTCCAGAAGACAGCGTTCAGGACGCGTTATGGGCATTATGAGTTTGTGGTGATGCCTTTTGGGCTCACCAATGCCCCGGCAGTGTTCATGGATCTCATGAACCGAGTGTGTAGGCCAATGCTGGATCGGTCGGTGATTGTGTTTATCGACGACATTCTGGTATATTCGAGATCTAGAGAGCAGCATGAGGAGCATCTGAGAGAGGTTCTTGGAGTTCTGAGATCGGAGAGGCTCTATGCCAAATTCTCCAAGTGTGATTTCTGGTTGCGGGAGGTTCAGTTCTTAGGACATCTCGTTAACCAGGAAGGGATTTTGGTCGATCCGGCCAAGGTGGAGGCAGTGATGAGTTGGGAGGTGCCGAAGTCACCCTCCAAGATTAGGAGTTTCCTAGGGTTGGCAGGGTATTATCGGAGATTTATCAAGGATTTCTCCAAGATCGCAGTGCCACTCACCAGATTGACCCGGAAGGATGTTGCTTTTTCATGGGGCCCCGAGCAGCAGGCCTCCTTTGAGACACTTCGCCAGAGGTTGTGCGAAGCCCCGGTGTTAGCTCTCCCGGAAGGGATGGAGGACTTTGTGGTATTCTGTGATGCATCGATTTTGGGACTAGGAGCGGTGCTGATGCAGAGAGGGCATGTGATAGCATATGCATCGAGGCAGCTGAAGCCTCATGAGACGAGATATCCCACCCATGATCTAGAGTTGGGGGCAGTGATGTTCGCCCTCAAGATTTGGCGTCACTACTTGTATGGGGTTCGGTGTACGATATACACGGACCATAAGAGTTTGAAGTATTTGATGGATCAGCCCAACCTAAATATGCGTCAAAGAAGGTGGTTGGATGTGGTCAAGGATTATGATTGTGAGATCCTGTACCACCCAGGCAAGGCTAATGTGGTAGCCGATGCGTTGAGCCGCAGGGCGGAGAGCACTCCACTGTGGGATGTGTGTTTGAGATTGACCGTGATAGCTCCGGTATTGGACGCCATTCGCGGGGTACAGGCCGAGGCTGTGCAACCTGAGATGCAGAAGAGGGAACAGGTTGTTGGTTTGGTTTCAGAGTTCGTGACCGATGGTCGGGGTCTTATGACATTTCAGGGGCGTATCTGGGTACCGTTGGTGGGGGGAACGCGCACCACTTTGATGGAGGAGGCTCATCGATCAAAATTTTCGATCCATCCGGGGGCCACCAAGATGTATTTGGATTTGAGAAAGGAGTATTGGTGGCCATGTATGAAGAGGGACATCGCATGGTTTGTTGGGAGATGCTTGACCTGCCGAAGGGTTAAGGCCGAGCACCAGAGGCCGCATGGCAAGTTGCAGCCATTAGAGGTTCCCGAGTGGAAGTGGGAACAGATCACTATGAACTTCATCACCAAATTGCCGAGGACTGCCAGAGGAGTTGATGCAATTTGGGTGATTGTGGACAGGTTGACGAAGAGCGCTCACTTCCTTGCCATTAGTGAGAGTTCTTCAGCAGAGAAATTGGCGGAGGTGTATGTGAGGGAACTGGTATCTCGGCATGGGGTGCCGATCTCGATTGTTTCGGACCGTGATGTGCATTTCACTTCCAGATTCTGGAAGAAATTTCATGAGGAGTTGGGTACTAGATTGCATTTTAGTACCGCATATCATCCCCAGACAGACGGTCAGAGTGAGCGGACGATTCAAACGCTTGAGGACATGCTCCGAGCATGTGTGTTGGATTTCGGGGGTAGCTGGGATGCGTATTTACCCTTGGCAGAGTTTTCCTACAACAACAGCCATCATTCGAGCATTGGTATGCCACCCTTTGAGCTGTTGTATGGGAGGAGGTATCGGACCCCCATTTGTTGGGGAGAAGTTGGGTAGCGAGTGATGGGCAGTACAAAGATCGTCCTTCAGACGACGGAGCAGATTCAGCAGGTCAGACAGAGGTTGTTGACCGCTCAGAGCCGACAGAAGAGTTATGCAGACAGACGCCGGTCCGAGGTTGAGTTCCAGGTCGGCGACTTCGTTCTCCTGAAGGTCTCTCCTTGGAAAGGAGTGATTCGATTCAGGAAGAGGGGCAAGTTGGGGCCCCGGTATATTGGTCCATTTCGTGTGGTTGCAAGGGTAGGCCAGGTAGCTTATCGTTTGGAGTTGCCAGCAGAGTTGGGGCAGATTCACGACACTTTTCATGTGTCGCAGTTGAGGAAGTGTATAGCCGATGAGTCGGCAGTGGTTCCATTAGAGGATATTCAGGTGGATGCGAGCCTGAATTATGCCGAGAGACCAGTGGCCATCAGAGATCGGAAGGTCAGGGTTCTGAGGAACAAGGAGGTACCTCTGGTGTTGGTTCAGTGGCAACATCGGAAGGGATCAGAGATGACCTGGGAGCCGGAGCGTGAGATGCGTGAGCAGCATCCGGAGCTATTTTCAGAGCGAGACTTCGGGGGCGAAGTCTAGTTCTAGTGGGGGAGAGTTGTAACAGCCCGGATTTCCAAGTATCTTTTATGTTTATGTCTTTGGTGTTTTGAGAGGGGACTCGGCGAGTTGGAGCTCAGACTGGCCGAGTAGGATCGCGGTTCTGGACGCAGGTTCGCGCCTGGACTCGGAGAGTCCAAGGTATGGAATCGGCGAGTCTGCGCTGTTTAATGAAACCCTAATTCCTCGGGTTTGGGACCTATTTAAAGGGCCTTTAGGCTGTCATTTGTGCTCACCAGTCCCTTGAGTGAAACCCTAGCAAGTGTGAGCGTTTGGAGCAAAGTAGGAAGCCATTATTGACCTTGGAGGTATCTTTTTGCAAGGAAAAAGAAGAATTAGCTAAAGGAAAGCAAGGGGAGCCACTTCCTGAAGGCTTGAGGTCCAGAACATCGCATTTGAGGTATATTCTTCGAGCTATTTCTGCTATGTTGAGATTTATGTTGATTTAGGGCTTATTGAGCCCTTTTATGATAAGATCTAGTGCTTCCTTGGTCCCTTGAGTGAGTTAAGTTGTAGATCTGGACCTTTGGAGGTCCAGAGTGTCCCTTTGCCCAAGCTTTTTATGAATCTATAAGGGTTTGGATTTGGGGTCCTTGTGCTTAAGGTCAAAACACCATTTATGAGTCATGGGGTGTGTTATGAGCACCAAGTTATGGACTTTACGTGATGAATTAGCTTAGGAAGGCCAGATCTATGAGTTGTTGGAGCGGATCTGACCTCAGAAGCAAGTTTGAGTTGGTGCATGGCATGGACTCGCCGAGTCTGAAGAACAGACTCGGCGAGTAGCATGAAGATTGTCCTTGACCACTCAGTGAGTGGTCCAACCGAGTTATGAGTCGACTCAGTGAGTCGGGGCGAGTTAGAAGTTGACAGGTGGACTGAGACGAACTGGAACTCGCCGAGTTGTTCTTGAGACTCGGCGAGTTGAGTCGGGGTGGCCCCGCGATTCTTACCAGGTGGAATTCGTCGAGTTAGGGGAATACTCGACGTGTCAAAAAGGGAATCCTAGAGAGTTGGTGAAAACGTCTAGACTCGCCGAGTCGCCTTAGTGCACTCGCCGAGTCCGGTCAAAGTTGACCGTTGACCGTTGACCAGAGTTGACCAACGTTGACTTCTTAGGGGTAGTCAACCTTAGTGTTAAAAAGTGTTAATTAGAGACATATGATGTTATAGGAGGATTATAGCTCGGAGGATCGAGCACGAGGGATTTCAGGATTCGTGAGTCATCGAGATACGCGAGGTGAGTCTTCTTACTATACTTTACTTTGACCAGGTAATCAGAGTTATGTGTCAGAGTATGTGTATGTTATGTATATGCTATGTGTTGTACTGCATGATGTCTATGTGATTTATGTTGTGCATGTTTATAGAGTTGGAACCAGAAGGTTCCCAGAGTTAGAACCTGAGGGTTCACAGAGCTTGGGTGCACGGACCCATAGAGTTATAGCCTCGAGTGGCTAATATATGTGATATGTTTGTGGTATTTTGGGGAACTCACTAAGCTTTGTGCTTACAGTGTCAGTGTTGTTGTTTCAGGTACTAGCGATGACCGTGGGAAGGCGCCGGCTTGATCTGTACACACGCATGGGATTTTTGATATACATTGATCTTGGGATTTTGTATAATGTGAATTGAGACTTAAACTTGATGTTTTTATGAAAAGTTAATGAGAAATGTTTTTATAAATTGTGAAAAATTATTTTGAAATCCACGGTGTTACACATTCTTACTCCCCATGAACAGATGAATCAGCTAAATGTTGCTCCCTCTTCAACATTAACATATGAATTTAACCGTTCCTCCTCGACATGGGGTTGAGAAGTCGAGTGCTCTCCCTCTACATGAGTTTGAGAACTTGAGTGTTCCCCCTCGACATGATTAGATGTCAAATTTTGACCCTTATCGACATTGACTTGAGGTGTCGATGACGAATATTCATCGATTCATTCGTTAGTTATTGTTGAGTCATCAGAATGCTTTGATTCGTCTAGAATTTGATTTTCTTCTACACATCAATAACAATGTCAGGTATACCAAAAAGTAAATTAAAATTAATATCGAAAGTAATCATTTTCTCAAACTCCTCGTTTGACTCAAAAAGAATATGTTTCTTTTCAAATCTATGCTCTATTCGTTTGACATAATAATCATCAAATGTGATATTGAATGTTTCTTCAACTTTTCACGTTCGTTTGTGTTAGATTAAGGTGTTTAAGCCATGTAACGCCCGTAGATTAGGGCTAGTCAATTTAGAGACGATAAGCATCAAAAATGACTTTTTGATGGAAGATTATTTAGAAGTATTAATCTTAACCAAGTTTTAGTATATGTCACAAGGTTTCCGTGCATATAAAGAACGCCGAAATCCAAGTTATAACGAAGAAGTTATGACCTGTCGAAGTTTCGCGACAGAACCGACACGACCTAGCGCGACCCAACGCGACGTAAATAGTGAATTTAAGGTAGATAGATATCTATCCTTAGTGATCTAAACGAGAGTCGAATATTTCTTCGATAGTAGTCCAACGATAAAAAGACAAACGAAAACGGAGTTCAGATGAAGGAGTTATGAGTTTATAATGGAGTTTTCCTGTCCCGGCCTACTAAAGATAATATATAAGTAATATACTTATAATATATTAAAAATAAAGTCAAAATTAGCCAATGGAGTCTAAACGAGAGTTGTAGATCATAATCTCACCTTCGCGTCGATATAAAGAACGTCGAAAACGGAGTTCGTATGCGAAAGTTATGAATTTCTGAAGTTCGGGGCGCGAAACCCCAAAACTGTCAGAGACCACGACGTGGCAAGTCTCCTGACACCTCCGGGAGGCCCCCAGATGCAACTTGGGATGACGCATGCAGTAACGACCACGACGTGGAAAAAGGTTGTCACGACGTGGCAAGGGCCAAATTTGCCCTATAAATAGATTTGAAGGGCCAAATGTTTAGGGTTGCTATTTTCTCTCTTCTCTCTCCCGTTTTACCTCGATTTGCATGCCAGAAGTACCCCGAAGCCCCGATATCATTCCCGAGTCCCGAAGCAAGATCCGAAGCCCCGAGAATCCCGAAGAGCGTGATTCCCGAGCCGAAGCTCTGCCCGCGAGAAGTTCGATTTTTGTGAAGATCTTCTAGATCTGCGAAGAGATACTACTTCTACAAGCCGTAGTGCTGTCCGATCATCTTCTGATCAAGTGAGTGTATAGTCACTTTCGTCTTACACATAGATATGAAGTATTTTATAAAATACGTGCTATGTGTGTGTGTGTGTGTATATATATATATATATATATATATATATATATAGTTGTTTATATGTGTGAGTGTGTAGTTACTTTCTTCTAACACATAAATATTAAGTATTTTCTATAAAATACGTGCTATGTGTATAATATAAAGTTGTTTATACGTGTGGGTGTATAGTCCCTTTCATAAACACGGGTATAATACAAGTATTGTTTGAATGTATTAAGTATATGTTTGGGAGAGTGTGTGGTTACTTTATTCTAACACATAAATATGAAGTATTTGTTATAAAATACGTGCTATGTGTTTATATATTTTTGTTTATTTGAGATGAGTATGGAATGAATGTTTTATATAGTTTTTAAATGAGTTAAACTGTATATGTATTTTATATCTACAAATATGTTGGGTATAACATGGGTAGATGAGATAGTTGGTATGTGATAAAATGATGAGGTATGAAAGATGATTAAGAATGATATTGGTAGATGCACCAATTAAGGAATGTCATAAAACTAGCAGATGCGCTTGAGAATAATATCGGTAGATGCACCAAGTAGTAAATGTCGTGATCTTGGCAGACGCGCCAAATAGAGATTGTCGTAACAATAGTAGACGCGCTTATAGGGTAATCTTGGCAGATGCGTTTATAGGATAATCTTGGCAGATGCGCTTATAAGATAATGTCGGCAGATGCGCCTAAAAGAGAATGTCATAAACCTGGCAGTCGCGCCTCATAGTGTATGACGTAATCCTGGCAGAGGCGCTTAAAGGATAATGTTGGCAGATGCGCCTTATGTAGAAATGGAAGTTTGTGTTAATTCCTTAGGTCAATCCTTAGGAATGAATGAAGGAAGGATAGTTGATTAATAGGGTAAAACCTTAAGAAATAAAGAAGATAATGGTGATGGGTAATTGGGTTGATTGTTTAATGGTTGAATATAATAATTATATTATTGTGGGTCGAAAACCCTATATGCTCACCAGGCTCCCAAGCCTGACCCACTCGGTTTAATTGTGTCACAGGTATTGATACGAAGCTGCTTTGCACTGAGAGATTAAAGGAGATGTAAATCTTTAGTGTAAATAATGTATGTTCTGTTTATGCTTATGTGTCTGTATCGGAACATGACATCCCGAAGTTTTATTATTTAATAAAAATACATTCTTTTTTAGAAATGTTTTGATAAGTTTTTATCATATCTATTTTTGGAAACAAATTCCGCAACCGTTTTCTTTAAACGATTACTCTGATTTTAAAATAAAGCATAAACAAATCGGTCTTTTCTGGCCGTGAAATTGGGGATGTCACAAGCCACTAACTAAATTGGTATATTTTTGTAATTAAAACTAAAGTCATTTTTGGGTTGTCCTTAAAACCAGAAATAGCTAGGATTGATATTAGGAGAGAGAAGTATAACTTATTAGATTATTATATGATTAATAAACTAATCGGAAATTATGGGAACATGATTTGTTAATATACTATGTGAATAATATATTAATTGGAAATAGACGATTGATTTGTTAATTTATTATGTGATTAATAAATTAATATGAGATCAATTGTTAATTAATTGATTTGTTAATTTATATAATTAATAAACTAATGTGAAATCATTTAGAATTGCTTAATTATTAATTAGAATTAATCTGAAATTAATTTAAGGTTAATTGGAACTAATTGAATGTACAATGGGTGAATTGTAATTGTTCACTAGTTAAACAATTGAAACAATTCTACAACCATCAAAGGGGTCGACAGTTTTGGGAGCCTTCATAGGGTTTCTGGAAGCCTCCTTGTTGCATAAAAGGAAAGGATTCAAATTAGGATTAAATCTATTATTTAATCAATTCAAATATTGTTTTGCCTCCAAGTTACCTGAACTATAAATAGGACCCCTTGGCTTGCAATTTTCGTTCACAACATTACCTAAAGGAATAGGAACAAAATTCCTTTCATATCACCTATTTCCTCCTTATTCTAGGGTTTATGGTTTTTGGTGTGTGCCATTAAAGTCATCATCCTATTGGTACTTGCTTTCCAAGGAACTTCAAGAGAATTTGATTTGATGATTTGCTGTAATAATCGAAATGTATATAACCTTAATCTTTATGTTAAGTTTGATTTTCATAATATCTCTCTAGGGTTTCTTGATGTTCATAGTTTATCACTATCAATAGAGAAAACATAGATCCTTTGTAGGTTGCATGTGAACATAAGTTTTTAAGTGTTTTTCCACCACATGATTTTTTTATAAACTAGAAAACCCATCAGTGGTAACATAGCCTTAGTTTTCTAACTGATTGTGCATAATAGTGAACTGATCAAAAGTAGGGTTTATGGAAATTAAATCCTAATGGCCTTTAAAAAAATCAATGATGGCTAGCGTTCTTGAAACCCTAGCCTCTACTCTCATTTTTGAAAATTGGTATGATCCCGTAGGGTTTCTAGTTTCCTTGATTATAATTTTAAAGCCTTAAATTTTGGATAATTAAAAACCTAGTAGCCCATATCCCTTATTTTCGAAAATTTGAAGGGTTATTGGGATAAGGATTAAATTTAAATTATATATTAATTGTTAATTGAAGATAATTATTTAATCCCTAATGATTTAAATTGAATTATTTTATTAATTGCTAATTAAAGATAATTATTTTTATCCTTCATGATTTAAATTAAAGGATAATTGGTAAATCATTAATTGTTTAAAATTAATTAATTATTAAAAGTTTAATTCGAAAATTAATTTTAAACCCTAGCGTTTTGAAAAGTCTTAAAATACACCTTATACTATATATGTTTACAAGTTTAATATATTATATGTATAAGACAAGTAAGTCAAATCACTAGTACGCCTCATTCACGAAAACATACTATAATGGGAGTATAAGAAAATGACCTATAAAATGACTGTCATTGGGTGTCTACTCTCACCTACCACTCCCTTGTATGGTGGAGGGTCGTTAGCCGAATGGATTTGACATGACATAACCCCGTTAAAATTATGATACTATAAAGTTCTAGAACACACTTTAAAATCTCACTCTAGTTACTTTAGGAAAAATGTGAAGTGTATGATAATCCATGAAAACGCACATCGTTTCTTTATGAGTCGTTAGTGGAACATGTGTGGTAAAGCGACACACTAACTTGGGACTATAAAGATGAAATGATGAAACAACTCGTGTTTATAATTGTTGATGGAGCATGTGTGGTTAATCAGCACATCAATGGGACATTATAAATCGACTGAGGGTGTTTGAGCGGGTTTGCATGGTTTTTCACATCTTAATTGTGATGCTCGACATTCTAGTCACAATTGGTAAGAGAATAATCGAGATTAAACATGTCATTGATAAGATTCAATGAATCTCAAAAGATATAGGAGCTTCATGTGATTGAAATTGGTGAAATGTTCTACCTACCTAAAAGAGTTTCGTGATATGATTACGACATCTCTCTTCATATTACGAAATGAAAATGTGGATCCTAGAATTAATTTAAATTTTGGGTTAATAATTAAGGATTAAAATCAACTAACTTGAATTCTCTCTTCTCCAAATATTAGATGTCAAATCAAGACAATGATGGTCTTCCTCATTCTTTGAGAAATGCTTTTCCTCAGTCATCCGGAGATGGTCTTCCACATTCTGATCAAGGTGAAAATGTCTTCCCTTCTTTGGCTAATGGTGGAAATGAACATCGTCCTTCTTCAAGTCTTCCACCTCCTCCTCCTGTGACTCTCCCAATATCACAAGTTGAAAGATATGAAACAACTCAAGCCCTTTTGGCATGTGAGCATGAAGATGGAAATTTTGTGTATGCGCACGTTCTGAAAATGAATTCATACATTGACAAGTTGGATAAGATGGGTGTCGTATTCCCAAAAGAGCAAGCCAATGATTCGGTTCTTCTTTCTCTTTTTTAGTCATATGGTCAGTTCGTTAAGAACTTTCATATGAGGAATCTTAATGTGACCCTAATTGATCCGACCTATATGTTGGTGGTTGTTGAAGCATAAATGCTTGAGAACACAACTAAAGCATAAATGCTTATAGGTTCTAATTCCAAAAATTCCAATGAATCTATTTGTTTCTACGGGAAATTAAAGGTACATTGGAAGCGAACCTGCCCGAAATACCTGAAATATCTTAGAGATAGTAAAGTCAAGTTGTGTGACTCTACTTCAGGTACATCCATCATCTAACTCGATAAATTCTTATTCTTAGACTTTTAATACATAATGTGATGATCCCATTTTGATGGTATTCTTAAATCTCAGAGAAAGAAGGAAGCTAATCTGATCGCGAGGAATGAACTTTTGTCTTATGGTCAGAATTTGGAGCTACTACTAGAGAGTTAGGATAATATAATAGATTTCTATTACTCTTTGAAGATGTCTAGAAATACAGTTTTTCATTTTATGCATTGTAAGGACAAGTTCTAATTTTCCTTTTAGAAATAAAATGAAGTTTTGGTATACTTAGTTGACTTATCTTATTTCCTTTCAATGGAATTGATGAAAGTGTTGGTTATGTTTCTAATAATGGAAATATTAATTGTGGGTTTAATTCTTATGAAATCGCATGTGGTATTATCATAATTGACCAAGTGAAAGGAAATTTAATTGCTAACTGGACATATACTTGGTGTCATACGATTTAAATTGTATAATATATGAGAATCTTGTTCATTGGAAAATTATGATTAATTATTGATCACATGTTTGTGTGATGGAAAGTGAAAGACTGATGGATCGGGTACATGTTGATATGGACTCTTTAGATCCACCACAAGGGAAGATAACTCTATTCGTCATTATTTACTGATGCTTTTGTAAATATGATTGTGTTTATAAGATTAAACAGAATTCTGATACTTTGAAAAGATTCAAAGAGTAGCATAACGAATGGAAGAATCAACTAAGCAGAAAGATAAAAAAAAATTCTCCAATCTGAAAAGAAAGGAAAGTGCTTTAGTATCATTTTATGATCATATTAGTAATTATGGAATTGTATCACATTTAATCATCCAATAACATCTTAGTGCAATTGTATGACTAATAAAAGGAATCGAACATTGTTGGAAATGGTTCGATCATAGATAAGTCATGCTTCATTCCAAATCTAGTTTAAGAGCCATGCTCTAGTAACTATGAATCATATCTTGAAACTCATTCCAAACTAATAAGGATGATAACATCTCGTAATATGTGGAGTAATAACGTTTTGTTACTCTAGCACATTTAGAATTGGAATTGTGATGTTTTTGTTTATCGAGAAACAAAAGATAAACTGAGACCTATTCTATGAAGTGTTTTTTTGTCAGAAATCTACATGAACTTTTGAATATTTGTTTTAGCTCTTCAAGGAATTTTTTTTGAGAGAAAACTTATATTTCAAGAAGTTCGTGAGAGTCTTATTGATCTTAAGAGTTCAAAGAGTCAACCAACAATTATCCTTTTAGTTATCACTAGCACGCGACCTGAGGTTGATAACCTGTTGTGCTTATTGATACATTCTTATTTCTGTGCACTTCCAGTTGATTTTGCAATGCTTATGAGTTCTGTGTGCTTCATTTAACTGCAAAAGCTAAGCATGTTGGTCAATCAAAGTACACTAATCAATATGAGTGAGCTGCTAACAACATGGAAGCACTGACGGGCCTCTTGAACTGCCAGAAGGCAAGAAATTGAAAATTTAGCACATCAGTCCATGAAGGAAAACTGAATTTAAATTTGGTTTCTCCTATACCTTTTCTTGTAGCTGTAGGTTGGAAATGGTTCATTCACATGGATAGGAACATATGCACCTTGAAAATATAGGTGACAAAGGTTTTGCTCTAATTCATGAAATTGATTATTGGGAAATACTTTCACAAATAGATTTTAAGATCTAATAAAGATAAATACGGATATTGGGTGTGTTAGTTGCATTCGCAAATTCACAATATGATTACAAAATCCATCTTCATATTTTGAATTGTAGGTAATGTCAAGGAAGTGTTTAAACATTCAGGAGATATGTTTATCACGTCTTGAAAGGGTTTGAACACTTACACTATCCGGATAAAGTGCATAAGCTTAAGAAGCCTAATTAGAGTCTTGATGAAGCATCGCAAAATAGGAATCTACACTTCCATGAGAAAGTCAAAGGGTGTTGATTTCTAGAAGGCCAGTTGATTTCTGAGTACATGTCAAAGCTAGTGAGAGCATAATTGTTATGTTGGTATTGCATGTTGACAATATTATTGTAACATCCGGATTTTCAGGGTTATTATTGTGTAGTTTAATCTTTTGATTAAAGGAGAGACTCGACGAGTTGAAGATCCAACTCGTCAAGTCGAGTCGTGTTTTTCACGCGGATTTAATGAGTGAACTCGATGAGTCAGATGAGGGACTTGCCGAGTAGGTGTTGGGCAGAGAAACCCTAATTTCTCGGGTTTGGGACCTATTTAAAGGTCCTTATGGCCTTCATTTGCAGCCACTACACCCTGAGAAACCATAGAGAGCAGAGAGGAAGCTTGTGGTGCAAGAGGAGGGCTAATTCATCATCCTTTGGGGTGTCTTAGCAAAGGGAAGGAAGGATTTCGATTTGGGATGTCTTGTGGGACTCAAATCTTCCATCATTTCGTTCAGAGCTGCTGTGAGAGGTAAGGATTCATGTCCATCTTCATTTGATTTCATGAATCTAGGGTTTCTTCATGCTTTATTTAGCTTGAATCTAGAGTATGAGAGGTCCCATGGTGAAATGATTCTTAGATCTGGACCTTAAGAGGTCCAGAGAGTCCCTTCCATTCTGCTTTATGCCTTTTCCTTGGAGTTATGAGATAGGGTTGTCATGATATGAAGGATTTCACCAAAATAAGCATAGAGAGCCTTGCATGTGTGCCAAGATTCGACCTTTTCGTGGTTATTGGTCATAGGGAAGTCAGATCTATGGATTAAAGGAACGGATCTGACCTCAGAAGGCTAGATGAGTGTTGTCATGGGAGCAACTCACCGAGTTCATGAGAGGACTCGACGAGTCGAGTCGGGGTTGCCCCGCGATTCATACCATGTGTAACTCATTGAGCAAGGGGTTGGCTCGACATGTCAAGCGAGGCTAGAAGGAGGATTATGTGGTCACGTTTGGACTCGCCGAGTCGCCCATGTGCACTCGACGAGTCGGGTCAAAGTTTGACCGTTGACTTTAGGGTTTTGGTCAAGACTAACTTGAGAGAGTTTATGGAAGGGTAGAATGGTCTTCTACCCAATCTTTAGAGCTGAGACAATGAGAGAGTGTTGATTGGAGATGTTATTTGAAAAATAGGAGGAGGCCAGGTCGGGACGTTGAGCACGATAGTTCATCCGACTTCGTTTGAGGTGAGTCTTCTCACTATACTTTACCTAGAGTGGTAACAGAGCTATGTGACAGAGTTATTGTATGCTATCTATGCGATGTGTGGCACTGTATTATTTCTATGTGATTTATGATGTGTGTATATCAGAGTTAGGACCGGAAGGTCCACATGGCTAGGACTAGAGGGTCCACAGAGTTAGGTTTAGAGTTATGTGCCAGTGTATTTGTATGCTATTTATTTTATGAGATTTATTGTGATATGTGATATGCATGATTCAGTGTTATCAGAGTTAGGACCTTTGGGTCCATAGAGTTAGGGCCAGAGGGTCCATAGAGAGTTGGGACTGGAGGGTCCCACTGCGACACACTGACCAGAGGATCAACAGAGTTATAGCCTTGAGTGGCTAATATGTGTTAGAGTGGTATTTTGGGGAACTCACTAAGCTTCGTGCTTACTGAGTTTTGTGTTATATGTTTCAGGTTTTCTTAGGATCACGGGACGGCACCGGCTCGATTGTACACACCAGAGGAAGCATTTGTTTTGGAGGATCCTGGTTTATTAATTGATTGAACAAAAGAGTCACGATTTGTAATTTAAATAAAAATGATATTTTTATGAAACTTTGTTAAAGAGATAATCAAATTTAAATGAAAATTCTGTTTTGAAAATTTCGGTGTTACAATTATTCTAACGGAATAATTTCTCTGGTTTGCAAGTTGCAAAAGTTAGGAATTGTGGCGCTATAGTGCACTTAAGGGAGAGGGAACTCATACTTTGTTACGAATCTAATGGTTTAGATTTTATAGTTTAATAAAACTTAGTCAAAGGCATATATGAATAACATGTTGAAATGTTTAGACATTGGATATTCTATATATGGAAATATTATAGCAAGGAATTGAACAAATATTTAACCCTTGTAATATTGAGTCGAGACCCATATGCTTTGGATATAGGATCGATTACATAAACTATAATATTCTATTATTATATTTTTCAAAGGGTTTTAGCATTGTGCGAAAAGGATTAGAATTTCGTGTGACTAGAGTTATTAGCCAAACTGTCAAGAACATTCTGATGTTTTACCGAAGATTGGTTGCTTGTGGACAATTAGAAGTATGAGATTATTTGGAAGGACCATAGTGACGTATTTTGGATTGAGATGATTCATGGTCAGAAATGATGGTCATATGGGAATATGGAAACGTTTTTATAATGGGAGATGTTTGCAAAATCTACATGTGAGTTGAAAATTTTAATGAAAATAAGTGTTCAAGGAGTGTACCTTTAATTTGAGACTTCATAACCATGGAGTTGTTTCAAGTAACAACTTCCAGTGGAACATTCTATAATATTGAAGGCTCAGTCTCTGTGACTTTAGAACCTGAACATCACAGAAGGAAAATGCATGTAAAGATGAAATTCCACTACATCTTAAATAAGGACAAGAATTTGGAATTGTGAAATAAGCATCAATGGAGTAATGTATAGTTGATTTGGTTACAGAGGAAGGACAATCGAGAGGCATAGTATGCATGTTAACAACATGGCATGACTGATGTTATTTAATTCAAGTGGTTAGTTGATTACTCAAAATATTATACAATGGATAACTTCATAATTTTTATGGTGATTAAATAATAAGGACTTGTTTATAATCAATAGATATTGTAACGTCCCATTTTTCACAAAAAAAAGTCATTTTTATTAAGGTAAAACTTCCCAATTTATAAATCCATTATTAAGAAAATCGTTTATTCCAAACTACATTTATTACAAATCAGAGTATCATAGAAAACGCGAAATCCTCAATAATGATGATGAGTGTGTACAGTCCCGCCGTCGCCTTCCCATGGCCACTGATGATACCTGAAATAATAATCAACTTGGTAAGCACAAATCTTAGTGAGTTTCTTCCAAAATACCCCATATGAATAATCATACAAGCGTGCATAACGGCCACTCTTCGGGCCTTCGGCCTGAATGGAATGCCTCACAGGCCTTCAGTCCATCTGGACCAAAATACTAGGGTTTGTTGGCCTACCACCTCACCCAACCGCTCCTCTCGAGCCTTCGTGCCTGCGAATTACAGTCGGCCCGCACCGGATATCTTGGCCTACAACACAAAGCATGACCCCCTCAACCCAAACCAAACACATATGTTGACATATAAACAATCAGAATCAAGAAGGCACATAATACAAGCAAACAACGATCATACAGGTCACTACCGCATACTAGTCCTCTCATATCATGCAATCTTGCTACCAACTAACCTCCATAGAATGTGTAACCATAAGTAACTAGAGGTGAGATAGCCACCTAAACAAATGATCCTACTCAAGAGCCAAAACCAAACAAGGAGAAAACAAGAGAGCCTAGACCAAGATTTCTCAGGCTATCCTACATGACCATAGACAGTCCCTAAGGGCACTCCATAGATGATGAATAGCAAGAACAGATAACATACAATTCTACAGATTATTACAGCAAAGCAACATACTTAATACCAGGAGACAGGTCTAATAGGTCACTACAACATAACAACATACTCGATACCAGAACACAGATCTAACAGATCACTACAACATACCAACATACTAAATATCAACAATCTAAGGAATGCATGGCCGTATATACTTATAGGTGAGATAGTCACCCGGACCGATGATCCTACTCTAGAACCATAACTAAAAATGGAACGAGTTAGAGAGCTTAGATAAAGAGTCCTCAGTATATCATACATGACTATATACAGTCCCTAAGGCATCCCTCTACCAACAGATAATCAAAACTAGTGGTCCGTTATTGGTGCCTTCGACCCACGGTTATAGTGAGGCGAAACTCGCCTCGATATGTGCGTAAGTGACCACTGTAGTAACGAAGAACTCTAATTGCTTCAACTCACTTCCAATCACCTACATGAAGATACTAGAGTGAATACCCGATCATAGGTCATAGTCACTTACAACAGTGACTATTTCACATGAAATGACAATTAGGGTTCCACATAAAATGACGATTAGGGTTAAGTAAGAACACTTAACCCATTAAGGACTTAATCACCGAAGGGTAGGACTGATTAAGGTTTGACTTAGTTATTCTCGGGTGAAATAATAATCTAATCAATAGCCCAAATACGCGTCCAATCATTGTCCAAAAAAGAGCTCCCCGATTCCATGGTTTTCCACATGAAATCATAACTAGGGTTAATGTTCCACACTTGACCACTTAAGGACTTAATTCATTAAGTCCAACACTACATTAAGTTAACTGTAAGGCATTACCGAGTATAATTTAAAGTTCAACTAACAATTTTAACGTAGGTCCCGACATAACTCCAACACTGGGGTTTTTCATGACATTAGGGTTTTCTAAACCCTATTTAGGGTTTCCAACCCCAAACTCGTGCCACTCTGACTAAAGTTAGATGTTTAGGTAATTTAATGTTTAATAAGTCAAGCACCACCCACTGCTATCTCAGGCGGTGGTGGTCGGCGGCGGTCTGTGGCGACAGCCACCCACACATTGCGACGGTGGTGGTTTCGAGTTAAAATCCAACCAACAATTCCCACTACAACAACCACACAGAAAGACACAAACATACATACCACATTACACGTACACAACCAACTCACACGGTGGCTGGTGGTGGCAGAAAAAGGCAGTAAGGATGGCAACCACCACGGTTGGTTGCCGTGGTGGTTCTTTTCGTTTTCTGGCCAGCCAAGACGCACCCACACTCACTTCACGAGTTGAACTAGCAACACACACACGAACATGATTTCCAACACTGAAACATGCAACCAAACTCAACCACCCTCGTGGTGGCGTGCGACAGTCAGAGCAACGGTGACAACACACGACAGCCGCTCGGAGTGGCGGCAGTGGCAATGATGTAGCGATAGAAAAGACGCGGAGAAGAGAACTTGTGTGGCCTCAACTGCGAACGGCGGCAACAAAAACCACAAGCCTTTCACTTCTGATCTCCCCGACTAACACGACTTTGGATTCGTGACTCTCGTCTTCGCTAGCAGCGGAAACATCGACGATGGCTGCTTCGGTGGTTCACGTTTGCGGCTAAGAGGTGACGGCGGCTGGAGGTATGGAGGTATAAGGGTGGCGGCTAAAAAATGGGCTTAGGGTTAGGGTTTGAGTAAGAAAAATGGGTGGCAAGGGAGGGGTTGACAGGTTTTAGCCTCGCCTCCAACAATCAAACTTAATTTCATTTTTACACTTTTAGTCCCTCCTTCCCTATTATTTTTCAAATTAAGTCCATAATTTACTCTATAGTCCCATGATTCCAAAAATTACCAAACAACCCCCAACATCCAAAAATCTAATCATAACTAGTCCAGAAGTTACACTTTAACCCCCAATTCCCAGAATTATAACATTTAACTCCTTGCAACGAAAACTAACTGATAACATATCTAACTAAACCACACTCCTGCTCGACTCCGACAGCCCAGCTAACCAATCCATTATCAACATTCGGGCTCACCCCCCCAATCAGATGATAACAGATAAGTAAACCCTCACTCGAAGCTCCTAACACCCTAAGGTCTAAGCACAAGCACGCCCTATAGATGTTATCACAACTAAGACTAATATGAATCGAAACCAGGAGATTTAGCAGTTGTGCATAAGTCTGAGACTTAGAGAAATCTGACTGAGAACCAAACCTTGACACAAAGTCTTCCTAATGTGTGGTTCCAATCTCCCTCACTTTATATATGCTAGAGACTAAGAACTTCATAGTCCTTTGATACCCAGACTAACTCGAGCTCTACTAATTCCAACCACCGATATCCTGTTACACAGTAGGATCTAAATCCACACAACATTCATACATTCCAATACACACACAATCGAGGACAAAGATAACTAATCCATACATAACAAGAGATCAGTTTAAACAAAGCTAAATAAGATAAATCCATTTAAGTGATCATCCAAGATTACAACTAAACTTGAAACATAGATGGAACTTAAAGCCGAATATTAATACTACCACAATTGCTAAATAGAAGAACTGCCAAATCAAATCTCGGTCCTCGGGACTCCGGCGGTCCCATAACAACCGTCGGGTAACTACCAAGCTAAGGGTGTAGGATCCAACATCTCACTGATAAAAGGACAACGAGATCTGATGTGGCCTTCCTGACTGTAACGGAAACAAGATCACGCACTACACCTGCGATCTCTACAAATGGCCCTCCTCACCACACATGTAACATACAAAAGATCTGTACCTCCCTCCAACTGATCCTGAACTCTATCTGGCGGACTAGAGCCGCTTCGCTGCAGGTTGGGACTGATCCAGATCCTGACACTCCTCCCTCGCCTGGGTCTCTATCTCAATCTCCCGCCTCCTCGCGTTACCCTGAAGCTTAGCGAGAGAACCATAACGTTGGTGGACACGAATTGCTGAATATCCGTCTTGAGCATGCTCAAATACCGAGTCATATGAGCCTGATATGAAGCAACGAACTCAGGACTGAACAAAGCCCTCTCAGTGAAAATCTTGGTAATCTCCATCATCGACTCAATCGTCTGTCTCAGATCCAGGTACTCCAGGGCCTGTTTCTCCCTTTCTACCAGGGGAACATACCTTGAACGAAACATCTCTGAGAACTGCTCGCAAATCATCGTGACCCTTAGCTCAGGAGTATAAAGACTAATCACTAGTCTCCACCATTCCCTTGCCCCCAACCTGAGAAGGTTCAGGGCGTACTTGACCTTCTGGTCATACGGACAAGAACACGTGAAGAAACAACCCTCTACATCAACCAACCATCTCATCGCCACAATCGGGTCCGAGACCCATCAAACTCTGGGAGCTTCATACTATTGAAGTCCCGGTACTGGAAATCTCTCTCTCCCTGAGCCCTAATGGCAGTAACAGCCATGGTGGTTGCAGCAACAACAACCTCAGAAAGTGTAGCATAATGATCATTGATAAACTCAATCATGGCGGTCTTGACCATCCCGAGCAACTTCGGAGTCACTCCCTGACAAAAGAAATAACCTCCTCACGAATGATATCCCTAACCCGGTCCTCGGTAAATCCTGGCCCACCCTGGCCACCTGCTCCAACTCTTGGACCTCCAATAGCCGCCATACTAAAAATATACCAAGAAAATATCAGACATCACAACACAGTGCTCAACACACCCGAACCTACTCCTATGAGTCCCTTAGTAGCCTCAAAAGTTCTCCTAAATCTCATACGGATCTTGTGCTTTCAGTAGTATGGGCCCATACTGTTGGGTTTTAAGCACTATAACACTCCTATGGTGCACATGCAACCCTAGATGCTTTTGATCTATGTTTTCTCTAATTATGCATGCATTTTCAATTTTCCAAAGCATACATCCTAACTAGCATACAATGGAGGATATACAATACAAAACTCATAGTTAGATGAATACCTCTTGATGTAGTTGTAGTTCTTGGCCTTTGAAAGCTTTAGCACCTCAAGTGTGATGCCTCAAATGTGTCACAAACACCAAGTGCAAGAGGAGGCTTATGAAAACAAGCTAGTTAGTACAAAATAAATTATCAAACTCTTAGAATGATAGGTGCAACCGATTTGGGCTCTAGGGGTGTCCTTTTATAGTGTTATAAATGTTAGGGTTACATCTGTGCAAATCCTAATGCACCACGACCTTTCATATTACTTAGGCTCCATGGGTTAAACATCCATGGACTATCACATTGGTTTAGCTCATCCTAATTAACCATGGATCATTGGCCCATGCTATAAGAGTTATTGATTTACTTAATCAGTCCCCGTATATTTAACTAGTCTCTTTTGATTACTAAATTAATTCTTGATCAATGCTAATTAAATAATATGATTTCTCAATTAATATATTATACTTATAATATTTTAATAAATCACAAATAGCTTTATTCTCAAAAGTCCATCCTATCAAATTGCACTGGTGAAGGCAATCCAAAAGGACCATGCTACAATCGGGTCAAGTACATCCCAGTTATAGTTATGGGCTTAGACAACAAATCCAATACATACTACCTTCCACACCTATCCATAGTTCATTCATAATTCATACCAAGGTTCTAAGTCACTGCACTAATGTAACGCCCGCAGATCCAAGCTAGTCAATTTAGAGGCAATAAGTGTCGAAAATGACTTTTGGACAAAATATTATTTAGAATAAATAATCTTAACCAAGTTTTAGCATATGTCACAAGGTTTCCGTACATATAAAGAGCGCCGAAATCCGAGTTATAACGAAGAAGTTATGGCCCGCCGAAGTTTTACGGCAAAACCGGCACGGCACCGGGAGACGTAAATAGTGAATTTATGATGGAGGACTTTTTATCCTTAGTGATCTAAACGAAAGTCGTAGAATATGTTAAACCGAGAAAATCCATAAAAAGAACACCCAAATCTGACTTCGTATGAAGAAGTTATGATTTTTCTAAGATTCGGCTTAGAAGTGCACGGCCCGAAACTCGAATTTTAGTTCGAGCGGTTTTTGGCTTACGCGGCCTAAATGAGAGTTGAAGATCTCATTAATAGGAACTCAACGGTAAAAATATAGACGAAAACGGAGTCCGTATGAAGGAGTTATGAATTCTTCGCGGTCATTTAGCAGTCTAAACACCTCCTACTGTTACATTTGAGATCGGTCAAGAATTAGCCGACGGAGTCTAAATGAAAGTTGAAGACCTTGTTTTTACCTACGCGTGGATATAAATAACGTCGAAAATGGAGCTCGTATGCAAAAATTACGGGGTTTAGAAGTTAGCAGGGTGTTGCTGCAAAAAGGGTGACGTGGCTGAATATGGGTCAAGGCTTTCTCCCCAAGGAAAGCCATCAGGTGATGACACGTGGCACTGACTCGGCGAGTCAGTAAACCAACTCGGAAAGTCCGTCAGGATTTCACCCTATAAATAGAGGTGCCGGGTTCCCTCATTTCCTCACCCCTCAACCCTCTTCTTTCTCTCTCTAAACTCTCTCTCTAAGCCTCCCTAACCCCCTAAAGCCTAGGTAAACCCCCTAGAACCCGAAGGAAGCTCCGAGGCTCCCAGAGTCCCGAGAAAAAGGGTCTTTCAGCTCGGAAACGCTGCTCCAGCAAAGCCCGATTTTCGAGAAAACCCGCTGTAAGTGAGCTACGCCTAACCTATCTTTAGTATAGCTTATGTTTTAATATAGTAATGTTATTAGGACCTTATAATAAGTATTTGGGCTATTATTATGAGTTATATTGAGTGTTATTTAACGTTTATATAATAATAATAATAATAGCTGGACTATTAATTAGTCGCGGTTAACGTCAGACTAAACCCTAGTCATATTGATACTAGGTTTTGTCGAGGAAATTGTTTTAAGAGTAACGAAGTGCTGTCCGAGTGCCGACTCACCACCTAATCAGGTGAGTGCATAGTTACTTTCATCTTACACATAGATATGAAGTATTTTATATAAACTACGTGCTATGTGTGCATATTATCTTAATACTTGTTGTCTATGCTGGATGAACGTTTTATACATGTTTTAAATGATTTAAACTATATAAGTATTTTATATATACGAATATGTTGGGTATGACATGGGTAGATGAATGATGAGAGATAAAAGATTATGAGAGTAAACATAGGCAGCTATAGACTTGGTGCCTAATAAATAACCTCAGCAGCTATGGACTTAGTGCCTATTGGACAAACACTAGTAGCTATGGATTTAGTACCTGTTAGGAATTGGTAGCTATGGACTTAGTACCTATTAGTTAAACGCTGGTAGCTATGGACTTAGTACCTGTTAGGAATTGGTAGCTATGGACTTAGTACCTATTAGATAAACACTGGTAGCTATGGATTTAGTACCCGATGAATAAACTATAGCAGCTATGGAATTAATGCTTTACGAACGAGCATTGGCAGCTATGGATTTAGTGCCAATCCTATAACCCTGGAAGTAAGGGACTTCGGAATAAACAAATGCAAGATAGATGACTCTTAGGATAAATCCTTAAGAGTAAAGAAGATAATGGGGATGGGTAATTGGGTTGATTGTTTGGTTGTTTAAACATACTAATTATATTATTGTGGGTTGAAAGCCCTATGTACTCACCAGGTTTCCCAACCTGACCCACTCATTTTATTTATATCACAGGTGTCGATATGAAGTGACATTACACTGAGAGATTAAAGAGATGTAGATCACTAGTGTAAATAAATGTAAGTTCCGTTTATGCTTATGTCCCTGTATTGACGATGACATCCCAAACGTTTTAAAATGAATAAAATACGTTTCTTCAAAAATGTTTTGATAATGTATTTATCGTATTTTTTTGGGAGCAAATTCCGCAAAATTTTTATTAAAAGAGGTACTCTGATTTTTATAAAGCATAAACAAAATCGATCTTTTCTGACCGTGAAAAATGGGGATGTCACAACTAAGCCACTCCTAGGTGTGCTAACACCCACTTCTCCTGTGAGCTACAACTAACTTCCTAGGCACTCTTCCTAGGGGTACCCTTGCTCCAACACCACTGGTTGATTTTGTACATGCTTGTTGTACATAATACGAGGTCATATAGACTGTCGAATAATCGACTCTGCGCTAAATCCACAACCAAACAAGGAACAGGAAGTAAGGCAAATTCGATCATTCTGAGGCTATTTAATCCCGACCATATACAACTAATCAACATACACGCAACAATCACACAATCAAAAGCATATATATTAGGTAAGCAACTCCCTAAATCAGAAGACATCATAGAAATCAGGCATTTCTATCCAACATTTTCTAAAAGAACCTTCTCCACTAGCATGCTTTTCTAACAATTCATATATCAGCAAAAATAAAAACTCAACAAACATAAAAAGTATGGGTATTTTGGTAAACACTCTCCTGTTCGGGCTCTGGTTGACTGTACACACCGCATCCTCCTGAAAAAAGTCAAAGTTATGTCAAGGCTCACGCTCCCAATCCCAAGCCAACAATCAAACAAGAACATGACAAGAGACCGAGCCCATGTCCTTATCACAATCCTTTTATTATAAATTATTTCTTTCAAAAACATTTTACAAAAATTCTTGAATCCTAGTTTGAGACTGGATTCACACAAGTGTTCTTCCAATTCACTCAAACCAGGGCTCTTATACCAACTTGTAACGTCCCATTTTTCACAACCAAAATTTTTCATTTTTATTAAGGTAAAACTTCTCAATTTATAAATCCATTATTAAGAAAATCGTTTACTCTAAATTTCATTTATTACAAATCAGAGTATCATAGAAAACGCGAAATCCTCAATACTGATGATGAGTGTGTAGAGTCCCGCCTTCACCTTCCCATGGCCACCGATGATACCTGAAACAATAAACAATTGGGTAAGCACAAAGCTTAGTGAGTTTCTCCCAAAATACCCCATACGAATAATCATATAAGCATACATAACGAACACTCTTCGGGCCTTCGGCTTGACTGTATCCGAGCCAAAATACCATGGTTTGTTGGCCTACTGCCTCAACCAAACCGCTCCTCCCGAGCCTCCGTGCCTACATCTTACATTTGGACCGCACCGGGTATCTTGGCCTACAACACAAAGGAGGGCCGCCTCAACCCAAACCAAACACACATATCGACATATAAACTATCAGAGGATCAACTAGGCACATAATACATGCAAACAACAATCATACAACTCACTAACGCCTACTAGTGTTGTTACAACATACAGTCCTGCTACCAGCTAACCTTCATAGAATGTGTAACCATAAGTAACTTGAGGTGAGACAACCACCTGAACAGATGATTCTACTCTAGAGCCACAACCAAACAAGAAACATGCAAAATGTGTAACTGATAAATAAAAGGTACATGGATAATATTTGCATGATGAAGAGAATAAATTTTGGAATATGTTGGAGGAAACTCAAAGTGCCAAGGCTTTGGAATTCAGGCCCTAAAATGGTTGTGAAATTGAGCACATGTGCGGGATCGCGAGCGAGATGATGCTGAGAATGGAAAGAGCTCAAATGCCACAATATAAAGAGAGGAGATGATGTCATGGTGGTAGGATGATGAAGGAAGATGTAGCATCCATGATAACCTCACATTTAGGCTAACAAAACAAAGGATTGAAAAGGAACGTTTAAACTCTAAACCCCCCACCCAAAAAAAAAATAATAATAATAATAATAATAATAATAATAATAATAAATAAATAAATAAAATAAAATAAAAATAAGATTAGATATAAATTTCGAATCTACCAAAAAAACATTACTTTTAAAAATGGGTTAATACAAGTTTAGTTAGATTACCAAATTGGGTTTATTATTTCAAGTGATGAAGACTACAAGCACCCACACCCGGTCCACCGTTGTCTTGTTCCAAGTCCCAAAAAGTCAAAAACTACCCAATTTTGATTCTTCTTTTTCTAAATATAAATCGATTGAAAATTTTGAAAATCGAAAACAATTTGTGGCGTAGAATGGGTAAATCGTTTTTGTCTTTATTTATAACAAGAATACCAGATAAATTAATTTTATAGTTATAATAATAAGATGTATTTAACATATATATATATATATATATATATATATGACAAGACTATTATAATAACTGACTAATTCGCTTCTTTTTGCAAATTAAGGTTATCAGCTTGTACAATATTTTCTAGAACATCTTAAAGCTTTATATTAAATTGGTAAAAACTATTATAAGTTTTTCTATTAAAAAAGTAAACATGGTTGTATAACTTTTGTGTGATCATATGTTGAAATTGTGTTTTTGTAAGCATGCATTTCTAATGTGAACATCATTTAAAATACGTATTTTTCTGTAAGAAAAGTATATTACGTAACATATAATTATGCGACTAAAGTATAATTCATTAATTCCATTCTAGACAAACTTTAAATTTTATGCCAAACAGAGTATCTGGTACTTAAAGCATTAATAATAGTTATGAATTTTAAATACAACATGTAATAAAAAAAAAAAAAAAAAAGCCTTCAAGTCTTTGTTATAATGTTTCAAAGATGAATTTAATTTTATAGAATAAACTAATTTTTAATTTTAATTAAAAGTCACTGTAGAAACAGTAGTTTGAGTAATGAGTCCATCATCTTGAAGACGCCATAAAAAACGCGGTCAATATCAAACCTTCCTCCTTTAAAACCCTTTTAAGACTTCTAACATTCATCCACTCCAAATTCTCTCTTCACTCTCCAATTTACAGGTTTCTTACATTTCTCCATTGTTGTTTGTGTAAGATTCCAATTGGGTTTTTCTCGAATTCCTTTAAAACCCCTAAAATTGGAACATCACTCATCACTACCCATTTCTTTGTTCATATTCACACTGATCATTCACTTTTTCGCTCTTGAACTGTTCTTCTGTCAAGATAATGGCGTCAACTGATTATCAAGGTTCATCATCTCCATCTTTCACACGTTTTCGGCGTTCAATACTGAGTATGAAACGAGATCCAGTGATTCATGAGGCCACAAGTCAGGAACAAGAGGTTGAAGCGTTTCAAAGACATGTAACTCAGAGGTTTATCGATTTGTCTCGGGTTGATTCACATGAATTCCTTTCTCTTTCGTGGGTTTCTGATCTTCTAGATGTTTTCCTGTGTTGTCAAGAAGAATTCAAAGCCATATTATTCAACAACCAATCTTACATGAGTGATAAGTTGGTTTTGGATTATTTCGAAAGGAGCGTGAAAGGATTAGATGTTTGTAATGCAATTAGAGATGGAATTGAACAGATCCGACAATGGCAGAAACAACTGGAGATCGTTTCATGTGCTTTGGGTAATCAACGATATCTCGGAGAAGCTCAATTCCGGCGAGCTAAAAAGGCGCTAATCGAGTTAACAATCGGAATGATTGACGATAAACAATCCAACTCCGCTTTCGCTCATAGAAACAGATCCTTCGGTAAAGATCCCCCAAATCATCAAAAATCCTTGAAGAAATTCAAATCATTCTCGTGGAGTGTTTCAAGATCTTGGTCCGCTTCAAAACAACTTCAAGCAATTGGAAACAACATTGTTCCTCCCAAGACTACCGACGTCATTCCTGTAGCTGTTTACACGATGAACAATGTCCTGTTATTCGTGATGTGGACTTTGGTAGCTGCGATCCCTTGTCAAGATCGTGGACTACAATCCCATTTCAACATACCCAAGAATTTCAATTGGGGATCTCCGATTATTAGTCTGCACGAGAGAATTTTGGAGGAATCGAAGAAGAGAGGGAGGAGAAATGCTTGTGGATTGTTGAAGGAGATTGAAGGGATCGAGAGATCTGCTCGTTTTGTAAACGAATTGTGTGATTCGTTGCAGTTTCCATTGGCGGAAGAACAGGAATCGGAGGTGAGAAAGAGGGTGGAGGAAGTGGAGATGGTGTCTGAAGCTATTAAGAAAGGTCTGGATCCATTGGAGAAGCAAGTGAGAGACGTTTTTCATCGAATTGTGAGCAGTAGAACACAAGGACTCGATAAACGAAGCTATTAATTAAATCAAATCAATATATGTATAGAGAATATACTTAGGATATGAATTGTATTTGGAAATTCATGAACTATGTTCATGTTCATGTCTTCATCTCGTGTAGATGTATCTCATTAATTATTAATTCTCACGTTGAATGGCATGTATTTAGTTTAATATGCCATTAATGAGGTTTGATTTTGATATACAAACGGTTCTTATATGACATTAAGGTTTTATTTGTGTTTGATTTTGATTTTTGATGCATATTTTAGGATTTGATTTTAATAACGATATGGTTTCTGATTTGTTAACTTGTTGATATTTGTATCTATTCTTGAGTTTTTACGATTTTTATTTGCAAAATAAAAAATTCACGATAAGACTAGATTGGACATGATATATGTAAAATTGATTGAAGTTTGCAAATTGCATAATATTAATCAATTTTATGGTGAGAGTCGTTGAAAGAAAAAAGGACAACTAGTTCCTCAATAATGTCTTGATACATTCATGTAGGGTTAATGTCTTAAATCTTAATACATTCATGTAGGTTTTTTTTATCGTTAACTTGTTATTATAATAATGTCTTAATACATTAATATAGGTTTTTTTATCTTTAACTTGTTATTATAGAAATGTCTTAATACAGTAATGTAGATTTTTTTTTATCTTTAACTTGTTATTATAATAATGTCTTAATATATTGATGTAGGTTTTTTTTCTTTTACTAGTTATTATATGTCCAAATTAAGTCATCGTGTTTAGCATAACGTTTTTAGGAGTTTGTAATTTTTGGCTTAACAAAAAATTTGATTTAAACAAAATGTTTTATTTCGTAATATGAGTTTAACTTTTAACTTAAACATTAAACAAAAAACGTAAAATCTAAAAGTTATTTAATATAGCAATTACTACACACACTTCTAGACTATTATAGGTGCTTATGAAAAGGCAAATATATACGACTGATATAAATATAAAGATATTCATAGTTTTTGTTACTCAATTTCAATACTTGTATCTACCCAATGATGCATGGGTATATATATACACTAAAGAACAACAAACAAATAGTTATTAGTTTATTGCACACGTTTATATCGGGAGTTAAATAAGAAAATATATACGACCATGTTAGAAGCTAAAATAAAGTTATAAAAATTGTAAAACACTTTATGCTTTAAATTAAGAAAAAATCATACATTATCGTGAGATCAAATATGGATATTATTAAAATACATAATAACAGAAAATATCAGAATATCTACATAAAAAATGCCAAATGAACCATATCAGATATCACTTGTTCGATTTCATTCCGTGATTCAAGATGGTATTGACTTTTGACCATTTCAAATTGATGACCAAGCACTTTTGTCAAACTGTGTAAGATGTCAGTCAATAAATCTTCGTGCAAGTTAAATTTAAAGAAAAATCGTATCTTTTGTTGTTAAAAAAACATTTTTTTTTGTAAGTTGCTATTTTAAATTTAAAAATGGGCCTATTTATGATTTTAATTTTTTTTATTAAACTAATATGCATATGCATAGATTAATAAAATAAATTAACATTACGGGAATAATATGAAAAAAATTAATAACAACTTAAAACATTATTAAGTTATTTAGAATTTAATAAAAGCATATTACACCATGGTATATCAGCCATTAATCCTTAACCAAATGTTATACTTCTGATGGACGCATAAAATACTATATTATCATTTCCAATCTTCTAGGTATCTTTTGATCGTTGAACATAATGTTTGACCGGATAATTGATGTAACTAAAAACATTGGATTGGCAACCAAGTATTCAACATATTATTAAACTATAATAAAATAAATCTCCATATAGGATATTATAAAAAATAATACTAAATATTTATTTGTGGTTTTAGTATCAACCTACCCTTGACTGCAATAAGAATTTATACAATATTAAAAGGGAACTCGAATTATACTCCAATACAAAGATAATTGATGTAGAGTGCAAACCAGTATAAGACATCATGATTGATCCCGACCAAGACAAATAATGATGGTCAATTCCTTTTGTTGACGATCCCTCGGAATTGAGAAATTTGTTGCAGATCCCTCATAATTGAGGACAATTCTTTTTGAAAAGGGAGGGGATGATACAAATGCGAAATCTAGCCTACTATGTTTCAAGCCGGGTCTGGGTCGTGATAGCGAATAGATGAAGTCCGAGAAGGATGTTGAATGCGAATCGGGAGATGGATGTGAAAAAGGCTTATGATTGCGAAAGTGATCCATGTTGCAACTAGATGCGAACCAATGCGAACGATCGCAATGGATCACAATCCAATGGTTATGGATGCGAATGACTTATCCGATGTGAATGCGAACCACTTCGAAACAACAGTTGGATGCAAAAAGAGCAGTGGGTGCGAAAGCTTAATGGATGCGAACAGTGCTACATGGGTGCGAACAATTACCGGATGCGAACATCTTATGGATGCTGACACGAATATATTTGAGTGGTTAATCGCATGGACGATCTAGAAGACTCTATTTTATTTTTAGAAACAGTTTGATTTTATTTTATTTTAGGTGTTTATTTTAGTTTCCTTTTTGTAAGCATTTGGGTAGATCGTTTGTAAAATTATCATGAGTTGAATGAAATTGAATTTGAAGAATGTTGTTCTTTTGAGTTGCGTACTCGCCTCTTTGTCAAGTCTAGGATGTGTATTTTAGTTTGATACGAATTTAAATCAATGGGTCTTGATTTGTTTCATTGATACTCAATCTATAGGTCCAAATTGTTTATCAAAATCTATATTTTACTGTTTTCTTGTCGAACAAGTTATCTCCGTTCTTGTGTTCTTGTTTTTGTTTCTTATTTTTCCGCTGCAATTTTATATCAAAAAATCTAAAAAGAAGTTAAGCTCTCGTACATTTATGAAATATGGTACCAGAGCATAGTTCTGATCAACTAGTGCGTGACTTCTTGTTTAAGTTTCAGTTTCGATTTATTAGTCGTGTGTTAAAAAAATCAAGTTTTTGTCAGATCAGAAATTCTTGCTGAGTTTACTGATTTCGCTGTTAAGTTTTTCTTTTAGAAGTCAGTTCAGAATGTCGCTAAGGAGATCCGAATTTGTGGGTTCGGATGAATACTTCTCGATTTTTTCTAAATATAGTCAACTCTTTCGAGACATGTTAGGTGAAGAAGATTAGGATGATTTCGATGACACTGATTCTAATGATGAAGATTTTTGCTCCCTCTATGACTCCAATAGGGATAAATTGAAGAAGATATTCAGGAGGGAGAAAAGATTGAAGAAGAGGAAGATGAAGACTCTACCCCTATCTACGACACTGATGGGGAATGATAATTTTTTGATAAAATCAACTTCGTGGCCGAAGAGGAATTTGTTGAAGATCCCTCGGAATTGAGGATAATTCCTTTTGAATAGGAAGGGGATGATATGAATGTGAAAGGTAGCCTTCTAAGTTCCAAGCCGGTTCTGGGTCGTGATAGCAAATGGATGAAGTCCGAGAAGGATGTTGAATGTGAACCGAGAGATGGATGCGAAAAGGCTTATGATTGCGAAAGTGATGTTGAGTGCAAAAATGATCAATGTTGCGACTAGATGCGAAGCAATGTAAACGATCGCAATGGATCACAGTCCAATGGTTATGGATGCGAATGGATGTGAAGGACTTATCTGATGCGAATGTAAACAACTTTGGAACGACAGTTGGATGTGAACGAGCAGTGGGTGCGAAAGCTTAATGGATGCGAACAGTGCTACATGGGTGCGAACAATTACTGGATGCGAACATCTTATAGATGTGAACAGTCTGTTGTTGGATGCGAAAGTTGGTTAGGCATTGTTCCTAACACGAATATATTTTAGTGGTTAGAAGACTCTACTTTATTTCTAGAAACAATTTGATTTGATTTGATTTTAGGCGTTTATTTTAGTTTCCATTTTGTAAGCATTTGTAAGGCTATAAATACCCCTTGGTAGATCGTTTGTAAAATTATGATGAGTTGAATGAAATTGAATTTGAAGAACGTTGTTCTTTTGAGTTGCGTACTTGTCCCTTTGTCAAGTCTAGGACGCGTATTCTAATTTGATACGAATTCAAATCAATAGGTCTTAATTGGTTTTCATCGATACTCAATCTATAAGTCTAGATTGTTTATCAAAATCTATCTTTTATTGTTTTCTTGTCGAACAAGTTATCTTCGTTCTTCTGTTATTGTTCTTGTTTCTTATTTTTCCGCTGCAATTTTATATCAGAAAATCTAAAAAGAAATTAAGCCCTCATACACGAATCGGGTGTCATTTTGGTGCTCCAATGATTCACTAAGGTTATATATAATACCTTATGAGGTTAATGAGTGTCATTAAGTTTATGTGAAGCTAAATAAAGTAATTAAGCTTAAAGAGGTGTGATATTTAACATAATTTTACTTATATAGGATGAATTAATATTACACTTCAAGCAACTTATTATACATTAGCCTACACACTCTTAAAATGTGTTCATTACCTAATAACACATGTCCCTTGTCATACATTGTGCTCTAATGTTTCCTATTATTGAATTTCTTTGTGCATGAAGTTTTAAGCAAGGAGACTCGTCGAAGAAAGGGTTGTGACTATATGGATGTAACGAAAGACGGATGAAATAGATTCTCATAGCCTATCCCTTGACGACTCGTGGGCCCTCTAATGTCGAACAAAAAAAGGACTAGTGTTATAACGACCCCACGACGCTTCACAAAAGTCATCTAGTATTAGCTTTCACAGTAACCGCTTGTTCCATGTCTGCTTCAGCAAATAAGATGAAGTCATTAGCAAAAAACAGATGGTATATGGCGTTGCATGTAAATGCCCCCTTCACCCCCGCCCCCTAAAGTGGTAAAGAAGGCTCATTAGTACCAGAGCCTATTCTTTCAATTGTGCAATTAGTTCTTCCCATATAAGGTTGTAAAAGTTAGGCGGTGGTCGAGTATTCGACTGAGGTTAAGGGACTTATCGGTCAAAGCGGGGATTAATCGGCGCCTACGCTAAAACCCTTAATTATAATAGAATTTATTTTTTAAAGAAATAAATATTACCTATATCTTGAAAAAATAAGTACATAACCATAAAACTTTGACATATTCAAATGTCTAAATATTTAAATCATCGTATATATATTTTAGACTAATCGAATATCTCTTTCACAATTTTACACATCAATCATCATATATTAGTCATCGATTATCATAAATTTGATTATTCAGAGATTTTATTTGAAAATTTTGAATGTCTGACTTTTTGACCGACCTAGACCGCCTAGAACGCCAAGGACGGCCCAAGACCGACTCCGATTAACTCGACCGACGTGCATTAACTGTAGAGGGTAAAAGACCACTTAGCGCCTACGCCGATTTTTACAATGTTGTGTGTATATTATATGTAAAATGTATACATTCATGAAAGTATTTTCACAAAGAGTTTTTATATGGGGATAAACCTTCTAGTTTTGAATTGAGTTTACTCATTATTGCGTGCATCTATATTTGGATACGTTGAGACGTGTATGGTCTGAACACCTTCGATTTAGGGTTCTCCTCCTATCTCTATTGAAGAATACATTTTGAGGAGGAGACGAGTTGCTTTCACAAGTGTAGTACCCACTATGAATGAGAGTAGCGGTCAGAACAAATGGTCCTTCAATTATAATTGTTAGCTTTTCCACATGGGAAAAGTGGTTAGCATCACACGAAGGAACCTTACACAAAATGATATTTTTTAAGAAATGAAATTAAAATTTGATGGACTACTCAAAATAGGTAACAATATCATATCAGTAAGCTGGGATCAAAAAATCGTGAATTATGATTAAAAATACTTTTACATGGGGTGGGTTTAAATACAAGTATTTATTTTAATAAGATATAAACTTAAGTAAATTAGTAAGCAACATTAACTTAATCTTTATGCCTTACTTTATGGTTTTTTTCTTTACTTAAAGTATTTACAGTATGTCAAATAACTAGTATTTAATTCTGTGCTTTGCTACGGGTTCTTACGGGTGTTTTTCTTGTGTATATAAAAGTTTTAAAAAACACTAAAAATTTAAAAGAAACATGTTGTGTGAATTATCAAAAGTTGAGAAGAATTTAGGGACTATTTATATAAGTTTGATTGTTTCTGAATAATTCATAAGAATATAGTGTCCATAAATGCAAAAAGAAATAGTATAATGCGCATTATAAGTAAAGTTGAGAAGAGTTTAAGACTATTTTTTACAATTTGTATCTAGTGTTTTGCAGTCTAATATGTTTTTTAATTTAATTTAACTATTGATAAATTGTATGTATTATTGTATTTGTTGCTAGCAAAATATATAGGGGTATCATTGTATATACCGATCTTGCAATATGTATTTACAAAAAATGTAGATTTTCAGGATAAAAGATGAAAAAAAAAGTTATAATGAATAAATTAAGAAGTAAAAAAACAAAAGGAGTATCTATTGTGAAGAAGGGGTAATAACTTATGGCTTTTAAAGGTAAAAAGCGAGTAAAAAAAGTTGTGACAAGTTAAGTTTGGTTGTAAAAATAAAAATTGAAATAAAAGAAAGAAAAAGGGCAAGTTTGGTAATTTAAGAATAGAATATAAAACTGTAAGAACCATTTCTGTAAGTTCAATTCACAACAATCGAAAGAAGTGTGACGAATTCAGCCTTGTACACTGCATTTTATGTAGCACTTTTAAGCTAAATTTAATTAATTTTATAACCGTTGACGGGTTACAATTTATATATATATTTATAACTAGTTTATAACCCGTCAACAGATATAAAATTAATTAAATTTTATAATAAAAATTTATAATTATTACTCAATTATTTTAAATAAGTTATTTTAAATAAATTATTAATAAGAGATATATCAAATTTTTAAAGTTATTATAACTTCAAATTTAACATATAATTAGAAAATGTAAATTTGAATTTTGAAATGTAACGCTCTGTTCCGAATCGCTTTCTTAATTCGGGATTGTGGCCTGAAGATGGTTTATCATAAGGCTTAGGGCCTTTAGAAGAGAGAGATCTACACCCATTTAGGTACGGACGATGTAATTGAGGTGATCCGGGGGTTTGGGTTGTGCCTTGGAGCCAAGTGGTATATCGGTAAAGTGACGGTTCGGTCTCTTTATGAAATTTGGATTTTCGTTTGGAAGGTTTTGAGGTGAAGATAAGTTGATAGATGTGTAGAGCTTCTCGCCACCTTTACGTGGATATAAAGAACGTCAAAAACATAGTTGAAACGAAGAAGTTATGGTCATTTGAAGTGGGAGTGGTTCACGTGAGTGATCGTTGACTTGTTGACTGAGCTCATTTAAGGCTCACGATGTGAGCAAGGAGTACTCACGACGTGAGGAGCGTCTGATGCACTAAAACCCTAATTTTCAGGTATTTAAAGTTATGAGATGATTAGGGTTGCTCCTCCCCAGCCTCTTTCACTCCCAAGACCTTTGGAAACCCTAATCTCAGCTCGCATTGGAGTTCTTGGTCATTTTGGTGTTATTCAAGAGATTTTGGAGGCTTTGAAGCTCATTAAGGAAAAGAAGATCATTGGTGGTGCATTGGTTAGATTCTTGGCTTCATCATCAGCTAGATGTGGAGCTTTTGGACCTTTGTAAGTCCTCAAGCTCATACCTTTCCTTTCCTTGCTTGCTAGATCTAAGTTTCCATGCATTTTATGGATTGTAATGCTGGTTAGCATGTATGGGATCCATAAAGTTGGCAACTTTATGGATCATGGTGGTACCTTAAGCCTTATAAGTCTCAGATCTGGATTTTGGTCATGGTTTTGGACTCCAAGTTTGAATCTTGGACCTTTTTACTTCATTTTGACCCAAGTTGGTGTTTAATTCATGTATTGGACATATGTGACTGAAAAGGTTCGATTTTTATCGCCCTTGGGGTCAAGGAAGACCCTCTAGACCGTCCCATGTTAAGGCTTAATGGTTTAGGAGCTTAATGCTCCTTTTTGGTCAGATCTGGACTCACGACGTGAGAACGTATTCAAGGAAGTTCCTGCTAAAACCATGACCTCACGACGTGAGCATGAAGATCTCACAACGTGAGCAACCCCTGTGCAAGTGTTGGACTCTTTAATTGTGGGCTAGCTTAGTATTGGACTTGTCTTTTGGTTTGGTCTCATAATGGACTAATGATTTTAGAGTAATGGGCTTGCCCTAATGGGCCTTGAATGATGAATTAGACCATAATAGGCCCAATGTAGTAGTCCTTGATTAGGCCCAATGGGCTTGGACTTTGGGCTATCGGAAAATCATTGGTTCAGAAAAGTAATTGACCTTTGGGGAAAGGCCCATGTAAGGGTTTGGGCCCAATTTGGAAAATTGGGCCATTGATGGATATTTATGGATTTGATAGTTTTGGCCCTTGGTTGTGAATCTTGTTGGGCTAGGAATGAAACGGACATTTCACCCCAGGTAGGGACTATTGGGTTTTGACTAAGTGTTATTTCGGCACTAATAGCTCGGGGAGTCGAAGGATCCACAGTTCGGGGAATTGCCAGTTAGCAGCCAGAGGATAATTGATATTGCCATATTTATACATATTTTTAGGCGATATTTATTTACATTTCTATTAATATTTTGGTCATTTGCATATAATAATGGTACTTATGAGTTTAAATTGTTATTTTACAGCCAAATACAAGCATCTTCGAAGATAGGGACTGAAATTGACAGAATATGGAACTTTGGAGGGTTGGAGAAAAGAAGAACGAAAAAACACCCAAAAGATGTACTCACGACGTGAACAGTTCATGGTTCACGACGTGAGTAGAGAGTTTTAGAAGATATGCATGCAGGTAGAAGAGTCCATGCCGAACACGGTTATCTCATATTCACGACGTGAATCCTTATGGTTCACGACGTGAGCTTGAGAAATCGGAAAACTATAAATTCCCTTGCCCATTACGATTTGAGGACTTTTGACTGACTTAGAAGGGTTCCTAGAGACGAATTTCAGAGGAAGAGAAGGTCTGGAAGTTGGTTTTAACACCAAGGAAGAAGTAGTTCATAAATTGGTACAATTAAACATGTCTTTGATTATAGTTTTTGTTTGTTTAGTTGTTAGCATGTACAGCTAAATCTAGCTGCTTCTGTTAGCTAGATGAAGTTGGAACTCATGGTTTTAATGCATTAGATTTGACTTTACTTGTTGGTAATATGCTTGTGTTGATTGATTTTACCTAGCATGCTTAATTTAAATATTTGATTGCTTTAAATTCTTGTTTTGTGTGGTTGGTGAATACAAATCTGCATGAATTTGAATACCTAATAATTCAGTGAACACTAGTTTATTAGAGCTAAGATCAAACCAATACTAGATAAGTAATTGAATCATTGAATTAAGTTGTGCTAGAGAACTCATATTATGATTGTAATTGTGTGTTTATCAAATCAATCTTACATGGCTCCAATTTCATTTAATAATTGATTCTGAGTTACTATTGTGCGACCATACATAGAATTACATGAATTGATTAATAATTAGTAGATTTATAACTAAATTGCTAATACTTCATTAATTGGTAACCAACAGTAATAATCATAGCTAATGTATAACCATTGAGTGAAAGCGGATTCAAACTAACAGAAGTGTTTTGTTTATTGATTGAGTTTTTGTTAAAGAATTAAGTTCATCTAAACTTGCAAAATTAGATAAAAACCCTTCCTTTTATTAATTAGGTTAATTTAGTAGTAGATAAATTAATTAGTAAATACCGTTCCCTGTGATCGGCACCTGACTTACCCAACTATTCTATAATTCGACTAGGTACACTGCCTAGGTGCATTTTAGTTAGTTAAGTTAGTTAGGTTATAAATTTAAAATTAGGTGTAGCTATTTGCACGCATCAAGTTTTTGGCGCCGTTGTCGGGGAGGGCTTAGTTAACTATTAGTTTGTTTGCTTTAAATTAATCTATCCTTTTTTGTAGGGTAAAACCTGCAAGAAGTTACTTTTATGTTTTAATTTTTTTCTGCATTACAGGACTCACGACGTGAGAACTGAAGTTCTTAGTTTTGTTTATTTTAGTTCTTTTTTCTTAGTTTAGTTTTATGTTTTATCTTTTTGTTTCAGGAGTTCATGACCAGAGGATCTAACACACCTTTGGTGCCACCACTTGAAGATCCCAAGTCTGCAATTCACAAAAAGAAGGATAAGAGCGTGAAAGAGGATCAAACACTAAAGAAGACGCCTTTACAAGAACTCAAGTCTATATTCTCAAAAAAGTCGAGAAAGAAGATGGAAGGATCAAGTTCATCTTCAAAGGACAAGAACAAGGTTGAAGACTTAGATCAAATACCTATCCCGAACGAATCCGAATACGAATCCGAAGCCGAGTTTGGACTTTATATAAGTGAAGCCGAGAACGAGCCGGAGAACGAAATGTCGAACATTGATGAGATGGCCATGGGGGACTACAAGAAGCACATTCGAGATGATGTGGGGCCGGGTTTAGTACATCCTACGATTCCTGCCAATGTCACATTCGAGTTAAAGGGACATATCCTTACTGCAATTAAGGATATCCCATTCTACGGGAAGGATCACGAGGATGCTTTCAAACATTTAGACGAGGTGAACGATATTGCGGATTATTTTAATACTCCCAATATCCCAAGGGAAACAGCTTTGCTAAGGATCCTACCAGTCACTTTCAAGGGAGCAGCAAAAGATTGGTTGAAGGCACTCCCATCTGGTACAATCACCACATGGGTCCAATTGTGAGGGAGATTTCTAGATCAGTTTTTCCCACCCTCCAAAATCTCTAAACTCAATAAGGAAATTGCCAACTTTGAGCAAAATCTGGGGGAGTCATTATACGAGGCCTGGGAACGCTACAAGGGGTTGTTAAGGAATTGTCCTCAATATGACCTCAATATTCAGCAAGAGATGTCGATATTTTATGATGGGGTGAATGTCATGACTAGACAACTCCTTGATTCGCAAGGACCACTGACGAAGAAGAACCCAAATCAGGCCAAGGAGATGATTGAAGAGTTTTCAAGGCACTCTCGTGAGTATCAAAACCCAAGGCGTGATGGGATAAAAGGCAGTGGAGGTACACAAACTGAAGAGATGGTTGCTGTGATGGCAATGCTTAGCACTATGGATAGGAGATTGACTCAAATGGACCAATCAATTCATGCAATTTGAGTTGGTTGCAAGAAATGTAGTGGCCCACAATTGACAAAAGATTGCAATATGGATGAATATGGAAACAAGAAAGCTCAAGTATGCTACTCAAGTGGGGACAAGTATGATGAATACTGGAGGAAACCAAAGAAAGAGTAACTACCTTACGATGAATAAAAAAAGCAAAAAGAAGAGAAATTTAGGCAAATTGGTCGGGGCTTCTACTAAAGAGAGCAACCACTAGCTGAGAAGAAATCAGAATTAGAGACCATGTTGATGAAATTTATGGAAGCTTCAGAAAAAAGGCATGATGTTACTGATACTGCAATGGAAGAACAAAGAACTATAATGAAGAATCATCACGCAATGATGATAGATTAGCAAGCATTAATAAAGAATCAGCAAGCTTCCATCAATAACCTTGAAGTACAACTTGGTCAACTTACCACTTTGGTTAATGAGAAGATGGTCCCGAAAAATCCTGAAAAGAAGACCCAATCTCACGTAATTTCCATAGATACTGAAGAAGAGGCGATTTTTGAGTTCCTAGAAGCCTTAGAAGTGGAGCCACAGCAGCCCGATCCAAAGCCAAAGAAGCCAAAGCTCGAATTTGAAGAATATGGTGGAATACCCAGTTCACGTCGTGAGCCCGCTATGCTCATGTCGTGGGCTCGGTCTGAACAAAAAAAATTCGTATCTGTTCCAGCTTATAAACAGCCTTTGCCATTCCCGTCTAGAGCTAATTTTAGTCCACTGGAGAGAGAACATTTGGAGTTTATCAAGCAATTGAAGGGTATTCCTATTAATACTCCTTTTATTGATTCACTTGCAAAAGTTCTAGAATATGCTAAGTTCCTACAAGACTTGTTAGACACTCGTCAGCAATTAAACGAGAACTCTAAGGTGATTCTAAGTGAGCAAAGCTCAAAAGCTGTGTTGAGAGAGATACCTAAGAAGATGGGGGATCTTGGACGACTCACTCTCCCATGTGAGTTTGGGAATAATATGAAGGTTTATGCTTTAGCCGATTCTGAGGCTAGCATAAATTTGATGCCTTATTCGTTTTATCAAAAATTGAATATTCAGAAGTTGAAGGCTACAAAGATGAGTATTTACATGGCGAACCGTTCAGTGACACAGCCCCGGGGCATTGTGGAAGATATTATCGTGAAAATTGGTAAATTCATTTTTCCAATAAACTTTGTGGTTTTGGATATGAAAGAAGATCCCAATGTACCAATTATTCTTGGTCGCTCGTTACTTAACACTGCTGGAGCTCTAGTTGATATACACGAGTCCAAGCTCACCTTGAGAGTTGGGGATGAGAACGAAATTTTTGGAATAGAAGATGGTTTCCAAAGGAGTGATGCTCAAGAAGAGGTTTTCAACATTGATAAAGAAAATGAACTTGAAGAATTAGAGAAGCTCATGGAAGAAGAAATCAAAACAATTCAACAAGTTAAAAAAAACAAAACCGAGAGCATCTGTTCCATTTTTAGTTGAAGTCATTGCCTACACGAATCCAACTTCTTGGGTAAGCAAGGAAGATGATGAAATGTCGAGTGATGAAGAGGAGGTTATTTCAAAAGTAACAAGTCCAGTGGTGAGAGAGGAGAAGGATACTATGGAGCTTAAAGATGATGAAAAATTGAGGATTCAAGGGATCAAACGCAAGCTCGATGGAAACAACATCAAGGCTAAAAAGGAAAAATTCTAAAAAGGCATATATTCGTCGAGTGCAAGCTTACAAGAGGCGTTTCAAGGAGCAAAAGATCTTAGTGGTGGACTCTTCAGATGATTTAACGTAGGAGGCACGAAGTCCAGCTCAAGACTCCTAAAAAAGAAGCGCTTCTCGGGAGGCAACCCGAGTTTGGTTTGCGTTTTCTTTCTTTTTCTTTTTAGTTTTTAGCATATTTTTAGTTCTTAGGATGTCGATCATGTCATCCGAATTATTATCTGCATAATAAATTACCAAGTAAGGAGTCATTAAAATCAAGTGGTAAAACTTATTGAATGTTTTACAAAATTAAATTTGGAGAAATTAATAAATTTCATGATCAGACGTACTTCATGACATGAACCGTATGGTTCACGACGTGAATTCGGATGGAATACGGGCATGATTATTTTATATGTTAACCATTTTTTGTAATCCTGCCCACTTTCAGTAATGACCCAATATATGCCTTAGCCCACTTCTTACTTAAATGGCCCAATTTTAGAGTCCAGACAGGACTCACGACGTGATCCATTACGGATTCACGACGTGAGAAGTAAATTACTCGGGACCGCAAATTAAAGGATACAAAATCAGTTTGACCTACCACTTTGTTTATTCCTCACGAAGTGAAAGAGGCAACTGGTCCCCTCCATTTGATATTGGCCGACAACCACTATATTTTCCTTTTTGCTTACGTAATACTTCAATCTAAGGTAATGATTCTTAATTATTAAGTTTAATTCTTCTCTAATAGTTGAACTTAGGTTTAGGGTTTGTTAGTTAGATGAAATGTAGAAAATATGCCCTAAAATTCGTGAAAAAGCCTTGAAATGTAGATGATTTATGGTCGAAAGTAACATAGGAGTAAACCCCAAGCATTGTATTGGCCGATTTGTACAAGAACTAAACAGAATGTGACATCGATGACGAACTCACGACGTGAATATCTAAGAAATTCACGACGTGAATTCTGGACTGGACAATTTTCTGTTTCTTTTATTTCTAATCTTGTGGGTTGTTTCTTTTGGCTATGTTTGCTGTTTTTTTTTTGCAGAAATGGGTCCTAGAAGGGAGGCACCTATTGGAGTTGCGGGTTTACACCCGTTCTACAATTTTCCCACAACGATGTCCCAAGAAGTCTTGACCCGATGGAACAACAAATTAGGGTGGCTCTACAACCGAGAGATTGCAGTTGCTCCTACAATCAATTGGACGTGGTTGAGGGAAGTCGGGCTCGTGGAAAGGTTGTCCCCGTTTCTGACCAAAATATTTATTGGAGATGGATATTCGTTCACTTGCTTGGGATGGCTCAACGTTTTTCGGATCCAATAGCGAGTGTATAAGGAGTTTTGTGTTGAGTTTTTCTCAACAGTAACTTTCCAGGAGACTGTCCTAGACCCACGCTGGCAGAAAACTTTGGTATTCCATTTAGGGGGTGAGTATCGGGAATGTAGCCTCGTTGAATTCACTTGGAGGGTTGGAATATATGATCGTCAAGAGGCAATGACTCCCGAATTTGGTATGTTCTTGAGCGAGGCAGCTAGAGGGTATGCAGATGGTGTCACTGTATATGCTTTCTGGCATACTATTGCATCCGGGATTTTCAATTTCGGAGTGTCTCCCGAGACTAGTATTTGGTCCCCTATCCACCGCTTACTCCACCGTTTCATTACGTTCTCCATCAATCATAGGAGGCATGGAGATAAAGTAACAAAGCAAAATCTATTCTTCTTATGGTGTATCTTGCAGCCCAGAGTGTGTTGCAACATTCCTTATTTTTTGGCACGTTTTATGGTTGGGTTTGCTGCTAGTTCACGACATGGGAGCCCCATCTGTGGAGGGAAATTTATTACGTGTTTGGCCCGCTCGTATTGTTTGCTTGTCCCTGATATTACTCGTTCCATGACTTGTGTGGATGAGCATGAGTTTGGCATGGGGTATTTGGAGACCATGCAGGTTATCAGAAACTTTGGGTCGCATTGGGGAATAGTACCTTCAGATGATGAGGGTCATGAGGGTGACGAGCAGCCTGATACACAACCAGAACAACAACCACAACCACGACCTAGGAGAAGAAATGTGAGAGGAAGAGGAGAGAGAGGACAACTAGTGCAACAAACTGCACCATTTGGAGGAGCACCTTTTGGGGGTGATATGACTGGGTATTTTGACCAGTTATCATTGAGCGTCAATTGGATTGGGGGTACCATGGAGAATGTGGTTCGACAGCTTGGGGTGGAGCAGCCAACTCATTTGGGATATCATTACCCGATATGCCCTCGATGGAGCGAGTATCGAGGACAAGGAGGAGATGGGGCAGGCACTAGTGGAGCAAACGAGGAGAATGAAGATGATTGATCGTTTAGTTTTCTTTCGTTTGTTTTAGACTTATTTGGTTTGTTTTTATTTTGTTTTTTAATTTGTTTAGATTGTAAGACTTTAAGATATTATGTTACTTTGTTCTTCTTTGGTTGTTAACTTTCAGCTTGCTAAGGAGTCTTGGGGAAGGAGTAAGGTCGAGTCAAGAGTCGTGTTCGTTTAGGCGAGTATCGTTCAAGTCTAGAAATTGAAAGTCGAAACCCACAATTGGAAATAAGTGTGGGGTGAGTCGAGAGAGAAGTTATAGTTAGAAGAGTCGTCAAAATACACTGAATTTAGAAGGGTTTTAATTCGTTAAGACGTTGAGTGGAGCATATGTATTTACAAGAAAGAAGGGAGTTTCAATTCTGGTTCACCCAGACTTCACGTCGTGAGCCTATATTGATTCACGTCGTGAGTTTTGAATTTCCACCACATTGATTTCATTCCGCTCTTCTTCATTACATGGAATTACTACAATTCCTTATGACACTTTTGTGACGATACGACGGGTTGTTTTCTCTAATATACAATGTCGTGTATGCTTTCCCACATTGTCTACATGATTTGGAGGCTTGCACCATTCTTTTTGAAGATTGAAGTTTTGATTGATGGCTGGTTTCGTCAGTTCAAGTCCGAGTTCTTATTTTAAAGAGGTCCATATTCGAGATGCATGTTTTTACACACTTTTGGAGTTTCGTTCACGCCACTATCCCAGGGGAGTCTGTTCCTTTTTCTCCCTTCTCTTAATTTTGATTTATTTATGCATACAATGAGGGCATTGTATGAAATAAGTGTGGTGTAGGGGTAGAAAAAGTAAATTGCTAGATAATTTGGTAAATTTTAAAAATTTTATTAATTGGATCTAGTAGTAATAATTTGAACTATACTTGCTAGTGGAATGATCCGATAAGAGCTCAAATGTTTACTTGAGCCGATATACGTTATAATGCATTTGTGGCCTCCCTTATTTTAGTGAAATCATGGAACAAAAACACAACCTTGCTTAGTTTGAGGAATGCAAAAAGTTTAGCAGCCTAAGCCAGAAATCTATCCAGGAAAGTTGTTTCTTAACCAATAAAGGTTGAAGTTAAGCGCTCCTGCTTAAGCATGTAGGGTTTGGAATGAAAAAAAGTGAGTTATACATGAAAAAGAAAAAAAAAAGAGAGAAATTACCGAAAAGTAAAAAAAAATATTGAAGAATTTTGGAGCTATCAAGTTTGAAGATCAAAAGATCAAAATTCTTAAAGAATCAAAAGTTAAAGATATCAAAATCATGAATGTGTTGAATTCAAGAGCTCTGAGTTGTGGTATCTCTAAGTTGTAATTCTCTAGTTTATGTGTGCTTGGGTATCTTTACAAAAATACTTTGAGGTTACGTAAGATTTCTGGGGATGGATTTGGAGGGTTGCATAAAATGAGCATTGTTCAGAAGAAGTGGGCGAGTGTTTCTGAAGATTGTGAGTATTTAAAGTATGGGGGGTCCTTTAGGAAAATTTAGACACAAATGCATGCGTTGAGGTCTTGGCATAATGGTTGAGCTGGAATTGGATTGTTCTATGTGATGCTAGTGATGAAGGTTTAAGTTTAAATAAGTAGATTTGCTTGAGGGCAAGCAAAGAACAAGTGTGGGGTATTTTGATATTGCCATATTTATACATATTTTTAGGTGATATTTATTTACATTTCTATTAATATTTTGGTCATTTGCATATAATAATGGTACTTATGAGTTTAAATTGTTATTTTGCAGCCAAATAGAAGCATCTTCGAAGATAGGGACTGAAATTGACAGAATATGGAACTTTGGAGGATTGGAGAAAAGAAGAACGAAAAAAAACCCAAAAGATGTACTCACGACGTGAACAGTTCATGGTTCACGACGTGAGTAGAGAGTTTTAGAAGATATGTATGCAGGTAGAAGAGTCCTTGCCGAACACGGTTATCTCATATTCACGACATGAATCCTTATGGTTCACGACGTGAGCTCGAGAAATCAGAAAACTATAAATTCCCTTGCCTATTACGATTTGAGGACTTTTGGCTGACTTAGAAGGGTTCCTAGAGACAATTTTCAGAGGAAGAGAAGGTCTGGAAGTTGGTTTTAACACCAAGGAAGAAGAAGTTCATAAATTGGTACAATTAAACATGTCTTTGATTATAGTTTTTGTTTATTTAGTTGTTAGCATGTATAGCTAAATCTAGTTGCTTCTATTAGCTAAATGAAGTTGGAACTCATGGTTTTAATGCATTATATTTGACTTTATTTGTTGGTAATATGCTTGTGTTGATTAATTTTACCTAGCATGCTTAATTTAAATATTTGATTGCTTTAAATTCTTGTTTTGTATGGTTAGTGAATACAAATCTGCATGAATTTGAATACCTAATAATTCAGTGAACACTAGTTTAGTAGAGCTAAGATCAAACCAATCCTAGATAAGTAATTGAATCATTGAATTAAGTTGTGCTAGAGAACTCATATTATGACCGTAATTATGTGTTTATCAAATCAATCTTACATGGCTCCAATTTCATTTAATAATTGATTTGGTGTTAACTATTGTGTGACCATACATAGAATTACATGAATTGATTAATAATTAGTAGATTTAGAACTAAATTGCTAATACTTCATTAGTTGGTAACCAACAGTAATAAGCATAACTAATGTATAACCATTGAGTGAAAGCAGATTCAAACTAACAGAAGTGTTTTGTTTATTGATTGAGTTTGTGTTAAAGAATTAAGTTCATCTAAACTTGCAAAATTAGATAAAAACCCTTCCTTTGTTAGTAATTAGATTAATTTTGTAGTAGATAAATTAATTAGTAAACACTGTTCCCTGTGATCGACACCGGACTTACCCAACTATTCTATAATTCGACTAGGTACACTGCCTAGGTGCATTTTAGTTAGTTAAGTTAGTTAGGTTATAAATTTAAAATAAGGTGTAGCTATTTGCACGCATCAATAATCCGTGGGACTTCAGTAGTGCGAGGTGAGTATCCTCTTGTTTGTATGGGTCTACGGCCACAATGCCAACCCATTTAGTTTATGCATGATAGGAAGACTCGGGGGTTAGCTCTTGATCTCAGCTATGTTATATGTTCCGGATTACGATCCGATGACGGGGTAAGCTCGAGGAATGTTTATATGCTTCTGGACTTTGGTCTGATGCCCGGCGGGGCCTGAAGAAAGTTTATTTGTATGTTATTCCGGACTAAGGTCCGATGCCGAGGCAAGCCTGAGGAATGTTTGCATGATAGATTATGCTTGTTGTTTGTGTGATACTTGTATGTGCCTAGTAGAGAGGTGAGTGTGGGCGAGGTCCCGTATCTCATTACTAGTTGAGTGTGGACAGGGTTCCATGACTCATCAGTAGCAGGACAGGGGCGGGGCCCAAGTTAGGCGAGGCCTTAGGACAGGAAATACATTTAGATTATGTTTTCTTTATGTGCTACAGTGCTAGTATGAGTATATGATATTGTTGTATGAGTATAGTGGGTGGGGCCAAGAGACAGGCGGGGCCTAAGAGAAACAAATTTGTATACCGAGCGGGGCTCGGTGCCAGGCGGGGTCCGATTCCGGATTCTTCCGATGCCGAGCAGGCCCGATGTAGCAGACGGGGGGACAATATATGTGCTTATGTGTATGGTATGTGGTAGGTTGGGAAACTCACCAAGCTTCATGCTTACGATTTTTAGTTTTGGTTTCAGGTACTTCCAGTTGCAAAGATAAGAGCTCGGGATGACTGCGTTGCACACACCAAGATGTTTTAGCCTGGGATGTTTACTCTGATGTTTTGAAACTTTGATAACAATGTTTGAGATATTATAATTTATGTTTTGATGAAATGGGTTGATAACTATGGTTTCATTAATGATTTAAAATGAAAATTTTAGACCGTATTATTGGGATGTTTCATAAAATGAGTTGTCTAATATATCTACATGACACATGACATAATATTAATGTGAAGTTGTATAGTTGAATGACACGTGGCAAAAAGAGATTAAATCTATTTATTTATTAGAATAGACTATAATCCAATATAAAGTTAAATATTCATTTAGAAAAGTAAGTCTCTCTTTCTTAATATTATGCAAGTAATAAACGCATAATTGCTTGACCAATACAAAAGTAGCCTTGTTGCCCAAGGCTTATCTCAACAACCAGATCTAGATTTTGTTGAGACTTTTAATCATATATTTAAGCTTGCCACCATCCATATTATTCTTAATATTTTTGCTTCTTATGTATGGCTTGTACATAAATTGGATGTCAAAAATACATTTTTGAACGGTGACTTAACACAGGAGGTATATATGAAAGAACCTCTTAATTGTGTACATCCTTCTCACCCAATCATATTTTTTTTTGCTTAAAGCCGCCTATAGCCTTAAACAAGTTTTTTGTGCTTGGTATCAACAATTTGTTATTATTTTTCCTCCTTAGGATTCAATAATAACAAATCTTACACTTCTTTTTTCATGTTTCATAGTAGCCATGACACTAACTATCTTATTATTTATGTTCATGATATTATTCTTACGACTTCCTTTATGACTCTTATTCAGCTTGTCATTTATCTCCTTTCTTATTCTTACGACTTCCTTTATGACTCTTATTTAGCTTGTCATTTCTCTCCTTTATGACTCTTATTTAGCTTATCGTCTCTCTCTCTCTCTCTCTCTCTCTCTCTCTCTCTCTCGGCATTATTGTTATGTGTACCAATTATGGTCTCTTTTTTTCGCAGCCTTTGTTTGTGACATTCTTACTCGATCCAATAGACTCAAGTAAGATCCTTGTAGTACATCACTTGAAACAAAATCCAAGCTTCTTTCTACTAGTAACCTATCAGCGACACCACCCTCTATCACAGCCTTAGCTTGTTAGTCCCCTTCAATATCTCACATTCACTCATCTATACATTGCTTATGTTGTCAATCAAATCTTCATTTACATGTACGATCCTTGGGAAGCCAACTTGAATGTCTTAAAAACAAGGTTCTAAAAAGTTTGTCATGGCTTCAGCATGACACTTCATGGCTCCAAAACTTGTACTTGTCGCTAAACTTTAACAAAATATCGTCTTAAGTCATATATGTATATAAAAATGAATAATAGTATAACACTCCATCTGTCCCATATTAATAGTCCATATTCCCTTTTTGGTTTGTCCTAAAATAGAAACCTAATTCTAAAATAAATATTACTTTTACCAAAATACCCTTTATTATTAGTTAAACTACAATAAAATTAAATACAACTATCATGAAATTAAATGCAACAAAAAGGTAAAACTGTCATTTCATTTAATAAAGTTAGTGGTAATTAATGTTTCCTTAATCTGTGTGTTTTTTTGTCTGTGGACAACAATTTTGGGACGGAGGGACTATATATATATATATATATATATATATATATATATATATATATATATATATATATATATATACACACACACACACACACTAGCCGTTTATCCTTGCCAAACAACGGGTAAGAATAATTTTTTAGAAATTAGTTTCACTCGGAAACTTGTTTTGTTTTAAGGAACACATCTCTGAAAAACCGATTTATTATAAAATACTATATTTTTTTAATTGTATATAAACTTCTCATTAAGTTTGTGTGCATTCAACTTTTCTATTATATTATATTAATTTAAAAACTTTTATGTTGAAAATTTGTTTCTAACATCGGTACGGTAGTTATTACAAATTTATTATATTAGTTTATGGAATATGTCCTATATGTATAAATTTGGACATTATTTTCTATAAATTATATATTATTATTCAATTGTTTTATTTGTTTGATAAATTAATGAGAAAGTAAATATCTCTATCTTTTTCCTAATAAGGTCATACTTGATAAAAAAAGACAAAATCCTAAAATGAAACTTAAGCTTATCAACCATTGAAATGGTATCTTTTGATACATAAATATCAATACTAAAATATATGAATTCAATCAAACATACATTCCATAAAAGACTACACATGTAGAAAACGGCATGCACAAAAGGGGTGTAATCTAAATCAAAATCAAAATCAATGTACAATGCCCTAATAAGAAAAAAAAACGGCATACACTTGCTGTCAATGTTTATTTAAAAGTAGTGACTGTATACTTTTCACCCCAACCAATCAATTTTGCACCTTTTGAAAATAATTGATTTATAGTCTTTGGTTCTATCTTAACGAATATCAATACAATTTCATTCACACCAACACTTGACCTTCAGCATTCTTATTGACTCTTCTGAGTTCTAATAAACACTTCATCTTAACAAACAGTTTCCTCTCAAAACATGTTGTCTATCTGTAAACACATAAAGATTAAACCAAGATCACATGCTTTGACTTTTATTTTTTTGAACATCCTTTTACTCAAATTCAAGTTTCCCACAAAATTTAGAAGGATTTCACACAAAACTTCTTAAATTATATATAACTGGCACCTATATATACAAACTCATGATAATTTTTAAATTTTTCCACAAAATTCGGTATATACCAATAATCGTGTATTTAGATTGACCTGCAATTTCTATAGAAATTTGGTGAACATGTGGCATGTAAAAACCATCTAACTTATAAAAACGTCAAATGGTCAAAATATATTTACCTTCATTTTGAAATCAAATTTGGATGAGGTACCACCAACAACATTGATCGGGTTAATAATAAGTCGGTAATTATGCATCTGAGTATATACAATCAAAAGATTAAGAATTCATGTAAGTGTTAAATAAATGTAAACAAAGAAACCATGTCCATAGTTGTATGATAATCAAAATATCAACAATATGTCTAAATTCAACAAAGGAGACATCACAATCAACATACATTAAAATAAATCCACATGGGTATGGTAGTTATCTCTGGGAGGCTGATTTGACAATGTTCTTAAGACACAAACCAATCAAGCATATAGTATTTGTTTGGTATCTACTATCTACTCCCGACTCTCTCTATACAAACACACAACAAAAATGATTCATGCAACATTTAAAATGCCAAAACAATCTATTGGTTTTCTTTTTTTTGGTGAATTTAGACCAACATCTACTTGCTTTTTAAGTATAGCAGATTAAAGCTAGGTAAAGCCATCTCATGCTTGAAATCAAACAAATGAAATATAAATGAAGGAAGATCAAAATCCAATGATTTTCCATGAAAATCAGTCAACCAATAGGACTATAAATAATTTTAAAATCAATTTCATGTAAAAACTATAAAGTAATAAAATCTCATATTCAGTAATCATAATCTTTGGTCTTAAGCCATCACTTCTATTTGAAATCAAAGATGAAATTAAAAAAAACATGATGATCAAAGTTTGAAGTTGGATAGTTCACCAGCTTAATCTGTCAACCAAACTTAACAAACACAAACACTTACAAACGAAATTTGTAGTCTTTCAATCCAAACAAACTCTTTACTTGAGTTCAAGTTTCTAGTTGCAAAAGTTCTGCTCAACTCTTCAATACTGTATTCTACAAAAGAAATCCCCAAAACATATAGTTAAATTGAAATAATACTACTATAAAGATTTATTCGGATCTACATTCAATAACATTAAAAGGAAAAAAAACAGATGAGACCTGCCATTGATGTTTTGATGGTCATACATGGACATATCAGATTCACATTTACACATACCCCAAGAAATCAGATCTCACACATACATGTCCCTACCACCTGCCACAGACACATACAAATTATAAAATTGTACAAAAAGAGTTTGAATAGTCAAGATTTTTCTTACCTATTGTAGAGACTGTATACAACCCCACATCCAAAATGAAGAGCATATCCCTCAAGCCGCTTCTTATTTAAGCATATATTCCCTACCATCAGCTTTATTTTCATCTAAACCAAACAATTAGCCATTAAAAGTGAATCTTTTAGCCATTTCTGATAGTTGAAAAAAAAAACCGATATATAAAGATTATGATAGGAAGCTTACACATCATATAAAAATCAACATAACAGTAAAGTAATATTTGTAGAAACATTCAATATTCCAGAGGTCAAATTAGAAACAATCAGATAGCATATCCTAGAAAAAATTTATGGGTAGACTAAAATATAGTAACTAACGGATTCAAAAATAGATTTTAGATAGAGGATATTGGGATGTAACTGACCTTTTCAAGATCTAGGGTTTCGTGGCTTTTATAAGTGGTGTGCGTGTGTGAAGAGAGAGAGAGAGAGAGAGAGAGAGAGAGAGAGAGAGAGATGGTGTACTTTTGGCGTCTTCATGATCGCTTCATTTGTAACAAGAAAGAGAGTGAGAGAGGTGGTGCGACGATGGTGCCTTGAGGATCGTTTCAGTACTCTACGAATGATTTTCCCTTCGATCGAGTGTATGTAAGATAGAAGCCCAAGAATTCACATTGAGTGTTACCTGCATTTCTTTGAGAGAGAGAGAGAGAGAGAGAGAGAGAGAGAGAGAGAGAGAGAGAGAGAGAGAGAGGGTTGCGGTAGTCGTACAAACATGAAAGAGTGTGGAGATGAAGGAAATGGAATAGAAACACACCAAATATAATGGAGACCGACCAGAATCCTCGTATATTTGCCAAGATCTCGGATTCAACATCAACAAACTCAACCAGGTCAAACGAATTCTATGTGAGCTTGGAAGATGAGTTTGTTAGTTTGAGATAAGATATATGGGATAAGAGTTAGATATATCACGGTTAGGTCAAACGTTTGCAATATTTAAGGATATTTGTGCATTGAATAATTGTACTCGGTGCTAAATCATTTCGTACGACTGAAATTCAATGTTTGACTCTATACGTTTTAATGCATAAAATGTTTGTACCTATTGCAGTATGGTTTGCACCACTTAAATTTTAAATTTCAGCGTTTGACTAAAGATTCTTTATAAGCTAATATATATATATATATATATATATATATATATATATATATATATATATATATATATATATAGATATATTAATTAATTATTAATTATATACAAAATTGTTATTTTGAGTCATGTCTTATAAACAACGTAGCTCATCGCAGCTCAAAAAAACTTGAGGTTTGGCATTGCCGCCAAGTCACACCTAATATTATTTAGAACATTGGTTAAAACATATCTTGAATTACCTTCGGGGCACTCTGACTCATTGTCTTCAGCTTTATCCATCCTAGGTGGACCATTTGGTTTCTTACACCGACACATATTGGGTTGGATACTCGAACGTCTTAAGACTCGTCACTCTACTTCGGGTTTTTGTGTCTTTTTTAATGATAATCTTGTCTCTTCATCATCCAAATGAGAACATGTAGTTTTGTTCTCATGTTGAAGTCAAATCTAGATGTGTTGTCAACGCGTTGTCAAGGTCACCGGGCTCCAAAATCTTATTCTTTGACTCCCTTGTCCCATGTCTCGTGCAACCACAATTTTCACTGACAACGTTTTTGTTGTCTGTTTAGCGTCTAATTTTATACAACACCAAAGAACCAAACATATATAGATAGATTTATATTTTGTATGAAAATGTTGCCTTTAGTGACACTAGAGTTTTGCATGTTCCATTTGCACATTCGTTTCATGACATTTTCACAAAAAACTTGCCCTCATAGTTATTCTTAATTTTCAATCTACTCTTAGTGTGGGCCTACTGCTCGGACTGTCGCAGGGGATGGGGGTCCTGGATGTTCATTTATATACAAGTGGAATACACATAAATCCATTAAGGGGTTTTCATTATTATGCTTTCATTAAAAATCGTTACAATTAAAAAAAAAATTACTTGTTCTTTTCTGTTAAATCAAAATCATTTAAAGTTAATTAATTTGATTAGAAACAAACAAAGCTCATATTCATCCTCAAATCCCATCTGTAAATGAGCAGTAATGGTTGGGTTAGCTTCCCTCCAAGGCAAAATACACCACACGATTCATGACTACAAGAAGTATGAACAACAAAAGCAATGCATATATTCTTTGCTCTAAAACATTGTAATCAAATTCCCTTATATACATACATCTCTCCCCTCTTTCATTTTCCAATCTCATACCCCTTCATCTCTTAAACGAAAATGGATTCCAGTTCCAAACTGGGTTTACACCCCAAAGATGAAACAGATCCCGTCTTCATCACTCAACAGACAGACTCCATGTTCATCCTCAAATCCCACCTTAAAGGTTTGGTTTAAATATCATGTTTCCTTTTTCTTTTAACTTGTTTTAGATTTTTCACCTCATATCTGTTTTGTGGTTAAATTTAGGGTATGATAGAAGCAACATAAAGATCGAGATAAACGAGGATGGGAGTAGAATCACAATAAGTGGTAAAAATCCCGTTTGCCAAGAGGAAACAATAAAGGGATTCCAGAAAACCTTCAGAATCCCCGAGGGAGTGGTTTTGGATAAAGTCAAAGCCAGGTTTGACCAAGATGAATCAAGACTCATCATTCGAATGCCAAAATCAGTACATGGGATCGTGGGAATCGGGATTCAAGAATTAGAAAATCCAATCCAAGAAAACGAAAATCATGAAATGAAAAATGAAGAAACTGTGGGATCGAATGATTTGACACAAGAGGAAGAAGTAAAACCTCGTGAAAAGAGCTCGATTATATGTACTCCAGTCATAGCTGGGTCAACGTTGTTTGTAACAATTATTGTGGTTGTTTTGAGTTTGTTTCGATCTAAAACCGGATCAAGGGAAAAAAAGAATTAACCCCAAATTTAGTTTGATATTTTTGATCAAATAAAATTCTTTAAGTTAACAAAAGAAAAGATACAAATGATAAGCATAATAGATATATATATCTAATATACAATCCTAGTTTTTTTTTTTTACCTTCATCCTCGAAAATGCCCAAGAACAAAAACTCAAGAAGCCACAAATGTTGATTCAAAATAATTAGTTTGCTAGTAGTTGCATTTGCACCATTATTCCCAATTTTTCCATGTCTATCAAATAGAATTTTAATTTATGTCTTCCTTCTATTACCACTCCAATGATCGAACTTTTCTCAGCACATATTTTGTCTTTCTTCTTGTCTCTGTCTCTGTAACTGGAATTATGTTGTCCATCAACTGAAACACAAACAAATTCAAATCATTACTATCACAAATCTAATAAAACTTAATGAGCTTAATTTGTATACATGGTTGTTTCTTTTTGACTGAATATGGATAGATATAGCGGATTTCATACCTGTTTATACCTTTTTCTAGTCTGCTCTGCCTGAAACAAAGTAACAAGTCAAAAAAGTAAGCCAAAAAAAAAAAAGTTTTCAAGTAAAGATGAAACAAACAAATGATAAGTGTACCTTTGCTCTCAATAGTGCTTCATTCTCCTCTTCTAAAGTCACTGCTAATGCTTCCAATTCAGCTTGGTATGCCTAAACAAGAACCCATAAATTGTTTGTTAAAAGATTTATGAAAATGGGTTGAAAATAATTATGATAAAGAAATGAAAGCTACCATTTTTCGTTCTCTTGATCTTGCAGCTGATTCTCTGTTCTTAATCATTCTTCTTTGCCTCTGTTGTGCAGCTTTATCTAATGGCTCCACGATTGCTCTTCTTTTGCCTCTATTTCCCATTTCATCAGCTCCAATTCCGAATCCTACAACACCGTCTACATTTAAGGGATGCATTGGATTCTCAAAACTGAAAATGCCTCCACTTAATCTCTCAGATGTTAAAGGTTGAGGGATGATTTTCACATCTTCTTCCTCCACTGCCGCTGCCTTTGCCAAGAAATCCTCTAATGTCATCAACTCGTCTGGCACCTCCTGCTTACAGCTTGCCACGATCTCCTTCCAGACATCATCCACTGTCTTTTGGGGTCCGTTTGATGAAGTGCGAACTAGAAAAAGATAAGCATACAATCAAGGACTAGATTTGAAACAAACATAATGCTAAAAGTAACTAATTTTGTGGATGATTGAGATTGCATGTTTATCCAAGTATTGTTGAAAGATTCAAGAACTTGAAATGAGCAAAGAATTAACTACAATGGGAGTTAGATGAAGAAGAAAGTAACCAATTTCTTGACGGCTAACATTGCCGGTGGTCTCGGAATCGTTAGTTGCAGAAACGGCACCTGCAGCGTCTAAGAGAGTGTCGAATAAAGTCGTCTCGGGAGTTTGTTGTTCGTTGTTATCGTGAACGATTGGCGAAACGCCGTCAACGGTCATCTGAAGGACGCCAGAATTCTTGTCGGTTCTGATTCCACGGCGTTTGTGATTATGATTAAGATGAGTAGCTGAGGTTGAAGAGGAGGAAGAATTGGAGGATTTTCTTCTGATGAGATCCGAATTTCTTGAAGTGGAAGACGACATCTTCATCATCAACTTAGAAGATGCCATCTATCAATCATCCGGATTTGTAGGAACTTTTTACAGTTTCCGCTGATTTTGTGATGAATGGGGAAGATCGTAATCTAGGGTTTGGAGCATGATGTAGTCTGTACTTCGGATTTGTTGGGGGAATCGAAAGCTGTTGACTTTATGAATCGGAAATGAGAATTAGAGCTTGTGTATGATTTGGATCGAGATAAGCCCGTAAGTTTTATCAAGGTTTCTTCGATTTTGATACCAATGGAAGACCCAAGAAAGGGGATAACGAGGAAGAAGATAGGTTTATATACGAAATTTACAAAAGGAGTCCCTCAATTATTATTAATCTGCATGTTGTCCACTAACTTTCTTTGGATCTTGCATATGCCTTGATGAATCTTGATCTTTAATTGTTGGGCGTCTAAATCATCCTAACCATCATTTATGGTTAAGAATATGAAAATGTTTTGATCAATCAATCATGGGTTAATACTATAATATTGTCATGATCATTAAGTTATGGGTGTTATTATAATATAATATTGTTTGAAAGAACTTCATTTATGCCTATATTTTATCATTTTTCCACATACCTCATTCTTTAATGGTATCTTTTGTTTTAGTAATGTTACTTATGTCTATAATCTTGTTGAATGTGTATCAATCTTGACAAAACATCATGGGCTGTGAAATACTACAAAGTGAAACCAAATTAAATATAGAATCAAAACTCATTACAAGCATAAATGCACTTCTACACCTATTGGTATAGTACTAGAATCAATTAATGTTGTCGACCTACAACTTCACATTAAAATCATAGATAGACTATTTATACTAGAGGTACAAGTTTGTCCATCAACATTTTTTATAAATTTTGACGTCTTTCCACCTCGATTCCATGTAGTAGCTAATATTTTTCGGTGCACCGTAGACTCCAAATTTGAAATACAGCAAACCGGGGCCTTGATCGTGTATTTTGAATTTCTTTTTGTTATCAACAAAAACCGTTACTTTTCCTCCATCCACATCATGTATTAGATTAACTTTAAACCATCTATCATATAGATTAGTATCTATCACTTGTGTACTGTAATATCTCATCTCTCCATTGTAGATCCTTAACAAAGATGTCGTGTTACCATGGGCTGCACCATGGATTTGAACTATGGTGGCACCGCTAGTTCCATTTGGGATGAAGGCGACCCCTTCGAATTGCCATACTCCTGAAGTGTAATCCGGCTACATCATTAAACACGAAAGTCAATATGTATTATTTTCTTTGTCATTATCATGACAAGCATGCAGGACTTATATCTATATACTAGTTAGATAAATTGTTCACGTCTTAATATTAAACCAAATCAACGAAAATGTTTTTTTAAGTATACCTTTAGGATACTTCATCAGAAAAAAAAAAAAAAAAAAAAAAAAAAAAAAAAGGTACCGAATCTAAAAAAAGAGGGGTGGTGGAGATTACAAGTATGCGAATTTCGGTACGTGGTTGTGTGTTGCTTCCTAGACGGAATGGTTTATCGTCTGCATATACCCAAAAACGATGAATCCCATTTTGGTATATGTAACGTTGAAAGAGTGGTGTATCATAAGGCTTCTGATACTCAAAGTTGCTTTCATTTAACATTACCTCAACAAATCCGTATATCGGATCAACAACAGACGCCATGTGAGCATCGTTTAAGAAGAAGATCAATGCTACCAAAAAAAGGAGCATATGGCGATATGAAGCTTGCATAACTCTCTAGAAAAAAGAAAGAATGTATTTGTAGCTTGGGGGTTTCTATGGTGTATACCAATTCTATATAATATGTGAAAGTTTTTGCATTATGTTTTATTCTTTTTTATTAGTAACTATTAAATTAATTATTATGGGTGAAGCTAAATTAATCATCATATATATAAAGGGATGGCAAAAGATGACAAGTAGTGAGTTATGGCCATCCTTATTTAACTTTTTTCTTCCTCCGGCATACCAATTAACAAAACATATTATTTATATTATAATGTTATGTATATTAATTTAGGGCCAATGAATGCCCTAGGTTTGTCTTTAGCTTTGTATTTCTGGAAACCTTAACAACACCATATATATCAATTATGCTATTCTTGTTATTAATAAAAGAAAGAATTTTGTAAACGATCCTTATAAACGTTAAAAATATTATATTTATCCAATTTAAAATTTAACTATCTTATTTATCATTCTTAATCTTTTAAATATCATATTTTGCCAAATATTTTTTTTTTGTTTTATAATTTTATAATCAGTTTTCTATTTTGGAATCATTAAAACTTAAAATAAAATAAAAAATGGACCATATTATCCTTACTTTCTAAACTCATGAACTAAATTACGTTGTTGCAATGAACTCTTCTTAACCTCCCTTTCTTGTTCCAATTGGATAATTTTATGGCTTTCTTTGTGTAGTAAACATTCTTTGTGAACTAAAGCTTCTTTGATTAAAGGAAGGATATGTTGTAGATGGTGTTGGGCAGTCTCATGAGGGAGTATTAATCCTTGACCTGGTGGGATAATGTAGGTGTGTCATGGGTTTAATAAGATTGTGTCATCTAGAATCACTATAACAACACCGATCGACCTTGTTGACTAAAATATCATGCTTTTCATCTCTAAAAAACACCATTTATTTCACAATTATGTTTGAACTAACAAGTTGTAATCACAACAGAAAAAAGTTCTTTTTAAGTAAATTGAGTGTATTGATATTTATGTTGCTCTTTCAGTAAAATTCTCGGTGAATAAAAACCCAACAAATTTGTAGCTTTGAGTTGAAAGTCAACATTGTACAATTTCACATGCATGATGTACAAGAACCCAAAGCATACAAGGTCACCTTCATTGAAGAGCAAGTGTCATGCACATTTACTTACATGTCTGTGTCCATTCCTCCACCAAGCAAAACATTAGTACAAGCCTTGAAGATGAATTAATTTTATTGCACGGAGTACAAGTATCGTCTGCAAATAAAAACTAAAAGGGTCTAAGATGACAAATTGAAAAAATGTATTGGCAAAACCAAAAGACGGAAAAAATGAATGCTTTTTAATAAATGTAATAATGTTGCTTACGTTTAATTTAATGGTGCATTAGTATATCCACATGTGGAATCAAACGTAGACCCTCTTTGACTATCATTCACAAATAAGAAATAAGCACCATGCATGCGACAAGAAAATGGAGTAGGTTGTAACAAGAATAAGGTGGGGTTTGTTTTTCTATAAAAAAAAACATCTTCAAATCATTTATTGTTGTGCGGCGTAGCACACGCGTAGCACTTTCTCTCTCGAAGCAGTTTGTTTTTTGAAAAACTTCAGACTACAAAACCTCTGCGCGTGTGCTGCGTGACGCAACACTTGACTTGCCTCTTCTAACCTCTTCAGCTTTCATTTTTTCTAAGTGTTTTTTTAAGAATTTTTGTATAACTTTTTTTTTAATTTTTTTTTTAAACTTTGATTTTCTTAAATTTTTATTTACGGATGTAACACATATTATTTTTATAATTTCCAAGATTTTTTTAACATGATTTTTTTAATTATTTTTACCGTTTTATTAATTTTTCAATTTTAGTTGCATCTTTTTTAACGTGTGTAATTTTTTACGAACTGTAGACAATGTTTGCAATATTTTCTTAATTTTTTTATAATTTTCTTTTTTAATGTTTTTTAAAATTAGTTTTTTTTCTAGAATAAAACTATTAGCTTCTTTTACATTTTTTAAAGTTTTTTTAAGAAAAAAAGTTTTATATTTTTGTTTTTTTACATGTTCTTTTTATTATTATTTCAATGTTTTAAAACTAGAATTATTAAATTTCGATGTTGAGAACTATTTTCAGTTTATAAAATTAGTTTATTTAAATTTCAGTTTAATGCAGCAGTCTGCAGATGTTAAAAAACAAACATGTTTCTTATTATAGGCTGCAGCCGTTTGTTCCACCTTTTCTGCTACAGAGGATTGCAGAGGTGATCCGCAGACTTCATGAATTTTCGCTTCGAAAAAACAAACAGCACCTAAATCTTTCTCAACTCTGATGTAGGAATTGGAAAAAAAATATTGTAAATCTGTAGCTTTAACTTTTTCTAAGGTGCATATGTGGAGCAAGTATTAGCTTTTATATAGTTGTGAGTTAAATTCGAGCAATGAAGTGTCTTTCAATGAGTTAGAATAAAGATTCTATGTGAAGACTTGTCTAACATAACTCTTTATATAACTCTTTATATGATATATTTGATTTTGTATATTTTAATAAATATTGTAGTTGTTTTTGGTAAACTACAAATACAATAATTAATACCTTTATAAAAAAGCGGACTTATATTACTGGGCAACATAATGACCCGAACATCACCTTTTTTCCACCGAACCCATAACAAGTAGACGAATATCATAGTTTTTGAACAACCATAACTTGCAGTAAAAAAACAACAATAATGTAATAAAGAACTTGGTAGCCTGATAAAAACGATTTTTTTAAATAGTCCTAAAAAGTACAATAGTTTAATCACCACAAAAAGTAGTTAAAGTCGTTAAATAGATAAAATAGTAAAAATAAAGGTGTTTTTCTCAATCTTACAATACATTTTTGTAGCTTTCACTAAGCAAGAAGGATTATAATCAACTAAAAACTTGCAAAACAATAAAATGGAGAAAAACACTATAGGGTGATGGGGTCTGTTCTTCCATAGCACCCAATGTTTCTCCATGATATGATCCTCTAAGTACTACAACTTAAATGAGAAAATATATCACATGAAAAATAAAGCAACTTGCTTTCATTAATTTGTTTACTATAGCATTCTACTTTTATTTTTTTCTTAATACAACATTATACTTTCAAAATTTTACCTAAGTATAGCAACGCAATACAAATGCAAATCAATTTTCACTCCTACAATTAGGTAAATTCTTTTATTAAAATAACATAAAGTGTGTTGTCATTTCTTGCATTTACCCCAAAGTAAAATGTTCTAATAAGAAAAAAATAATTAAGAGTACAATGTTATATTAGGTAAATTCCTTAATTAATAATTAGAAATGAAAGTTCATTTTTTAATAAAAATAATTGGAAGTAGGACTACATAATACACAAATAAAATGAAAGTAAGTTGTCATTTCTTCCATTTAGTCTATAAGCAAGTTGTGTTAATGTACATCTTAAGCTCGCTACTGCCTATATAGCAGCATAAGTTGCAAGGCGAGGATATGTGGAAATTCATCTGGTTTTGGATGGCCAACTACATAATAGAGAAAAAATTTAGATTGGTATTATATTTATGAGCACCAAAATATTGCAATTGAATATTAATGTATTCTTTGTTTTCCGTTATGCAACCCAAAGAATGGTTAGATTTTGGTCGCATCTCTAGAATTTATGTTTTTGCTGTTATTGAGTAAGTTCTACTATTTACGATTTTTTTTTGGGTTTATGGAAGTCTTGTTGGTTCACGATTACATATGAACAAAGAATACTTAATAACTTAGGTTGCGTTTAGTTGCGGAAAAACAGTTTTCATTTTCTGTTTTTTGTTTTCCATTTTCAGTTTTCGTTTTCCGTTTTCATTTTTCATTGGAAAATTTAGAAAACGCGTTTAGTTCAATCTTATTCATTTTTCATTTTCTGTTTTAGAAAATTAGAAAACATGTTTAGATGTGCATTTTTCTATCGGTTTTTCATTTTCCATTTTTTGTTATTTTAACTAATATCACAAACACCACCCCGCCCCGCCCCACCTACCCTATCCCACCCCACTCTACCCTAACTCATACCCTACCACTACCTACCCACCACCACCACCTCCAACCCCACCCTACCTACCACCCTTATTCTTTCTACCTATCACCCCCACCCACACATACATTTAATATATAAGAAGCAACATAAAATTCAATGTATCATTTAACATAAAAATGAACATTTTAATAAGACAAGTTTTACTATTTTAATGCTATCAATATTGTGAACGCCCCCGGCGACGTTGTGTATGTCTTTCCTATAGCATGTTAGCAATTGAATCTCTAACTTGAAGCATTTCATCTTGATCTGTCATATCCAAAGGAAAACCCTCTTGAACCACGTTAAAGCCTTCTGTGAGTTCTTGAAAATTTTCACCACCATATGTATTGAATAAAGTGTCTGCCCTATCCTCCATCCGTATATAATTATGCAGTGCACAACATATAACGACCCAATTTTTATCAATAATTTTTTTTTCATTTTTAATTACTCAAACAATTCCCATCACTCATAATTTCCAAACCATTTGTTTTCCAAATCATAATTATTACAATTTCAATGTACTTTTGAAAACATCAGATAGTCCCATCACACAAAAAGAGAGGTAGAGTGCACGCTACGTCATCACGCCTTGCCTTTGCCCTTCGGCTCTGAAGTACCTGAAACAATCAACAACCTGTAAGCGAAATGCTTAGTGAGTTTCCCAGAGCATACCACATATATACAAACCACATATCATATATCCTGTTAGCTATAAAAGCTACACATATATCACGTAAGCCATGCATACATGAAACCTGAGAAAGTGTCGTGGGCTACCCCACATGGTCTTTGCCTAAGACTGCCATGGGTTCCCCCACATGGCCTTACATCCAATGTCATGGGCTACCCCACATGGTCTTCACCTAGGACTGCCATGGGCTACCCTCACATGGTCTTACATCCAATGCCATGGGCTCCCCCCGGGGTCTTCATACATAACATGCCATCACATAACAGCACACAAAATATCTACCACATATGTCATAAACACATAATGGGTCGGCCTTGGTGCCTTAGACCCATGGGTATGGTGAGAAGACTCACCTGTCACGAATGCTGAACTGACATGTTGCGACCAGATGTACCCCACGGGCTGCTCCACGCAACTGCCTAAAAAGTGTCATACAATATCCAGTCATTTCCCCAAAGTCCATTCGGGTCAACTACAGTCAAGGTCAAGTCAACGGTCCATGTTGACCCTAACCCGCCGAGTACAACTAGTGACTCGCCGAGTTTCCTAAAATATCATCTACTCGTCGAGTCATCGAGACGACTCATCGAGTTCATACAGCCTTGATTGATAACCTAAGGTCACTCGTCGAGTTCCCTTGCTTGACACTCGACACGTCTACGAAGATCCATCCATTGGGAAATCCTACTCGACTCACCGAGTTGTTCCTTCAACTCGCTGAGTTCTAGGCCACCTTCATCCGACTCGCCAAGTTGTTCATCCAACTCACTGAGTTCATGGCAAAATTCATCGGGCTCGCCGAGTTGTTCATCCAACTCGCCGAGTCCATGCCTGCCTTCAAATGACTCGCCGAGTCACCCCCTGTGACTCGCCGAGTCCTTTCAGATCTCAAGCCATACAGACCCTTTTTGAGCCATGCAAAGCTTCCAAACTACAGATCTAGGCTCCTGAGGCATGCTTTCCACGTAAAGTTGCAAACTTTACGTGCATGCAAGGCTTTAAGGCCCTAAAATAGCAAATCTAAGCTTGGAATGGGGTCAAACACTTGAGGGAAGGGACATGCTATGCTCAACTGATAACTTTATGCATCCTAAGGCCAAAAGGAGTTCAGATCTGAAGTTACAACTTCAGATCTTGGCTTAAACACAAAAGCCCTTTCTTAGAATCCATGCACAAGAGGTTTTGGGTGGAAATGAGCCAAGAGACAGCTTAATACCTTCAAGAAGTGCTCCACAGAAGTAGATCTAGAATCCCCACGAGCCCTTGCTTCTTCTAGCTTGATTCCTCAAGTGATTCCTTCACCAAATCCCTCCTTCAAGCTAAAAAATCAACAAGAACACACTCACACACGAATCAAGGTTCTAAGGAGGTATGGAGCTGTAAAGGAGAGGCCAAGGGAGGCTAATGACCCTTTAAATAGGGTGCAAGGCCCTGGAATCTAGGGTTTCATCTGCTAGCATCTACTTGGCGAGTAGCATAATGGACTCGGCGAGTAGACCATTAAACCCCCGCTTCCAAACTCGCTACTACTCGACGAGTTGGGGAGCCAACTCGCCGAGTAGGTCCTCCAAAATTCAAACCGAAATATCTTATCAATACCTGAGGATCAGGGTGTTACACAACATGCATGCGGGATCAACATTTGACGTCTCAACGGATAGTTTGGTATATATTTCAAAATGTGAAATATTTTTTTAAGAACAACAAATGCCCGCTCTATGACATTCCGAACAGATGAATGTACAAAGTTGAATAATTCTTTCTTTCCTCTAACTCCACTACCACTTTGCCAATCAGACCGATGATACCGCTCACCACGATATGGAGCTAAAAATCCCTATAGATTTGGATACCCACTATCAACAACATAGAAATAATCTACACCACATAAAGAAAATATATATTTAAGTCGAGTATTTAGAAACTAGATTAAATAAATTAGGTAAAGAAATGTTGAGAAGTCTTACCACCGGTCGGTATTGGAAATTTGTTTTCGGGTCTAATAACAGCGTCATAAAATACACGAGAGTCATTTGTAGTTCCCTCCCAGCCGGCATACACAAATGTAAACATCATATCATGGGAACAAATCGCCATCACATTTTGTGTAACAAGCACTGCTTTTCTTCCGCGAAATGACTTTTGTTTTGATAATGGAGCCCAAGCTGCTACGTGAGTGCCATTAATAGCACCGATACAATTCTACATTGAAATTATGTATGTTAGAGAGATAGAGGTTTTATGTATAAGTGTTAACAAAGAGATCAATGAATACCTTAAAGAATGGATACCATCTCGAATCTGCTCGAATTTCTGGTTGAACTTCACCTCTGTTAGTTGTTTTAACTACTGTAAGAGCAAATGCCTTCAAAGCTCTTAACACATACTTAAACCAATAATGTACAATCCCCGTAGAATGTTGAAAACGATCCGAAATCATTCTATGGCTTGTTCCATGACATAAAATCCGCAAACTCATTGCCAAACCTTCTTCTACACTAACATCCCTTCGATCTTCCAATAAATTCATCATATTTAGTTTATCACACAAGTTTAAAAAAACATGTGGCTTTATCCTAATTGCTTCATATCACTGGATAGGATTACCGCACATTATCTCTCGAATGTATTCTTTTCCACTTAGCATAGATGTCCTACAAGGAGTTCGGTCAATAAAATTCCTATTATTCTTTATTAAGAAAGCAATCATCATCATATCATCCAACTCATCATCGTCATCATCTGAGTAAGAGCTACTATCCAATGAATATGACATTGGGACACTTTATCTGCACCATAAACCATTGAATTTAATGCCCATCAAGTAAAATAACACAAAAAAAAGTAAAATCACACATCAAGTTCCATACATATCATCAAAATTTTCCACAAAATGACATCAAGTTTATACTTAAACATCAAAACATAAACTAGTGCAATATGTTTATATGACATCCCTAAATTCTAAAACAACTACTCATCTAAACTATCAAGCCACTGATTCCTCCTATTCTCAGACATCATTAGGAACATTTTTCACCAATTAATATCAGGAAAGAAGGACAATGCTTTAGTGTAAGATCTTGCACCAACACCAGGTGTAGCTTCTAAAGTCGTCATACAATCACTAATCGAGTATTCCTCGGTCAATGAGCTTGTTACATCACCATACTTTGACTTATAATGTTCTGCTCTTGCTAAATCTCTTTCCTTTCTAGCGACTATTGATTCTGAAAATGCATCCAACAAGGTATCATATTTGGAATTTCCAGGACCTTTTTTCATTCTTCTTGAACCTGGTAAACCCTCCATTTCCTCTTCCAACATACGCTTTCCCTTCCGACTACCCCCATTAAACTCACTCTCACCAAAACTACCACCCTCTAGATACTCATCCTCAATTTTGTGCTCTTCTTCTGATGTTTGAGGGGAACAAGTTGAGGCGTAATGAAAAGCACCAGAAGCAGTCGAACTATTGAAGACCAAACTCAATAAGGAATAAATCTTACAACCCTTTTTCTTGAACAATTTGAAAACTTTATCTCGTTGTAATATATGATATACAAATACTTTATTAGTTAGCAAAATAAGTCAAACATTAATAAAATTATTAGGTTTAAGATATTTTATACCTTAAAAAAATCATTCCAAACAGTATCATTAGCAAACACTTTTCCAGAAATAGCATCCCATGTGACTCCAGTATGGTTAATCAATTCACTAAACTTTAGATGAACAGATTTAAGGCGGTGGTATTTTGCTTTCACCTTCTCGGGACCATATCTTAAAGCAAATTTCATAAAAATCTGTTCATCCATTTGTGTCCAATCAGTTCCTTTGAAGATTGGAGCCCCATTAGGATCTCTCTTGACCCTTTCCTCTAAAATCTCTAAGAAATATTTCTCACAAGCTTCTGTCCACTCCATTGCATCCCCACTATGCCCACACATCTATATATAACCAAATTTATTCAAAACTAAACACACTAAAACGGTTTTAAATCTAACAGAGTAACCAAACTAATTAGGAGTTTTGTGATTACAATGCGTAATTAACTCAGACTTTAAAATGAATATAGGTTATATTAAAATTGAATCTAGGAACATGTACAGTAATATAAGGGATCAAATCATAAAACAGAGTTGCACTATAGGCCATTTATGTTAGAGATAAAATAGGAGAATGCTACATACATAAACAGATTTACACACAAAGAGATACACACACTTGCATTACTATCTACATATACAGACATGAAATTGAAAACACAAATTCATGTTATCTCATTAGGGTTTTACATTCCTGTACAAACATGAAATTGAAGCAATATTGAGGGATAAGTTTAAAATGTATTATACTAAAATTGGCATAGATATCTATAATGAAGATCGAGGTTCTATATGACATCAAGAAATCAGTCCATAAACTGAAACTAGGGCAAGAATCAACTGATTTCATCACCACCAATAAAAAGTGAAAGAAAACATCAAACAGAACGATATATGCAATTATTTATCGAAGTAGATTCGTAATTAGTAATCGAAACTGAAAGATATCCTTAGATGAGAAAAAATTGTGAAACTGTATACGTAGCGTGATGGGTAAAAAGGGTGTTGACACTTGAGACTTGATGGATAACAAAGAAATGGGAAAGAATTTGAGATCGATTATGTAACAATTGATTCTCGTCAACACCAACAAAATGTGAAATCGTAACCACTAAATACATCGATTAAGCTACAAATAGAATTAAATTTACCTGAGTTTTCTTTTGCAATAACAAGCACAGAAAGAAGCAGACGCAAAGATGGGATTCTGTCGGAGAGAGGAGCCGTTGTCGTTGAGAGGAGCTGCTATGGCGGCGAATGGAAGGAATTGAGATCGATATGTGAGACCTTGGGTTGTAGAGTGATACGCACTTGATCTGGAATCTGGACGCACTTGATTTGGAGTCTGGACGCACATGAATCACAACAATTGGGCCATGGGCCAAGAGATTGGGTTGTAGTCGTAAAAGTGGAGCATCAATAATTCATGTCTATCTCACATTGATAATCCATGGTTACCAAATAATTTGATGGTGCATTTTAACATGTGAGACCTTGGGGGTGGGGGGAGGTGGGGTGGGGTGGGGGTGGGTGGGTATTTGTGGGTAGGTGTGTGTGTGTGTGTGTGTGTTTGTGGGAGGTGAGGGGTGTGTGTGTGGGGGTGGGGGTAGGTGGGTGGGTGCTTGTGTGTGTGTGTGTGTTTGTGAGGGGTGAGGTGGGTGTGTGTGTGAGTGGGGTGGGGGGAGGTAGGTAGAGGTGGGTGGGATGAGAGTATGTGTGTTTATATTTTAGAAAAAATTTAGAAATAGAAAAATATGGAAAACAATGATTATTGGTTTTCCAAAATTTTCCAATTTCTTTATAATTTTAGAAAACGGAAAATTTTCATTTTCCATGAAAAATTTAGAAAAATAGACGAACTAAACGCGTTTTCAAAATTCTCATTTTTCTTGGAAAATTTTTCCGGAAAACGGCCCATTTTTCCGCAACTAAACGCACCCTTAACATTTGCATTTAATTTTTTAAATATTGAAGTGCTTAAGAGCGCAAGGACTATGGTTGTGCTAGTCCTCGTTAATGAATATATCCAGATTACCCTCTTTAGAATTTCAGTTAATTATTTTTATTATTAAATTGTGTCCCCTTTTTATGCTATCTTGAATAACATATATGAAACTATAGATAGAATTTCATTAGTTTTAGCGATTTCATAATTATGTCGAGTTCTATGTTTTCAAATTTGCATCTATTATCAAAGAAAGATCAAAGATGTGCTCATTAACCATATTAGGTCATACATTATAGGTTAACTTGTGACATCCCCATTTTTATGACCATTTTAAATCTTTGTATTTTTGTTTATTTAAAGCAGAGTTTATTTATTAATGTGGATTTGGTCTCGTAAAAGTATTTCCAAAGAAATGTTTTTCATTGATTTATAAAAATCTTGAGATGTCATAACTGATACAAAACATAAGAATAAATATGTCTTACAGTACCTTAGACTATCAGTCTACATCTCATTGAATCTCTCATCATTCATGTACCTTAGTGCTGCTACCTGTGATACAAAGAAGTTGAGTGGGTCAGATTGGGAAACCTAGTGAGTATATAGGTTTTTCAACCCATAATAATATAGTTAATGTGTTTAGTTATCAACAATTAACCCGATTACCCATCCTTGTTTTCCTTCTTTATTCTTCCCTAAGAGTCATCATAGTCATCATTGCTGACATTATTGTTACAAGGATTTCTCCACAATACGTGTCAGTATGTTTTCTTTCTATTGTAACGCTTGGTTTAGGTATTGGTCGGTTTTCAACATTTTTAGAGTTTGGGCTGGGATCGAAGAGTTTGGGAGCTCCAACTCGTCGAGTAGAAATCATATTGGACGTTGGATGAAGGACCTACTCGACGAGTTGGAAGGGACCAACTCGACGAGTAGGAGCTAAAAAGGAAAACCCTGATTTTCAAGGTTTTTACCATTTTTAAAAGCCTTAAGCCTCACTTGTAGCCTCCCTTATCACCTCCTTTGTCCAGAGAAACCTTAAATCGTGTCTCATCTCCCATTTGGTGTGTATGTGAGCTTGGAAAGTGATTATTGGTGCTCTTTTAAAAGGAACTTGAAGCTCAAAGAGTTTGGATTAAGTGGAAGGCAATAGATTCGGGATTGATTATTGGTGCTCTTTTAAAAGGAACTTGAAGCTCAAAGAGGTTGGATTAAGTGGAAGGCAATAGATCCGGGATTTCCTCCAATGTGGCAACCATTTTAAGGTATAAAGTCGAAACCTTGACCTTCCATTGCTTCGATCTCCTTCTATGAAAGTTTATGGCCATTATTAGCCTTGTTCAGTACCATTCTTGGTTTTAAGCATGATAAGAGGATATGTCTTTAGATCTGGACATCTCAGGGCCTTTGGGGACTTAAAGTTGCCAACTTTATCAAGTCTTGGCCCTCCTTCATGCTCTAAGTCCCTTGACAAGCCTTGATTAAGTTTTTTTAGCCTTTAGTGCCTTGCATGCATGTAAATTTAACAACTTTACGTGGTATCTCAACCCTAGGGGGTTGGATATGAAGTTTAGGACCTTAGATCCCACTAGAAAGGTGAACACAAAAAGGACTGAATGAACTCGTCGAGTCCCTTAGTCGACTCGACAATTCGGGTAGGGTTTACCCTTTTTTTAGATTACGGATTAGTGCAATAAAGGATTAGAGTTTTGGTCTGCATAAGTTTGCGGTCGTCTGGACATTAAGGAACTCGAAGAGCTACATAGGTAACTCGGTGAGTTGACGAGTTACTCAGGTGACTCGACGAGTTGCTAGATGCACTCGGCGAGTTGGGTCAACATCGACTGTTAACCTTGACCATTGAGTTTGACTTTGACTAGGAGTTGACTAGGGTTGACTATTCAGTATTCAAGGCCTTTTTGGTATTAGGCCTTCTCGATTTAGGCCCATTGATGGATTATGGACATTATAGAGTTGGGCTTCATTTTGGGATTGGGCCTCAGTCTTGGATAATACTGGGCCAATGGTAGAATGGTCATCCTACCCCATTTATGGATTAGGGATTATAGTATGAAACCCAATTGCTAACTGGGTATATTGATTGGTATTGATAGCTCGGGAAGTCGGTGGGACAGCAACTAAGGATGTCATTTGGGAAGCTTCTGCATTCGAGGTGAGTCTCCTCACCATACCAATGGTTCTAAGGCACCAAGGTCGACCCATTCAGTTAGTTGTAGTATTATTGTAGATTCACTACTGATATGTCTTATGTGCATGTAGATGTAGATGTAGATGTGCTAGTATGTTTTTGACTAGATATGTGAAGACCCCGGGCGGAGTCCGTGGCATTTGGTTATTAGACCATGGGGGAGCCCATGGCAAATAGCTAAGACCATGCGGAGATCCCATGACACATAGGTGTAAGACCATGGAAGGAGTCCACGACATCCTCATATGTTTATATATATATATATATATATATATATATATATATATGTGTGTGTGTGTGTGTGTTATGTAGTAGGATAGTTATGTTCTGTGATATGTAGTATGCTTGTGACTCTGTGTCATTTACATGGAAGACCCGGGGCGAGCCCGTGACAGTTGGATGTCAGACCATGGGGGATCCCATGGCATTCCAGGTAAAGACCATGGGGGGAGCCCATGGCACGAAGGTATACGATAATGGGGGGAGCCAACGACATCCTGGAGTAAGACCTTGGGAGGAGCCTACGGCATCCCTATATGTTTATATGCATGGCTTGTGCGATTGATGTGGTTTATGTAGTTGTTATATCGGATATGGATTATGTGGTTATGTGGATTGTGTGTGGGTATGCTCTGGGTAACTCACTAAGCTTAGTGCTTACGGTTTATAGTTTTGGTTTTAGGTATCATCGATTGGAAAAGAAGGGTCCGGCTTGATCGCAACGCACACACCTATGTTTTTTGCAATAAGTGATTTTGGGATGAACTCTAATAAATGTTTTAATTAACTATGTTTTGGAATGTCTGGATTAAAATATATTTATGTTTTGGCTATAATAAAAATGAAATTTTTACCATTGATTTTTGGGTTGTTACAAGTTGGTATCAAAGCCTTGGTTTGAGGGATTCGGACATACTTTCGGGTGTGTCTAAACTCAAACTGAGGATCTATAAAATTTTCAAAGAAAAATGTTTTCAAGGAAAGAGTTTTCGAAGACAAGAAAGGGTGTGGTGCATGCTAGTTAGGGCTAGGGAGATGCCTTTATACGTTGTATGAGCTGGTATACTTGCATGCTAGTGCTGAGTAGTCAACAATAGATTGGTCTGATATGTGATGCTTATAGCCTTGGGGATATTGGACGCCATGTTAGAATGAGAATGATTATTGTTATTGATAACTGCTAAGTGTATGTTTTAAAAATTATATACGGTTAGGATCTTATAGCCTTAGAATGACTGGTTTGGCTCATTTCTTGTTATGTGTACAATTTGCATGCATAAGGCAGCCGACAGTGAGGACGGGTGGAGGTGGATAGCATGGGTAGTGGTACGAGGACTGAATGTCCAATGATAGTTTCATAGGTTGGGGAGTACCCTAGGGAAAGGCTAGGATGAGATTAGTGATAGGTGTTACCTACTTGGGATTGTACGTGTGGATAGACTGACTTGTCTAGTGTATGCTGGTTAGATTTACCATTACCAGAATGATGCTTGCTTTGTGCTTTGTAGGACTCTTATTAATGGGAGTTAGCTACTAAGTGAATATGCTAAGTCACATGTGGCACAGACTGGATAATCTCAGAGTGATGGACTTGACCCTATTGCACAGCTCTCGTATGATTCCAACCGTTCTAGGGTTAAGGCTTTTACTCGAAGGATTATCTGATCTCTGTTGCATGTAGCTATATTCATGATGTAGCTAGTTGACATTAATGGTAATCCTTTAGTAACTGAGGGTAGGGTGTGGTTGGGAACCTAGGAAAGACTAGGATATGCTCCAGTGAGTTTAGTAGGACGGTTCAGTGAAGTTCGGAACCTAGGGGGGCCTAAGAGGTGCTACGGTAGATATCGTGTTGCTGTTTAGCAGAAATTTAGTATACCAAGGGAGTAAGTGACTTGGAGGATTCGGGAGGATTGCTGAGGAAAGTATGGATAGGTGTGGAAGGTAGTAGTGGGCTTGTAGTACTGAAAGCACATGATCCATACTCTAATCGGTGAGAGTCTTGGAGAATCTAAGAAGCTTGGGGGAAAGAAACTCTTGATTATGCTCCTATCATGAGGATATTTGCCTTGCGTTTTGAGGATGGGCACGCATAAGGAAGGACCAGAGTTTGGTCCCGGCTCCGGTGGTGAGCCAGCTAGCAAAAGGACTGCCAGGATTTTGAGTTCGCCTTGGATCTCTTGTATCAGGCGGCAAGGATTGGTTGTGTGATTTATCGTGCTTTGGAATTGGAGACTATGTCTTGGGAGTAGTTTGTAGCCGGTTTAGAGCAGAGGTTGTTCCAACTATTGCAGTTCAGCTGTTGACGATTGAGCTGGTGAGTTTGTCAGGGTGTGAGACCCTGAATGATATGGATCCCAGAACCGAGAACGGAAGATTGAGTAGGAGTACCTTGATGAGAGAGGTTTAGGTTAGGTGAATTTAGTGAAAGATCTTGGGCAGAGACCCAAGAGTTCGGATCAGCTTTTGAGAGGCCAGCAGGACGGATCCAGTGCAACGCTTGTGGAAACTTGACGATGGTGGTTCGTTCCAAGGTTTTGGATTGTTATTGGGATTGGAAGGAAGAGTTACACCATGTCCTCAGGGCAGACGAGGTAACACGGGAGGAGGTGGTCGGGATTCCTTCAGGTGTTTGCGTATATTTTATCTTCTGCCACTTCAGGTGGATATCGGGAATTTGCATCACTTTGGAATTATGATAAGTTGGATCTTGGTTTGGTTCTCTGCTATATTCTGAGTTATCAAGGGTTTTCAGATGCCAGTCAGCATGCCGAGGAATCTTTGAGAAATGTTCAGACGAACGTGTCTCGCAGAGCGGGTTCAACGTGTATTGTGATTGCACCAATTCATTGTCGGAATCTGTTCAATTATCTGGGTTACTACAGGTGTAGCAGGTTTGGCCATGTCAGTAGGGATTGCCCATAGGGGGCAAGCCCGTTATATTTTCGTTGTGATCAGGTGGGCGACAAGGAGGTCGACTGTCTGATGATCAGAGAGGAGCAGTGAGTGCACCTGCTCCAGTTATTTTGGGGTTGTTATCTCTATTGGTGGTTGAGTTAATTATATTCAAGAAGGGTTATATGCCAACTACATACCATGAATCTTTGGTGGAATAGTACGAGGTTGTACCCTTATAAGTAGCATATTCCTAGTGTTCGAATGTCATCTTGGGTAGTCGGGATTGGATCGAGGGCTTGTACGAGGGAATCATGACTAGGTTTCAGTAGTCTTAGTATTTGTGCTTGGAAGAGCATTCGGGATTGCCGAGGGAAGAGAGAGTTTTTGCTGAAGTTTTGGTTAGACTATCCATCCTTTGGACTCCGAGATCTGAGTGTGATATTGTGACATCCCCAAATTCACGGCCTAGAAAAGACCGATGTGTGTATGCTTTGTTTTGTAAAATCAGAGTAATCCTTTGATTAAAAGTGTTGCGGAATTTGTTCCCAGAAAACATGAAAAATTCCTTATCAAAGCATATCCGAAGAAATGCAGTTTATTCATTTTAAAACATTTTGGATGTCCTGGTCAATACATACGCATAAGCATAAACAGAACTTACATTATTTTACACTAATGATTTACATCTCCTTTAATCTCTCGGTGAAATATGCCTTCGTATCGATACATGTGATACAAAGAAAACTGATTAGGTCAGGCTTCGGAGCCTGGTGAGCATATAGGGTTTTCAACCCACAATAAAATATTATATTATATTTAATCATCACACAATCAACCCAATTACCCACCCATTATCTCCTTTTTATTTCTTAAAGATTACCCTAAGAATCAGCTATTCCTCATTCATTTATTCCTAAGGATTATCCTAAGGAATCAGCACGAAATCCATCGTTGCCAGGGTTTTCTCAACAGACACTATATCCGTAGTTACCAAGCGCTAACTCCATAGTCGACGGGGTTTATCTCGTTTATTGAAAGTATTGGTTCCGATACTCCTCTAGCAATACATATCAATGGGTTTTTAGAGTACACCGGTGAACATATCGTTCACAACACCTACAAGTTGCGAGCCTGCTAGTGTTCCGCCGGACTGTCTAGAATAGTCTGTGGTTGTCATCCCTACTCTGATGAATGACGGGGGCCATCGTTTGGGTAAAGGTTTCACTCATTTTTCACCTGTCACCCTCATCTTATGATCTATATCATCTTTCTTCTCATCCTCAAATTCATCTTTCCACACACACTAACTATTTCATCTACTCATGTTCTACCCAACATATTTGTGGATATAAATTACATATATAGTTTAAATCATTTAAAAATCTGTATAAAACATTCATTCAACTTCCATCTCAAGTAAACAAACAACGTATAAACACATAACACGTATTTCATAGCAAATACTTCATATATATGCGGTAGAAGAAAGTAACTACACACTCACTTGATTAGACGATGCTCGGACAGCACTACGGCTCTTCGAGTAGCAATTCTCCAGTGAAACTGGGATATCTTCACACATCGGGCTTCTCGCGGACAGAGCTTCGACTTGAAACTCTTTTCTTCTCGAGATATTCAGAGCTTCGGGACTCGCTTCAGGTATCGGGGATGGTACCGGGGCTTTGGGGGGTTAAAAGAAGGCTTAAAGATGAGTAGAGTAGGAGAGAGGTTGAGAAATTAGCAACCAAACCCGGTTGCCTTCGGTTTCTATTTATAGGGCTAAAATTTCAGATTTCACGTCGTGAAACATCATTTCACGTCATGGCCGTGGACGTCATCAGGTGCGTAGTCGCGATGTTCAGTCTGTCAGGCTCCAGAAGACGTCAGCACTGAGTTCACGTCATGAACCCCTTTTTCATGTCGTGAACTCTGACACAGTGTTGGGGTTCGCGCCCCGAACTTCAGAAATTCATAACTTTCGCATACGAGCTCCGTTTTCGACGTTCTTTATATCCATGCGTATGTGAGATTATGCTCTACAAATGTAGTTTAGACTCCGTCGGCTAATTTTGATTTAATTTTGATTATATTATTTTTAGTAGGCCGGAACAGGAAAACTCCGTTATAAACTAATAACTTCTTCATCTGACTTTCGTTTTCGTCTGTCTTTTTACCGTTGAACTAATATCGATGAGATCTTCGATTCTTGTTTAGAGTGTTTCGGCTATAAATCCCTCGATCTCATATTCAAACTTCGGGTTGCATACTGCTAAGCTGAAACTTAGAAAAATCATAACTTCCTCATACAAAGTCAGATTTGGACGTTCTTTTTTTGCACGCTCTCGGTTTAACGTATTCTACGACTTTCATTTAGATCGCTAAGGCCAAATATTGCTCTAACGTAAATTCACTATTTACGTCGCGCTGTGTCGTGTCGGTTCTGTCGCGAAACTTCGACAGGTCATAACTTCTTCGTTATAACTCGGATTTCGGCGTTCTTTATATGTACAGAATCCTTGTAACATATACTACAAATTAGTTAAGATTACTCCTTCTAAATAATCTTCCATAAAAAATTCATTTCTGATGCTCATTGTCTCTAAATTGACTAGGCCTGATCTACGGGCATTACAAATATCATTTTTAAGCATCTAGAGTCATTGATGTTGCTGGGATTCAAGAAGTGTTAGTTGGTTTTCAGGAGTTGTGTTGTTTTAGGAAGGGTTATTATGGTGCACTAGTTTGGTAAGCACCGGTTATCAGCAGATTGATCATTGGAACGAAATAAGGATTAGGAATTCTTCAATTTTCATTTACCAAGCGGACTTAGTTGAATCTAAGTGGGGGAGAGCCGTCCAAGTATCCAGTACAAAAGAAAGGGTGAAACTAGGATGCATTTCACATCCCCATTAGAAAAGGAAGGTGACCCTAGTAGTTGTCTGAATGTAGGACTCGGTAGGTTGGGAGTTCAGGAAACTCCCCAACATTTGGATCGCATCTTCTTAACGACAGATAGCAGGCTTTGGGGGAGGGGACCAGGATGGGTTCCAGTCAGTACTTGAGTTCAATTTGGGATGTTAGATCACGTGAGTACGCAACGTTGAGATGTGTTCAGATTGGTAGATGAACGATAGGGCCATGGACAGTGGTCGTATAGTGTGGAAAGTGTTGTAAGACCGTGGAGGAGTTGTTGCATTCACTAGTAGTCAGATAGTAGGGGAAGTGATGTAAGACTGTGGGGAGCCGTAGCAATCACTAGTAGACGGATAGTTAAGGAAGTGAAGTGAGACTAAGGGGGAGTCGTAGCATTCACTAGCAGTCGGAAAGTATGGAAAGTGTTGTAAAACTGCAGGGGAGCCATAACATTCACTAATAGTCGGATAGTGTTGGAAGTGTTATAAGTACGCGTATGTAGGCGTAGCATTCGCAAGGTTGTCGGATAGTGTGGGAAGTGTTGTAAGTATGCGGGTATAGCCGTAGCATTCACAGATTCATTCAAATGATTTAGAACAGGGAAGGCCAGTTCGCAAGGTTGTGGGTAATCCGCAACTTAATTAGAATCAGGACCGGAAGGATTGTTCGATTAGTTGTATGTGGGCATGCCCGGATGGTTATGATAATTTAGAATTAAACCGATAGAGACTATTGAGCCAAAATTTGTATCTTGAGTTGCAGGATCATGTGGAGGAGTAGTGCGTGTCACAGTAGGGCTACGGCTGGGTAGTCCTGATATTTGATCTGTTTGGAACCTAGTGGTTGGATCGGGTACAAGATTAGAAGTCGAGGATCGGAAAAGGGTATTTATTAATCGGTCAAGTAAGGGATGTCAGAAGTTATGGTGCATTATGGAAATGCAGATTTGTGAATTTCAAGGTAGGAGCGGAGTATCGATTCATTTTGGGAAATATCCCGAATCGGAGTTTGCGAGTGTGCAGTACAGAATATTGTTTCAGTAAGATGAGATTTGGAAGCATCTATATGCCCAGGACATAAAATACAGGATTCCATGGTAATTAATAGGTTTGGTTCGATGGTAGCTTAAGTTATCGTGATGCGTTTCAGATTGGTTCTATCTCTAATAGAGCCACGACATGTTGGAATCAGGAAATGACATATTAAAGGATACGGGGAATGTGGTAAGACTATTGTTATTCTAGTATCACACACATTTGCATTGGATTCAGTGGCAACATGTTGTTAGGTCATGATGATTGGATGTGTCAGAAAGATTGATGGAGCCATAAGTAGCTGTATAGCTAGGACAATTATTTATAGACGAGGTCTCTTTTGGAGGTTGCGTGGGGCGAGTGTGAGGTTGCTAGTCAGCTCAGCAACCAAACAGGAATCTGGTATTCCGAATATAGGCATTCGACACCCGGTTATGGTAAGTGAATCCAGTCGGTTGGTAACGTCGGGATAATCATGATTAGAGAGAGCCTGGTGTGGTTGAGTTATGTTGCCTTATTGAATGGTCATAGAATGATCGGGGTGACGATTGTGTCCTTCGAGATGTCGGGTGTCGATATTCATTGGGTTCAGAATGGGTTGTTGTTTTTTGGTAAGAGTTCGATACACGAGCTTCATCATGGTTGAAGTGCTCTCAAAGCTTCACTCTAAAGGAGTGACACCCGATATAGGAAGCAGGGTTGAAGGCCTGGTATAGTGAGTCGGTCAGGATTTGGCCCTGATAGGGCAAGGGGTGCATCATGAAAGATTGCGGAGGAAGCATTATCCAGACTTTTGCATCAGCAGACTTCGAGGAAGAAGTCTAGTTTAAGTGGGGGAGATTCGTAACGTTTGGTTTACGTATTGGTTAGTTTTCAACATTTTTAGAGTTTGGGCTGGGACTCGACGAGTTGGGGAGCTCCAACTCGTCGAGTAGAAATCATATTGGACACGGAATGAAGGACCTACTCGACGAGTTGGAAGGAACCAACTCGAGGAGTAGGAGCTGAAAAGGGAAACCCTAATTTTTAGTGTTTGTACCCTATTTAAAGGCCTTAAGCCACATTTGTAGCCTCCCTTATCACCTCCTTTGTCTAGAGAAACCCTAAATCGTGTCTCATCTCCCATTTGGTGTGTATGTGAGCTTGGAAAGTGATTCTTGGTGCTCTTTTGGAAGGAACTTGAAGCTTGAAGTGGTTGGATTAAGTGGAAGGCAGTAGATTTGGGATTTCCTCCAGTGTGGAAACCATTTTAAGGTATAAAGTCGAAACCTTGACCTTCCATTGCTTAGATCCCCTTCTATGAAAGTTTATTGCCATTATTATCCTAGTTTAGTACCATTCTTGGTTTTAAGCATGAGGATATTGATTTAGATATGGACATCTCAGGGCCTTTGGGGACTTAAACTTGCCAACTTTATCAAGTCTTGGCCCTCCTTCATGCTCTAAGTCCCTTGACAAGCCTTGATTAAGTGTTTTTAGCCTTTAGTGTCTTGCATGCATGTAAAGTTAGCAACTTTACACGGTATCTCAACCCTAGGGGTTTGGATCTGACGTTTGGGACCTTGGATCCTACTAGAAAGGACTGAAGGAACTCATCGAGTCCCTTAGTCGACTCGACGACTCGGGTAGGGTTTACCCATTTTGTTTTTGAGATTATGGTTGAGTGCAATGAAGGATTAGAGTTTTGGTATGCATGAGTTTGTGGTCTTCTGGACATTAAGGAACTCGACGAGTTACATAGGTAACTCGGCGAGTTGACGAGTTACTCAGGTGACTCGACGAGTTGCTAGATGCACTCGGTGAGTTGGGTCAACATGCATTGTTGACCTTGACCGTTAACTTTGACTTTGACCAGGAGTTGACTGGGGTTGACTATTCAGTATTCAAGGCCTTTTTGGTATTGGGCCTTCTCGGGTTAGGCCCATTGACAGATTATGGGCATTATAGAGTTAGGCTTTGGTTTTGGGCTTGGGCCTCAGTCTTGGATCATACTGGGCCAAGGGTAGAATGGTCATCCTACCCCATGTATGGATTAGGGATTATAGTATGAAACCCACTTGCTAATTGGGTATATTGATTGGTATTGATAACTCGAGAAGTCGGTGGGGCAGCAACTAAGGATGTCATTCGGGAAGCTTTTGCATTCGAGGTGAGTCTCCTCACCATACCAATGGGTCTAAGGCACCAAGGCCGACCCATTCAGTTAGTTGTAGTGTCATTGTGGATTTACTATTGATGTGTCTTGTGTGCATGTCAATGTAGATGTGCTAGTATGTTATTGACTAGATATGTGAAGACCCCGGGGGAGCCCATGGCAATTGGTTATTAGACAATGGGGGGAGCCCATGGCATACCAGGTAAAGACCATGGGGGGAGCTCATGGCACATAGATGTATATGTTTATATATATATATATATATATATATATATATATATATATATATATATATATATATATGTGTGTGTGTGTGTGTGTACGTGTGTGTTATGTAGTAGGATAGTTATGTTCCGTGATATGTAGTATGCTTGTGACTCTATGTCATTTACATGGAAGACCCCGGGGGGAGCGCGTGACAGTTGGATATCAGATCATGGGGAGCCCATGACATTTTAGGTAAAGACCATGGGGGAGCCCATGACACGAAGGTATTAGACCCTGGGGCCCACGACATCCCTATATGTTTATATGCATGGCTTGTGTGATTGATATGGTTTATGTAGCTGTTATAGCTGATATGGATTATGTGGTTATGTGGATTGTGTGGGGTATGCTTTGGGGAACTCATTAAGCTTCGTGCTTATGGTTTATAGTTTTCGTTTCAGGTATCATCAATTGGCAAAGAAGGGTCCGGCTTGATCGCAACACACACACCTATGTTTTCCGCAATAAGTGATTTTTGGATGAACTCTGATAAATGTTTTAATTAACTATATTTTGGAATGTCTGGATTAAAAGATATTTATGTTTTGACTATAATAAAAATGAAAATTTTACCCTTGATTTTTGGGTCGTTGCATCTATTTTCATTCCTAAGGATTTTTCCTATTGATCATCTTAATCGTCATTGCTAACAATACTATTACATAGATTTCTCTGCAATACATGTCAATAGGGCTTATCTTACAGTTAATCACAATCATCGTTGCTGCCAGTGTTGTTATAGGGATTTCTCTACAATACATTTCAGTAGGGTAGAGTGCATCAAATGGGCTCGAATTCCATTGCTTACAGGTTATGAACCTGTCTTCTGTTCCATGGGACTGTCATGAATAGTCTAGTGGTCGTCACCTATACTATGCTAGGTGACTACATCATCGGTACGCTAGTACATTCCTACATCATTAATACACTAGTATCAGTTCTACATCGTTGGGACACTAGTACCATTTCTACACCGTTGGCACACTAGTACCATTTCATTACCCTTCGTTACCCACTGTATTATATTCATAAAAATACATATACGTGATAGTTTCATTTTATTTACTTCCTTTTATAGTTTATTTTAGCATATTTCATTCATAATTTAGCTAATCATCATGCATATTTTGCTTTTTGTTATTTTAAGACTATTTCGGGTACTTTCTAGTTGCATGAGCATAATTACAGATTTTAAGAAAACTAGTGGTTCGGGAATGTTTGGGACCTTTAGGAAGCAATTAGACGTGGAGGACAACAATGATTATGGGCTTGATAACTAGTGGCGATGATACATAGAATGGGCTAGTGACCATGGAGCATTGAAGAACATGGGCTTGGGCTTAAAAGAAAATGGTGGAACATTTGTGCATTCAGGATTAATATGATCGGACGAGTATATAATTTGGAGAAAACAAATGATGGGTTTGAGCCATAAGAACATTCCTATGTGCACATACAAACCCTAATGCTTGGATCTAGGTTTCTCTAATTGAACATGCAATGTATCCAAGACTTTGATTGATAGATCTAATGAAAACATTCATATTATAACACATGAAATCAGATCTGAAAAATTACCTTGAATTGCTTGCTTGAATCTTCTTGTCCTTGGAGCTTAGAGTCACAAATGTCACTCCTCTAATGGCTTACAAACACCAACTTAGCAAGAGGATGATTAGAGAGAGAGAGAGGGAAGGGTCAGAAAAGTCGACCAGGGTTTCTTTAATCACAAGGGTGCCGATTTTCTTAGCCTTAAGGGTCTATTTATACTAGTGAGCCTTCTAGGGTTTCACCCTTAAACCCTAATTGGATAGCTTAGGCCCTAAGCAATCCAATCTCCTTATTGATAAGCCTTGGACGATTTCTAGGCCTTTCCTAACCCTAAAATCGTCCACTCCCTTGTTCATAAGGAATCATAGCCCAAAGTACAACTATCATACAATTGACAGTTTATGCCCCTTTATTCAATTAATCACTTTAAGTCACCAAATTAATTCCCAATTAATTTATGACTTATATTAATCAAATAACAATATTATTATTCCTTATATTATTCTCATAATATATTAATAATATTTCTTCTCTCATTATAAATCATCATGTTAAGTTGCTATGGTGAAGGCAACCCAAAAGGACCATGCACAATCGGGTCAAATACTTACCAAATATAGTTGCAGCCTTAGACACTATTCTAACAGTCTCCAACTTGGATAAGTCTAGTAACTATATACACAAGCATAATCCGATTAGCAATCGTATCTCTCAAAGACGTTGTCAAACTCTGATCTTATCAGTCCTGTCCTTTAGATAAGGGATCGTACAGTCCTCTGTTTAGATATCATGCTGACAATTCTATGGAACCAATTGTCCAGCAGTTGGTTTCTCGATCTCAGATTTATTTGACATAGAACTTAATCGAACACATCAATTTAGTTCTGACCGGGCCCGACACATAATTCAAATCAAATCATCGAGCGGCCGAGATATCGCTTTTACCCTCTTAGGATAAAAGTAACAGATAAACTTCGACTTATATGCATTTACTTATTCATTAATCAACTATACACAACAATGCGTTTTATAACATCAATTTACTGATGCGGTTTCGCATTATCAATGTACAACCAATTAACAAATAACAAACCATATATCTAGGTTTTAAGACCATATGATATTATCGTCTTGCAATCAACCTTTTTCGTCACATTCCATAAGGTGGTTCCAGCAAGCGCGGGTTTGTTCCAATGCTCAAAACTAGTTCATAAGCACTCATGAACGTTGCAACAAACCTTTGCTATGTCTAATACCATTTAGACAGTCTACACACCAATTCATGACAATCTTAATTCATACCTACTTCCAACATATGAACGATTGTGGACAATTTGAATAATTCAATTATTCTTAATAAACTCAATTATTCTGGAAGTCAAAACATGCAAAGTGAAACAATAGCTAAACAACTAACATAAGACAGTAACATTATACTCCTTTATTTAATCATCAAATGTTAATCACATTTATCTATTACACGTTTCTAATACTATCTAATCTAAACTAATATCATCCTTCAACCCAATACTCCTAGCATGCTGTAAGTGCTTAACCCTGCTCAGTCCATTTGTAAGCGGATCTGCTGGGTTATCTTCTGATGATATCCTCTTAACCACGAGTTGTCCTTCTTCTACTCGATGTCTAATGAAATGATATTTTTTGTCAATATGACGAGATCTACCATGATCCCTTGGTTCCTTGGTCAAGGCAACCGCTCCTTCATTATCACAGAAAATTTCCATAGGCTCCTTTATGGCAGGCACAACTCCAAGATCACCAATGAAGTTCTTCAACCATATTGCCTCATTTGACGCTTCGCTCACTGCAATGTACTCTGATTCGCACGTTGAATCAGCTACGGTTTCCTGCTTGGAACTTTCCCAAGTTACTGCTCCTCCATTCAGGGTAAAGACCCATCCCGAATGCGAACGGTAGTTGTCCCTGTCGGTTTGAAAGTTGGCGTCACTATACCCTCGCACCTTCAAGTCATCACTCCCTCCGAGGACTAAAAACCATTCCTTGGTCCTTTGAAGGTACTTAAGGATATTCTTGACCGCAATCCAATGGGCTCTGCCTGGGTTCCCTTGATATCTACTAACCATGCTCAAAGCAAAGGCTACATCAGGGCGATTACAAGTCATAACATACATGATTGAGCCAAATGTGGAAGCGTATGGTACTCGGCTTATTTCTGCTATTTTAGCTTCGATACTCGGACTTTGAGTCTTACTCAACTTGGCATTACTTTGTATAGGTAATTCTCCCTTCTTTGAATTTTCCATACTAAAATGTTTTAGCACTTTATCCAAGTAAGTGTTCTGACTAAGTCCTATTAGTCTCTTACTTTGTTCTCTCACTATCCTTATACCTAAGATATAAGAAGCCTCTCCGAGGTCCTTCATAGCGAAGCACTTCCCGAGCCAGGACTTAACCTCCTGCAGTGTCGGGACGTCGTTTCCTATGAGTAGTATGTCATCGACATACAGAACGAGGAAGCTTACTATACTCCCACTGGCTTTGACATATACACATGATTCATCTTTGCTTCGTACAAATCCAAACTCTTTGACTTTCTCATCGAAGCAAAGATTCCATCTGCAAGACGCTTGCTTAAGTCCATAAATGGACTTCTCAAGCTTACACACTCTATTTGGATGCTTCGGATCAACAAAACCCTCTGGATGAGCCATGCAAACATCCTCAGCCAACTTCCCATTAAGGAAATTAGTCTTGACATCCATTTGCCAAATCTCATAATCATGAAATGCGGCAATAGCTAGCATCACTCTAATAGACTTTATTTTCGCAACTGGTGAGAAAGTCTCATTATAGTCAACTCTGGGAGTTTGAGTAAAGCCCTTCGCAACCAATCGTGCCTTATATGTGTTTACGTTTCCATCCACGTCGATCTTCTTCTTGAAGATCCATTTGCACCCAATGGTCTTACGTCCAGGCACATTATCAACCAAATTCCAAACTCGGTTGTCATACATGGATTGGATCTCGCTGTCCATTGCCTCCTTCCATTTTGCAGACTCCGGGCCTGCCATGGCTTCCTTATAGCTATTATGTTCATCTAGATTTATTAGTGTACCATCACTAATATACGTGTCCCCTTCGGTAGTAATATGAAAACCATAAAACTGGGGTTGAACTCTAACTCTTTCGGAACGTCTAAGAGGTAAGGACTCGTCAATCGGTTCAACCGGAGTTTCCTCCTCAAGTTGAGCACCAGTGGTAGAGGTTCCTTCATCATTCAATTCTTGAATCTCTTCAAGTTCAATTTGCCTCCCACTGTCTCCTTGGCTTATGAGTTCTCGCTCTCGGAAAACCCCTCTCCTTGCAACGAAGACAACATTGTCATTCGGTCTATAGAAGAGATATCCAAAGGATTTCTGAGGGTAGCCGATGAAAATACATCGCTCACGACGATGTTCGAGCTTGTCATGATTATCTCGTCTTACAAAAGCCTCGCAACCCCAAACCTTGATACGTGCTAACGAGGGAGCTTTCCCTGTCCACATCTCGTGAGGTGTTTTGGCAACCTTCTTAGTAGGGACTCGGTTAAGGATATGGGCGGCAGTTTCTAAGGCATACCCCCAGAATGATATAGGTAATGAAGCACGACTCATCATAGAATGAACCATGTCTAACAAGGTTCGATTACGCCTTTCTGCCACACCATTCAACTGCGGTGTCCTAGGTGGCGTCAATTGCGAAACTATTCCACATTCTTTGAGATAGTCGTGGAATTCAAGACTTAGGTACTCTCCTCCTCGATCGGATCGAAGCATCTTGATTTTCCTGCCCAATTTATTCTCCACTTCATTTTGAATTCTTTGAGCCTTTCAAATGTTTCTGACTTTTGCTTGATTAAGTAAATATACCCATATCTACTATAGTCATCGCTAAAAGTCACATAGAAGCGGTTCCCATCCTTTGTGGTTGATCTAAGGGGTCCACATACATCGGTATGTATGAGGTCCATTAAACCCTCACCCCTTTCACATGTGCTAGTGAAGGGTGACTTGGTCATTTTTCTAAGTAAACAAGATTCGCATGTGTCATCTTCCCTAAGGTCGAATGACTCCAACACTCCATCCTTTTGGAGTTGGGCTATGCGCTTCTTATTGACATGTCCAAGACGACAATGCCACAAGGATGCTCTATCCATACTATTGGAAGAATCCATGCACAAAACATCATTTCCTAGTTTATCTACAATCATAACAATTTCATAAATTTCATTACATGGCATTGCTTTAAAATATAAGACACCATTTAGATAAGCATAAATTGAACCATTCTCATTATTAAAAGAAAATCCAAATCCTTGTCTAAACAAACCATGAAACGAAATGATGTTTCTTTCCATTTTAGGCAAGTAGCAACAATTATTCAAATCTAAACATAATCCATTACTAAGCACTAGCGAATATACTCCAATCTTGGTCACAGGCGACGATCTTTTGTTCCCCATGATTAGATTTATTCTTCCACGCTCCACATCCCTATTTCTTCTTAGTCCCTGCAATTTAGAACAAATGTGGTAACCACACCCGGTATCTAGGACCCAAGAAATAGCATGAGATGAATCATTAGATTTAATTGTGTAAATACCTGCGAAAGACGGCTTGATCTTTCCTTCCTTGATGGCTTGTAGGTATTCTGGGCAGCTTCTCTTCCAATGCCCTATTTTGTGGCAATGGTGGCACTCTGCCTCCTTCGGGTTAGGTTTGGGTTTAGCAGGATCAACCTTGGTCCCACTAGAAGAGGAACCATCTCGGTACTTTCCCTTGCGGTGGCTCTTAGACGGAGCCTTCCTCTTCTTACCCCTTCCTTGCCCAATTGCCAAAACAGGAGCAGCGGGTGGATTGGGAGTTGGTGCAACAGACTTGTCCTTGAGGTTGCTCTCAGCAACCCTTAGGAGACCTTGGAGCTTACTTAAGGTGACCTCCTCCTTGTTCATGTGGTAGTCATCCTAAATTGGTTGTAACACGGAGGCAAAGAATGAAGCACCATGTCGATAGCCAAATCTTCCCCAAAGTCGACATTCAACTTGCAAAGATGATCGACATACCTTTGCATCTTTTGCAAGTGCACGGTTAGAGATTCTCCATGTCCCATTTTAGCGGAGATCATGTTAGTGAAGATCTCGTAACGTTCTTGCCTCGCGTTTTGATGGTATCTCTCCAATAAGTCTTGATGCAATTCGTATGGATACATGTCCTCGTAGGACTTTTGGAATTCGGCGTTCATTGTGGCTATCATGATGCAATGAACCTTCGTCGCATCACGTTCATGAGTCTCAAAAGCAGTCATTTCAGCCGGACTAGCGATTTCTAGATTGATCTTCTCGAGCTTCTCGTCAAGGACATACTCCTTGTCCTCGTAGCGAGCAATCGTGTAAATGTATCTTATCCATTCGCTAAAGTTCGTTCCATCGAAAGTCACCTTTTGGCAAAGGCTCATCAATGTGAATGAACTAGTAGCAGCGTTGTTCGCGTTCGACATCTATAAATAGGAAGGACAAAGATAGATTAGAATTTGAATCCCTAATTATCACCCAATAAGAAAAATTAGGGCTAGGATCCAACAACAATATTTACATATTAGAAAAGGGATGTCGTAATCCAACATGTAAACAATTTGAAGGTGAGTGAATGACGATTCACTAATTCTCCACCATGAAAACATAACCTTAAGTTCTAAATGTATTGAGAATTCCTAGGTTTCGATGAGATTGAACTTTTAATGAGGAGATGAGGTTGCCCTATCCTACCCGTTCGGCTAACGACCCTCCACCGATCAAGCAGGCGGTGGGTGTAAGTGTACACCCATTAAGCGCCATTTTATAAGCGGCAACCTTATACCCACCTTATAGACCGACTTCGTGAATGAGGCCTACTAACGGTAAGACTAGCATTTAATTATACATATATATTAAGCTTGTAATCATGTAGAGTATAGGGTTGAATTTATAACTTGTAAAATTCTAGGGTTTGAAATTTAAATTGTCTAAATTAAACTTTTAATCACAAAACATAAATTTCAAAACTTGAGGACAAGTTTTAAACTTTCAAAACATAAGGGATCAAATAACAAATAATTCAAATTAACCATTTAATCTCATAATTATCTATATTTGATTTATTTAAATGTTTCTTGCAAAACAATTTACCAATTCAATTAAAATAATCAATCAATTATCACATAAGGAAATTATTATTCAATTAATTGATAAATATCTTTAATTAGGTCAAGGATATACTCAAATATATGTTAAAATCGGATTTATATTGACCCATTAAGATAAAGGCAAGTTTCCATAAGATAAACAGCAAGAAATCCCGAAACTAGCTCCTTCTGATGCTCGAACTCGCCGAGTACCATAATGTACTCGCTGATACACTATGGTACTCGCCGAGTTCATCAGGCAGAAGGACAAAACCGATTTTGCAGTCAACAATCAAGCAACCAATGCATCAATTCAATAGAAATCAATCAAGGCTCTGATACCACTGATGGGTTTGAGCCATAAGAACATTCCTATATGCACATACAAACCCTAATGCTTGGATCTAGGTTTCTCTAATTGAACATGCAATGTATCCAAGACTTTGATTGATAGATCTAATGAAAACATTCATATTATAACACATGAAATCAGATCTGAAAGATTACCTTGAATTGCTTGCTTGAATCTTCTTGTCCTTGGAGCTTAGAGTCACAAATGTCACTCCTCTAATGGCTTACAAACACCAACTTAGAAAGAGGATGATTAGAGAGAGATGGCAAGGTAAGAAAAGTCGACCATGGTTTCTTTAATCACAAGGGTGCCGATTTTCTTAGCCTTAAGGGTCTATTTATACTAGTGAGCCTTCAAGGGTTTCACCCTTAAACCCTAATTGGATAACTTAGGCCCTAAGCAATCCAATCTCCTTATTGATAAGCCTTGGACGATTTCTAGGCCTTTCCTAACCCTAAAATCGTCCACTCCCTTGTTCATAAGGAATCATAGCCCAAAGTACAACTATCATACAATTGACAGTTTATGCCCCTTTATTCAATTAATCACTTTAAGTCACCAAATTAATTCCCAATTTATTTATGACTTATATTAATCAAATAACAATATTATTATTCCTTATATTATTCTCATAATATATTAATAATATTTATTCTCTCATTATAAATCATCCTGTTAAGTTGCTATGGTGAAGGCAACCCAAAAGGACCATGCACAATCGGGTCAAATACTTGCCAAATATAGTTGCAGCCTTAGACACTGTTCTAACAACAAATTGGGCTTAAATTTAGGAAACTTGAAGATTTGTGGGCTACTAGCCGATAGGAAGACTAAGCTCGTGGGCTAAAGCTTTGAAGGCCCAAATCTCAAAAGAGCCCACATTAGGCACCACCCGCGCAGCAGCACGTGTGCCGCGTACAGGCCTACAAGGACATTTCTGAGAATTCATCTTTTGTGTTATATGGGGAATGTTGGTGTGCAACTTTTTCACATTTCTACACATCGTATTTTAGAGAAATTCTCTAGAGATTTTGGAGGACTTTGAAGGCCAATAACACTTAAAGAACATCTCCTTTTTACTCTAAAATCTTGCTACATGTTTGGTACAATCTGCTTTTATTTTGTTTTCTTGAGTTTAGCCGTGCTAGGCTAAACTAATCTTAGTTGACTTTGGTGAAATTGCTTGAATGGTTGGTTGGATATTTATGAAATCCATGAACTTGGTCTTAGATCTTTATGAAAGTGTTTTACATCTTAACTTTTTCTTGCTACTTATATGTCTTTATTCATGAGTTTAGATGTTTATGTAGTGATTAGTTGGCTAATTTCTTTATTAAGTAATGGATCTTCAAATCAGCAAACAACAAATGGTTTTTGTGTTAGTTTTCATTTCACATGATCATTAAAACATTTTCTCCAACATAGTAGTGAAAGCATTTGACTCCTCTTAGATTTAGTGACTTTTTGGTTCTTAATGCTAGTTAATTTTCAATAATTACATGCTTAATGGAAATTATGATTTAACTAAGGAAATATTTTATGAGCTTCTCTAGCTATTTCAATAACTAAGAAAAGTCTAGGTAATCTCAATATTCTTGGATTACTATAGCCAAATTAGAGATTTATGACAAGTGTTGTACCTTAGATTCTAATGGTGTATTTACCAAATGTTCAAGTGATGAAACCTTAAGTCAACCATCTTTATCTCATTAATTTTACATCAATTCTTGATTTTGTTTAATTGTGTTCTTTAAATATTAATTTAACTCTAGTTTTCTTTAAAAATATCAAAAGACTAAAACCCAGATTTTACTTTTATTGTCATTTTATAAGTATTTTACAAAGAGATTTACATTGAGTAACAAATTGAACCAATCTCCATGGATTCGATCCCTTTACCATTATGCACTATTTAGTATACAAGATTTAGAGTTATTTATTTTGTTGGCCTTGACAACCACCAAATTTTGGCGCCATTTTCGGGGATTGGTTTATTTTTAATCAATTTTTTTTATCTATGCCTAGATCTCATCGTACAAGTACCTTAGTTTACAATCCAAAATTTGAAAAAGTAGCAAGGTGTTTGGCAAAGGAAAGGACAATAGAATTTGGTCAAACTTGTAACCCTAACGTGGACCCGGAGGTTGAAACCTCTTCCTCTAGTTACCCCGAAACTGAAGTAGAACCCAATTCTAGCCCCGACCCTCGCTAAAAGATTCCCGAAACACCACCCCTACAACAAAATCCACCCATCATAAACCAAATGCCAATGGCAGAAGGAGAAGAAACTCCTAAGAGAACCTTGAGACAAATGATGGAAACTGATGTCACACAAATCCCAACCGGTATCAATTACCCCGGTTTGGAAGGAGGCTTGGAATTGAAGTCAAGGTTAGTCCATCACATTCCAACCTATCGTGGATTAGAAAATGAAGACCAACATAAGAAATTGAAGATGGTCCACATCATTTGCACTAGCATGAATCCATAAGAGTCAACCGATTACTAAATCAAGATAAGGAAATTTCCCTTCTCGTTGGCTGATAGAGCAAAAGATTGGCTATTTTATCTTCCACTAGGGTCAATAAACTCATGGAATGACATGGAAAGAGATTTCCTTGATAATTTTTATCCCTCCTCAAGAGTCTTAAGTCTTAGAAATGAGATTTGTGGAATCTGTCAAGGTCAAAATGAGACTTTCTATGATTATTTGGAGAGGTTCAATAGCTTGCGTTTGAGTTGCCTACAACATCAAATTCTAGAACAACTCCTCATTCAACACTTTTATGAGGGTTTGTTACCAATGGAGAGAAGACTAGTTGATATTTCTAGTGGTGTAAATGTCTTTAGTAAAACTCCTCAAAAAACACTACAAGTCTTCAACACTATATCCGCCAATTCGTAACATTTTGGAACCTGTCAAGACATGAAGAGAGAAATGCATCAAAAGGTGAAGTGGTGAAATCAAGCTTAGAGGAACAACTTAAAGATTTGACATTCGTTGTTCAGAAGTTAGACATGGGAGGTACTCCACAAGTGATGGTTTGTGGAATTTGGGCAACATTGAGACATCCCAAGGACATGTGTCCTATTCTTCAAGAAGATGCGGAACATGTAAATGCTACGAGAGAATTTTAAAGCTACCACAACAAACCATCAGGTTATCAAAATGCTTATAATTCAAGTTATAAGTGTAATCCCAATACGAGCTACAACCCACAACCATTTCCTCAAAATGCATTGGTTAGACCCTCATCCCTACCATAGCAGCCCCATTACCAACATTTATAATCCTATAATCAGTCCAAACCAAACCCTTCACATCATCACCAACAACCTCCTCAATCCAAACCAAGTAGCTCCGTATTGTCTCTTAAAGACATTGTCAACTCTCTTGCCACTAGAACCCAACAATTCCAAAAAAAGACAAGAACTAATACCTCCAACCTTGAAGCACAAGTGGGGAATATAGTTACATCCTTCAGCAAGTTAGAGTCCAATGGCAAATTTCCTTCTGAAACCAAAAAGTACATGAATGTCAATGTGGTGACCTTGAGAAGTAGTAAACAAACCAGAGAGTGGCTCAAAGAAGAAGTCAAGGGAAGACGAGGAAGAAATAAAGATCACTCCTATTGAAGATACCATTGTCAAGAATGATGCACAATCGGTTTCTCCAAAGAAAACTACCTGTATAGTCACTCCAATTGCCACTCAACCACCATTTCCCTCCCGACTTGTAACTTCAAAGAAGAATGTGAAGGATATAGAAATCTTGGACACCTTCCGAAAGGTGGAGGTAAATATTTCTTTGCTTTATGCAATCAAGAAAATTCCAAGATATGGAAAGTTTTTGAAAGAACTTTGCATAAATAAAAGAAAATTGAAAGGGAATGAAAAGATTGATGGGTTTTATGCATAAGAACAATCCTATGTGCTCATACAAACCCTAATGCTTGGATCTAGGTTTCTCTATTGTACATGCTTTGAATCCAAGACTTAAAACCCTAGATCTATCATATAATATTCGAAATCAACATCATAAGAACAGATCTATGTGTTTACCTCTTTCAAATAGCTTGAAATCCTTGTAGTCTTCTTGATCTTGAGCTTAGAGTCACAATTGTAACTCCTCTAATGGTTCACAAACCCCACAAACAAGAAGGCAATATGAGAAAGGGTGAGAGATGCTAAAATAGGCCCTAGGGTTCTCTTGGAATCAAGTGTAGCCAATTTTCATAGCCTAGGGGTCATATTTATACTGCAGGCTGCTAGGGTTTCAGTCTAAACCCTAATGGACAGCTTAGCCACTAAGCAACCCAAGGAACCTTCTGGAATAAGGCCTTGGACAAAAATATGATGGATCCCCATCATAATTTCGTTCCCCCTTTAGCCCATTAGGTTTCCCAGCCCAAAACTCAACTATCACACATCTGACAGTTAATGCCCCCTTTATTTAATTAATCTCTTTTAGTCACCAAATTAATTCCTAATTAATTTATGACCAATACTAATTAAATAAATATGATTTCTCCTTTAATATATTATTCTTATAATATATTAATAAACCATAATATTCTCTCTCTCCTTAAATTACCTTGTCAGGTTGCTTTGGTGAAGGCAACCCAAAATGACCATGCACAACCGGGTCAAGTACATACCAAATATAGTTACGGGCTTAGACACTAATCCAACAAAGATTTCAATGAATGAAAATGCATATGTGGTTTTACAAAGAAAATTCCCAACTAATGCAAAGACCCTGAAATGTTTACTAATCATTACAAGATAAGGGATGTTAATTTTAGTAGTATCATGCTTGATCTCGGTGATTCTATTATGTAACGTCCCAAAAATATGACCCAAAATTTTCATTTTTGATTTAATAAAAACATTAATCCAATCATTGCCATACAACCCCAAAAATATCTAAGTATGTCACTATATCAAACATATAGAGTAAATCTAAAAATGCAGAAAAATGTGGTGTGTGCTCTGCAATCATCCTAGACTCTTCCCTTTTGATCCTAAAGTACCTAAAACTTAAACTGAAAACCGTAAGCACAAAGCTTAGTGACTTCCCCAAACTACCACATACCATACATAAATAAACAAATAATGGGCCCGCCCAATGAGTGTATTGAGCCCCGCCCACACTCGCATAACAGGTACCGCCCACCACTACTAGAAAAAAGGCCTTTTACGACGCTCATTGCGCGTCGTAAAAGGCTCAGACGACGCGCAAATGCGTGTCAAGGAAGGCCCTGTCATAAAGAGAGACGGCGCGCTTTTGCGCGTCGTCTATAGACGACGCGCATTTACGACGCTCATTTACGACGCGCAATTACGACGCACATTTACGACACGCAATGCGTATCAAGGAAGGCCCTGTCATAAAGGAAGATGACACGCATTCGCGTGTCGTAACCTTATGACGCGCGTGTTAATGACACGCAATGCGTATCAAGAAAGCCCCTGTCAAGAAAGGCCATGTCATAAATGAAGATGACACACATTTTTGCGTATCGTAAATTTAAATGTTTAAAAAAATAAATTTATATATTTATTAATTTTTAAATTAAATTTGCATTTAATTTCTCATAATAGAAATAAAATACCATATACAAAAAATACAATCCATTGCATAATATAAAATAAAATTTCATACTCAAAAAATAAAATAAATTACACAAATTGTAATGTCATACAAAGAATCATTCAAATGTTAAACAAAAATAATACATTGCTAACATGGGTTATACATTTCTATAAAACTAACAAATAATCATACAACTCTGTTTCTTACTGGAAAGGAATGTCAAACATGATTACAAGTCTCCCTTAATCTTGATTACTCACCTGCTTAAGTAGAATGTTGTTGTTGAGAAGGTTACCTAGCAACAGAGAAAAACACAACACCTCTCCCACAATCACAACATCATTTACAGAGAAAGGGTTGTCAATTACTTTCATTAAGACTTTCATTCAATCACAAAAATATTAAATAAAAGGGTGAAACAATAACTTACTTTTGATAAGTTGATCTCCCTTAGAGCAAACACAGCTAAAACATTGAACAAGACCCTATTTCCCTCTTCTTTTAAAGTTTCCAGAATGTTTAGAATGCTCTCCTTACTCATAATATATAATCAATAATCAGATTGAATTATATATTATGAGTAAGTAATAAATTACATGTAACATAATAAAGTATTATTAAGGAACTTATGAGTTCAAATATTATTTTTTACACTCAGATGCCAAAATATTTTATGTTATTCTTCTACAAGTTGAGAACCAACTCAAACATGAAAGATAATAGTCCATCTGGCAGCTTTTGATGACATGGCAAATGAAATTTCTCAGAGATAGAATAATACCTGTACTATCAAAATGATGGCAACCACAACAGGTGGTCCAATAACTACAGCCAAAAACATGTCTTTAATCATGTCTGGAAAGAAAAGAAAGATTGTTTGCTGCAATCATAAATCCCATGTGTTACAAACTTATATCCAAATTTAAATTAAATAAAAAGAGAAAACTGTAAAAACAAATTATATCCAAGGTAATACACCATACAACAAAATAGCAAAGTCCATCAGTATTGTTACAAACCCATGAAGGAAGTGGAAGTTACTGGAAAAAAAAACATATGATTTGAGGCCTGTTCTCCATTCTTCCTAATAAGATAAATTGAGAAGCATTTTTCAAAAAAACACCGTTTTCTTAATTATTAGAACACATTAGGAAAGCTTTATACTCTTTGATTTAAGAAGCTAAGTAAACTATAAGAAATCCACAACAAAAAGAAACTATAAGAAATCCACAACAAAAAGATTTGAAACTTACCTGTCCAGTAAGAAGAGGGGTATCAGCAACAAGCTTGAAAGCAACAGGCCTTGGAGTACGCACAGGCCAAGCCTGCAAATAAAAGGTGCATCAAGTATAAAAGAGAACAGGGAAACTGATATTAAAAACAAGAACTTTGATCATTAGAATAAAAGAGAGAGAGAAAATAGAGAGGGAAGAAATGGAATGGAATGACTCATTCCATTCCATTTCATTCTATATTCCAACCTTTACCTTGTTTTCTTATCATTATCAGTTGTAATATATATATATATATATATATATATATATATATATATATATATATATATATATATATATATATATATATATATATATATATTACAACTGCAACTGGTAACACTATAACTCCTAGGCACCAAGAAGGGTATTTTTGGAAATTGTAAAAGATCAAAAAGGGTATTTCAGGAAAGTGAAAAACCCAAAAGGGTATGTCTGGAAATTGAGATACCTGAACAAGCTCTTCATTTTCAGTAGCACAATTGGGTTTATCTTCATTTTCAATAGCACACTTGCAAAAATTTTAAACTTTTAAAATCCATCTTAGAAGGACTAAAGGTTAGAAAGGAGAAGTAATGAAGCTATGAGTTGAGAAAAGAGTAATCACAGCAAGGTCTCTAAAACAGACCTGCTGTTCAAAACGGATTTACTCCAAAATCTAAAACAGAAACATAGCTTTAACTAAATTTTATAGAAAACTATGATTGTTCAGGATTCCAGAACTATAAAGAACTCCTTCTAACTCCAAAGGATGAATTAAATATGAATTTTACAAAAAGGTGTATCACTTCTATCTCCAACAAGACAGTCAAGTGAGGTTGGCCAATTCTACCCAACTTGTGAGTAGAATTCGTCCATACCAAAATTCAGAGAAGTAAAGGACATACAAATGAAAGTCTCAGAGTTGGAATTGAATGAAAAGCATTTCCCAAGCTCCGGATATAAAATTCATATTATGGACAATCACAACACTAGTAAAAGCTGGTGACTGCCCACTGATCTGGAGTCTGGATCAATTCTAACCAATTTATAATTGGAAATAACACCCCATCTGCTCCAGATCTTAAATTCATAATATCAGGAACATATAGAAACTTGGAATCACTCTGGATCCTTTTCCAAGCCTTATAGATGATGAAAACAAAATGACATATTAGAACAGACCCGGATCAGACCTAACAGCAAAGATTCCATTCTTGCACATAGATAAAGTCCTTACCAGGGAAGTTGGGCTGCTTAAGAAAGTTAGCCAACTCAATTTGCGAACTTTGGGAACTGGTTTGGGGTCCGTTTGAGTTCTATAGCTCAAGGTATGATTTTTACAATATGACTATAGATCTGATGGAAAACAGAATCAATTTGTGAGCTGGCAAGGAGCTCATTGATTTCTTCTAATAATGGGCATTGGAGTGAAGGTGAGAATGGAAATAATGATATGAGACTACTGTGACCAAGGGTATGATTGTCATTTTCTAACACAACATACCATTTTCTGTTTTCACCTGGAATTAATTTTCACAAAATAAAAAAAAGCATATAAGGTTTTCTCAAGTATCAACTATAAAAAATAAAAACCAATTTCCACTAATCTCGATTGATGTTACTGCTATTCAGATGAAAGAAGAAGAGGAGAGAAGTAAAATAGAGAAAGGAAAAGAAGGAGCTACTATGGATCTTATGCAAGTGCTTCTTGCCAGCACTAAAGAAGTTAAGGAACAAAATGATGGGTTTGTTGATGTGGTGAAGAAAACCAAAGGAAATAATGGAAATTTGTTGTCAAAAGAAGCTACAGTGGGGGAAAAACAGTTTTCGAGTCAGGGGCATCAAGGGAATTTCTCGAAAAATGAAGGTGCAGGGGTTTTTGCTGGAAACCGCAAGCAGGGGCAAAAAGGGAATTATCCGAAAATTGGAAATTCTGGGGCTTCTGCTGGAATTCGCTATCAAGGGTATAATGGGAATAATCAGGAAAATTTGGAATTTAGTTTTGATAGAGGTGGGAAGACAGGAGGTAAAAATGGGCAGGGGTATTATGGGAATATTGAGCCAATGAAAGGAAAGTCTAATGATTCAAAGATTGAACAGGGGCAAAGTTGGAAAAGTAACAAGGTTATGGGAAAGAACAAGGATGGGGGTGATGTTTCAGAAGTCAAAGGGTTTGTGGGGAATAGTTCTATGAGTCGGCCTGACCAGGAAGCTAAAAAATCAGAAGCAGGGGTAAATTTTAATGGTAACAGGCAGGGCTATATTCCGAAATCTGGTGCTCGATTTCAAAATCAATATTATGGCTTGCTTTTAAAATCGATTTCATTAATTTTATATAAGAAGGGTACAGCTGACCTAATTTTATATAAGAACTCTAGAACTGATACGTACCTTTCTCTTTGATAATTTCTTTTAAGATGACTATTGTTTAGGGCTATCAACAACACCGTCATCTCCGCTACCATAGTGTAATAAACAAAGCACCATTGAAGGCCCTTCATCCTCTTGGTGATTTGCATCAGTTTACCGAACATTACATTGGGAAAAAAGGCATTTTTTTCTTGAAATGAGGCTATTGCAATGCTGTCTTGAAAAAAAGGCATGTTTTCTTCTCCAATAGAAATTGATATCACATCAGCTCCATCAGCTACTGCAGCATCAAGCCCGGTTAAGATGTCACTCTCTGGCCAATCTAGACCAAAACATACTTTATAAACCGCCAGATGAGCATAAGGTGCCATCCCAACGGCTAATATTTCACTCTCTGGGCAATCTGGACAAAAAAGTAGACCATCAGTTGATTTTTTGTGATGGAAGTTTCGTTTGAGCAATTCAACGAACAGTTGGCATGCATTGTTCGAACAAAAAAATTCAAAAAACTATAACAGGTGATAGTTACACCAAATCATCCACCATGGTTGATTAATCGATAGACCGACTCTCTATCTCAATTTATTTGTAATTACAAGGAGAGTGAAATAAAAAGGAAAGGGGGGAAGTGGTAGCATAGGAAAGAAAAAAGTTCAGAACTTTAAAATCATGTCTACGTACCTTCAAAATTGAAGCCAAAAAACTCAAAACTGTTGATTCGTGGCTTGAATCGTTGTTGTGGTGCGATGTTAGAATGGTGGAGTCCAAGAGAAAACACAAATTATGATGGGTAGCTATCGTTATTGGTAATGCATGATTCATCAAAAGCCCTAGTTCTTCGGTCAATCGTCTATTTTGTGAAAGAAGATATTACCATTGCAAATGCGTTATGTCTGATTAGGGTTTGCATAGAGAAGGAGTGAAAGTCGATCGTAGAGGAAGGGGTTTGTAGAGAGAAGGACGGGAGAGAATGAAATCGATCTAGCGGGTGTAGAGAGTACAGAGGAAGAGGAAGGAGGATGTTCAAAATTTTGGGGGAAGGAGAGACGAGAAGGTTGAGGTTTCGATTAGGAGTTGTTCAACAGGTAGCTTCAATTGACGGTTGATGAGTCGTAGTTGTCGATCAGCGCTACAATCGAAAGGAGTTGCAGTCACTGAACCATTTAACGCGAGGATCGGGTTTGAGACTAGAAGAGGCAACGAGGATTGGAGGCAATGGATGTGGGTGAGGGTGGAGACGAGGGAGAAGAAGGCGGGGGTTTAAAAAATTTGGGGATTTCATTTTCCCTCTAAGCAGAAGTGAGAAGCGCGTTTCTTAAAAAAATATAAAACGACATTCATAGACGACGCACCTTTTAGCTAAAGTGCCCTCCGTGTTTTTTATTTTTTTACATTAGACACTAATTTAAGGGCACGCAATAATGCGCGACCTAAATCCTTAAATTTTTTAAAGAGATGACACTTATTTAACGTTACTCTCTTTTGCGTAACATCTATCTCCGAGTGTCGTTGTTTGCGCGTCGTAAAAGGGTCTTTTTCTTGTAGTGCACTGACTATAACGGGCCCCGACCAAACTCGTATAACAGGATCCGCCCAATAAGTATAACAGGCCCCACCCAAATCGCATAACGGGCCCCGCCCACATACAAATCATATAAGCGTAACAAATAATAGCATACAGAGTAACCATCAGGCCCCGCCCAGTAAGCATACAAGCACATACACATACAAGAGTTACACAGACATCTAGTATTCTAGCATAACATATCATCGGTCGGCATTGGTGCCTTAGACACACTAAACTTAATGAGGAGACTCACCTCACACTGCTAAATATCATAGAAACATCTTTGGCTATTGGCCTGATAAAATCCCCGCACTATCACAAAATAATCCAGTTAATAATTGGATCCCGACTCATACTACGAGTCCAAATTCTGGTAAAAAGACCTTTTTACCCCTTCCCTAACTTGGCCCATTCCAAATGTCCTAAAACCCCAAATTCCAAAATAATCATCCAAGGCCCAAATATTGCCCAATTTTCCAAATTGGGCCCAAACCCCTTTATGGGACTTCAACCAACGGTCCAAAAAAAATATCCTTAGCCCAAAATGATATTTTATGGCCCAACAAGGCCCTATTTATGTAGAGTCCAAATATGGCCCAACACCGAGGATCCCACACATCCGAAGCCCATCCGCTGAGTATGCGGGGCATACTCAACTTGTACGCGCAGCGTGCTCGCTTTAGGGCTTGTACGCTAAGTGTACCTTCATGTACGCTCAGCGTATTCCACCAACTTCGCCAACTTTCTTATTCATCTCTTAAATGGTTAAGACTTTACTCCAACACTTAGATCTGACTTCCTTAAGGTGGTTTATCACGTAAAGTTTCCAACTTTACGTGCATGCATGGCTTAATGGGGCTCTAAAGCTCAAAAGAGATTAATAAATGACTTAATAAATGCATGAGACCAAAAATACCATAAAGCTTGCATTTTTATGGGCAAAGGGACCTAAAGGACCCAAGATCTACCAGCAATCACTTTTGGAGTGAATCAAGAGGCTCAACAATCAACTCTTGGACTTAAAAAGCACAAAAATGGCACCAGACTAGATCGAGCATCACATATTAGCAAGGTGGAAGCCTTTTACCTCAAAAAGAAAGAAAATGAAGAACAAATCTCGGATCTTCAAGATCCAAGCACAACTCCAAATGGTTCACTTCTTCTTCTTCTCCTTCACAAGCACCCAAAAATCACACTTTAAGGTTCAAACTCTCAAGATCTCACTCAGGGTTCGATTTTTTGGATAAGAGGGGATGGATGTTGTCTACAAATAACCTAATGAGGATATCACAAGGTTTATATAGGGTGCAACACCCTAAAATTAGGGTTTCATTAATCCATGCGTACACCGTGCATACTCCACGTACGCCCAACATACGTGGTCCAAGGTCGTGATCCAAATACGGGCTAGTACGCGAAGCATACCACCCTGTACGCCTCGCATACTAGCTCAAGGACCAAAAATGAAATACTTTTAATAAGGAGGGATTACATATGAAATTTACAAATTTTCCAAGTGTTACATATTAATGTTATGCTCTATTCGGTATATGAATCACTAAATGTTGGTCCTTTAAACGAAATGGGTGTCATAATTTCACTTGCGGATAAATCAAGTGTTTATCCTATGGATGTCTTAGAAGATGTTTTGGTGTAAGTGAATCAGTTGGTCTTCTTGTTGGATTTCTAGGTGATTGATTCAGAGGAACAAGTTTCCTCCAAATCGGCTCTAATCTTGCTTGGAAGACCGTTTTTGAAAACGGCTAGGACGAAAATGTTGGATTAGGTGTCTAAGCTAATAACTAAATTGGAATATACTTAAACATTTAGCAGAGTCCTTTTGGATTGCCCTCAAACCTGACAATTGGATAGGATGACTTTTAAAGAAAGAGAGAGAGAGAGAGAGATTATTGATTTATTATATGTTTAATAAATAGAAATAAAAGATTTATTAATATATTTTGAGAATAATATATAATTAGAAATAATATTTTTTAATTGAGAATTAATTAGAAAGTAATTAGAATTAATTTTGGGATTAATTAGATTAGTTGAAAATGCAAGGACCTAAGCTGTAGTTGTTCAATAGTTAAACAAAAAAGATTCCAGAACCTTCCTAAGGCGGTGGACGGTCTAAGTCCAAAATTCATAAAAAGCCCGAACCGCCACTTTACTGATATACCCACAGACTTCAAAACACAAACCGTACTCCCAGATCATCTAACCTATATTATCCACACTCAAAGGGGGTCTAAGTCTCTTTACTAAAGGCCCTAAGCCTTATGATAACCGGTCTTCGAGTCACGGCCCCGAATTATGAAATGATTTGAAACAGAATATTACAACAATGCTCAAAGAAACTAATCTACCACAGAGAAGGAGTTATTGGTCATAGCGTTCACTTTGGAGAAGTTTAGGCAATATCTACTTGGCACTAAAGTCATGGTCTATTCAGATAATGCAACTCTCAAGTGCTTGATGAAAAAGAAAGATGTGAAGCCAAGACTCATCTAGTGGATATTATTATTACAAGAATTTGATTTGGAGATTCGGGACAAGAGGGGATGCAAGAACCTTGTTGCCGATGGTGGTTGTCGAGGCCAACAAAAATAATAACCCTAAATATTACACACTAAAATAGTGTATAGTGGTAAAGGGGTCGAATCCACGGAGACTGGTTCAATTTATAACTTTATGAAAAATCTCTTTGTAAAAATACTTGTAAAATGACAATAAAAATAAAATGGGGGGTTTTGGTGTTTTGAAATACTTGAAACAAACTAGAATTAACTATGATTTAAATAGACAATTTCAACAAAAATAAGGGTTTGGTGTAAAATCAATAAGGGAGAGATGGTTGACTTAAAGTTTCCTCACTTTGACTTTTGATGAACATATCATTAGAATCCAATGGTGCAATACTTTGATTTAAATCCTTAATTTGGCTATAGTAATCCAAGGAGCTTGAGATTACCTAGAATTTTCTTAATTGTTGAAATGTCTAGAGAAGCTCATAACAATTTCCTTAGTCAAAGTCACTAATTCCAAATAGCATGTAATTAGTGAAAGTCAACTAGCATTAAGAACCAAAAAGTCACCAAATCCAAGAGGGGTCAAATGCTTTCACCACCATGTTGGAGGAAATGTTTTTAAGATTGTGTGAAGCAAAAACAACACAAAAGTCATTTGTTGCTTGCTAATTTGAGGATCCTTTACTTAATCAAGAAATTAGCCAACTAATCACCACAAACACATTTAAACTCATGAATAAAAACATACTAGTAGTGATAATATGATAAAACACAAAACATTTCCATAAAGATTTAAGAACAAGTTCATGGATTCTTCAACATTCAACAAAAGTTCAAAGGATTCAACAAAAAGTCAACCAATATTAGTTTAGCCAAGCATAGCTAAACTCAAAGAAACAAAGTTAGAGAAAATTGTACCAAACATTAAGCAAGAATCAAGAGGTAAAAATATGATGTTCTTCAAGTGTTCTTGGCCTTCAAAAGTATTCAAAACTCCAGAGAGAATCTCCAAAAATCGGATGTCCAAGAGTCTCCAAAAGATGGGCACCAACCTTCCTCAAATAGCCTTCCAAATGAATTTCCGAAATTACCCCTGCAGAGCCTTGCGCGACCCGCGTGCTGCTGCGCGGGTGGTGCTTGACATGGGCTTCTTTGAGATTTTGGGCCTCCAAAGCATGTCCCACTAGCCCAGATCGAATCCAATCACCACCTAGCCCATTTTCTTCAAGTTTTTCTTCATTTTAAGCCCAATTTGGCCTCTCCAAATCCTCCAAACTCGCCCGATTAATAATCTACGCACGCTCAAATAAACTCCCGCGTTTTGCAAATTTAAAGTTTATTTCTCTCCAAGCCTTCAAATAACCATCAAGCTCGCTCCATGCATCATCTCCACCATCACCAAGCCTAACATCATTTTTTCCTACCAAATCTCATCGCTTCCCATACGTCCCGAAGACTCCCGCTCCGCTAGACCCAAAAACCTGCAATTATGCTCACAAGATTCGAAAGTACCCGAAGTAGTCATGAAATAACAAAAGGGAAAATATGCATGGAAATTATCTAAATTAAGAATGAAATATGCTAAAATAAACTATAAAAAGAAGTAAACAAAACTAACTATCAAATCACCCCAAGCTTAAACTTTACTTGTCCTCAAGTAAGACAGGACTAAAATGAACTTTGGATGAACTATCCTAGAGAAAATAAAAAGAATGGATAAAGCCGCAGAACCTGATCACCGTTAGTCAACATGGTCAGAATTGATCTTGCTATTACCTCACGGATTTTTCATCCGATGACAATGGTACCATAAACCACAGCCAGTATAACTCCTTTAGGTGAGTAAGGAGGGATGAGTAGTCGCAGCCTCAATGGAACATGCATACAATGAAGAATATCTGTAGTAGGGAGAAAGCAGCTGGATGGGCTCGGGTGGAGCTCTTCTTTAAGTGTACACTCTGATCTCATGTTTGCCGGTTTCTCTCATGTGTAACTAGGTTTAATCGCTCGGGCACCGTTGTAGGAATCGGTTCACTTGGTGTTGGCCCAAACCTCCCGTAGTATCCAACTCGACAGTCTCAATAACATCACCAATTTGCGATAAACAACTCGATCTATATACAATAAAACATACCTAAATAAATGAATATTAAACGCCGGGTGACCAAAATGTGGGAAGATTTAGTTCAATAATTGAACCGGTCACCCTTCTCAGATTTCTGCAGCTGGGAATTTGCCTGCCCCCTTTTTTTTGTTTTACTTGAAGGTAATGTAATAACAACCCTTTGACTCAAAATTTGACTCCTAAAGTGTGTAAGTGGAACCGAAAAGGTAGTAATATAATCCGAATGGTCTAAGCGAGAAAATGACCATGTGTGGAGCATAAAGATATAATGATCCTCTTCAAATTTGTGATTTTTTTTTTCAAAAAAAATGAAAATGTCCACATGCGGACTAAAAGACTTCTCTAAAATCCTAAGAAAATCGCAAAAAGATATGGTGATGTAAAGAGACCGGATATTGATTGTACTCGGGGACAAGCACTAGTGCTTCATCCTAACGGTTCAAACATGATCAAGTGTGATCCTCTCGGCGGTAGTGACCGCAAGGCTAAGACATCCATTGCTATAGTATATCCTACAGTCATTAGTATTGTATGCATAATTCTTCATGAAAACTATCTGTCCATGATCACTTACCCCTTTAAGCTACCAGCATCTGATCCCAAGTATGAGATCCCAAACTGCAGCTAATGGTCCCCGTTCGATGGGTGAGATAACAACAAGATCCTAGACCAATAATGATACAATAACTGTGAACCTATTCCATGGCATCCAGGGGGTGAGAATAAACAGACAACAAAAATGCATGAATGTTAATGCCTAAGCTAAATGTTATGCAAAAATATAAAAGGTGAAAAAGAAGAAAATAAAATCTTTTTGGATTTAAAAAAAAATGAATGAAAATTAGCTTAAAACTAAAATGTTATGCAACCTAATTAAAAATGCATGAAAAAATAAAAGGAAAATGAAATGCCCCACCCCAAGCTTAAGAACAAGCATTGTCCTCAATGCTTAAGGTAAGGGAAAAAATGACCTAAATCGGAGGATTGGATGACGGGAGATGTCTGTGGCGGTGGTTTCTTGAAATTACGACCGGTAGACCTCCGAAAATCTTGAATTTTCCGGCAAGGTGGGTGTTGGAAGGTTATATGAGAGGAATGGAGTGGGAGGTCAAGATGATTACATGAAGAAGAAGGGAAGCTGAACATTTTAATCTATGGGTCAAAAAGGGTCAATTCCGGTCAATGTTGGTCAAGAAAAGTCAAAAGGTCAACTCATTAAAACCTTTGGTCAACACCTGGTCAAATAATAGCCAAAAATAACCCAAATTGCCCAGCACAGTGCGCGGGTCGCGCAGAGTAGCACGCGGGTCGCGCAGACCTTGCAGTTAAGTCTTGGGCCAATGTCTCTTCATCACACTTGGCCGCGCAACCCACCCGCGCAACAGCACGCGGGTCGCGTAACCCGCTGATCCTGATCTTTATTTTTGCTTCATTTTTCTTCGTTTTTTCACCCATTCTTGCTTTGGAAGGCCCCAAACACCTAGAAGCTCTTGATTTCTTCAAAAACAATTCCTTGAGGATCCCAAAAACATCTTCAAACTTCTTTCTTCGAATTTAAAAACACGAAAGCACAATGCTTTCCAAAAATGCCCTTCTTTAACGTCTTTGGCGAGACGCCTCCAAACTTCACTTTAACACTTTGGGGCATCCAAATGGATGACATCTTGGACATTTGAATCTAAACCTTCATTGAATGGATTCGATCGATGTCCATTAACCTTGTAAATTTTCCCCGTATCTGCATTTTTTAATTTCCACACCTCCATTGAGACTCTTTTCTTGTATTTGACTTTCTTTTTATGGGAGAACCACACCGGACTTAGACCTTTGATAAAAGCAATCATCCAACCATATTCTTTCTTGTACTTGTTCATCAGGGTGACCAACTTTTCCCTCTTTGACATGGTTATTGAGTAGGTGACCGGTTGGGCGTCTTCATTCTTGGGATACGTAACCTTTGAAGAGTCCGACAAATTTATCGTTTCTGAGTCTTGTGGTTGTTCTACCACTAGAGTTAGTATCTCATTCGTAGTGGGTGGCTTAATCTCACTTTCGTTAACCCCTATTACTTCCTTTACAGTTTCACTGACAACATTCTCAATTTCTTCTTCCTCTTTGACAACTTCTTCCACTTCTACTTCTTCATCTTCTTCATATAACACTCTTGGGCCATCAAAACTTTTTTCATCTTTCAAAGGAATGGAACATGCGTTATGCGATGGGCTCTCTTCGGATGGTAGTTTGTCTTGAGCTTCCATTATACTAATTGATTGAGCAATTTGTGTTATTTGTTGCTCTAAGCTTTTGAGGCTAGCTTGAGTTGTTTCCTAGAAAATTTGGGTAGAAGTGGCAATGCTTTTCACAATGTCCTCTAAGGACATGCTTGGCGTTTCAGTTTGTTGAGGAGGGTAAGGATAGGGTTCTTGGAACAGTGGAGTTGGTTGGTATTGGTTATTTCCCCATGTTTGGTATGGGTTTTGGTAATGGTTATTTTACCAAACTTGGTTGTTGTCCCACCATTGATCATGTTGAGGCTGATCATAACTCCATTGGTTTGACCGGTAGTAGCTTCCCTTATCTTGCACTTCTTCTGATTCTCCTTGTAAATATGGACACGTGTCGGAATGATGTCCATTTTGGGCACAAAAATCGCAAAGAAGAGGTGTGGGTTGCACACATTGGTCACTTTCAATCATCATAACTAACTGAGCTAGCTCAGAAAGTTGGTCTTCGATGCAAGGATTGTTCATTTCCAAATCATACTTTTTTTTTTTTAATTTCGGGGTTTTAAAGTAGAGTACCTGCACAATGAGATGTAGGCATAGAGAGACAAACTAATTAAATCAAAACCAATCCCCAACAACGGCGCCAAAAATTTGGTGGTTGTTGAGGCCAACAAAAATAATTACCCTAAATATTGCACACTAAAATAGTGTATAGTGGTAAAGGGGTCGAATCCACGGAGATTGGTTCAATTTATAACTCTATGAAAAATCTCTTTGTAAAAATACTTGTAAAATGACAATAAAAATAAAATGGGAGGTTTTGGTGTTTTGAAATACTTGAAACAAACTAGAATTAACTATGATTTAAATAGACAATTTCAACAAAAATAAGGGTTTGGTGTAAAATCAATAAGGGAGAGATGGTTGACTTAAAGTTTCCTCACTTTGACTTTTGATGAACATATCATTAGAATCCAATGGTGCAATACTTTGATTTAAATCCTTAATTTGGCTATAGTAATCCAAGGAGCTTGAGATTACCTAGAATTTTCTTAATTGTTGAAATGTCTAGAGAAGCTCATAACAATTTCCTTAGTCAAAGTCACTAATTCCAAATAGCATGTAATTAGTGAAAGTCAACTAGCATTAAGAACCAAAAAGTCACCAAATCCAAGAGGGGTCAAATGCTTTCACCACCATGTTGGAGGAAATGTTTTTAAGATTGTGTGAAGCAAAAACAACACAAAAGTCATTTGTTGCTTGCTAATTTGAGGATCCTTTACTTAATCAAGAAATTAGCCAACTAATCACCACAAACACATTTAAACTCATGAATAAAAACATACTAGTAGTGATAATACGATAAAACACAAAACATTTCCATAAAGATTTAAGAACAAGTTCATCGATTCTTCAACATTCAACAAAAGTTCAAAGGATTCAACAAAAAGTCAACCAATATTAGTTTAGCCAAGCATAGCTAAACTCAAAGAAACAAAGTTAGAGAAAATTGTACCAAACATTAAGCAAGAATCAAGAGGTAAAAATATGATGTTCTTCAAGTGTTCTTGGCCTTCAAAAGTCTTCAAAACTCCAGAGAGAATCTCCAAAAATCGGATGTCCAAGAGTCTCCAAAAGATGGGCACCAACCTTCCTCAAATAGCCTTCCAAATGGATTCCCGAAATTACCCCTGCAGAGCCTTGCGCGACCCGCGTGCTGCTGCGCGGGTGGTGCTTGACATGGGCTTCTTTGAGATTTTGGGCCTCCAAAGCATGTCCCACTAGCCCAGATCGAATCCAATCACCACCTAGCCCATTTTCTTCAAGTTTTTCTTCATTTTAAGCCCAATTTGGCCTCTCCAAATCCTCCAAACTCGCCCGATTAATAATCTACGCACGCTCGAATAAACTCCCGCGTCATCTCAACAATCACCAAGCCTAACATCATTTTTGTCTACCAAATCTCATCGCTTCCCATACGTCCCGAACACTCCCGCTCCGCTAGACCCAAAAACCTGCAATTATGCTCACAAGATTCGAAAGTACCCGAAGTAGTCATGAAATAACAAAAGGGAAAATATGCATGAAAATTATCTAAATTAAGAATGAAATATGCTAAAATAAACTATAAAAAGAAGTAAACAAAACTAACTATCAGCCGACTATCTTAGTCGGATCATTTAAAATGAAACTCCTCTCTCATTGCGGAACAAGTTTCAGGATGAGCATCTATTTTCTCTTACTTAATATATTTCTTGGTATGTCGATATTGTTAATTTTTTTTTCACAAAAAGATATCTCGACACATTCACACGTGCTCAAAAAGATAAATTGAAAAGTGATGCAAAATACTATGTGTGGGATGAACCTTAGTTGTGGAAACATTGTCCCGATCAAATCATTAGGAGATGTGTACCCCAACAAGAGAATAAATGCATTTTGCAATTTTTTCATGAACTTGCTTGTGGGGGACTCTTCGGACCTAATGGCACTTTGAGAAAAGCACTTGAGTGTGGCTTATTTTGGCCAACCATGACACGCGATTGCTATTTGTTTTGTAACAGTTGTGAATGGTGCCAAATAACAGGTAATATTTCTCAAAAGAATCAAATGCCACGAAATGTAATCCTTATTTGTGAAGTTTTTGATATATGGGGATTGATTTATGGGCCCATTTTCCATCTCGTTTGGCAATGCTTACATCTTGCTCACAGTTGACTATGTTTCTAAATGGGTTGAGGACAAAACCACAAGATCGGATTAATGCAAAACGATTATCAATTTTTTAAAGTCTAATGTCTTTGTGAGATTTGGTGTGCCTAGGGCCTTGATTAACGATAAAGGGATGCATTTTTGCAACAAGATGATGGAGGATTTATTGAAGAAGTACAGTGTGACACATCGTGTCTCCACCGCCCATCACCTACAAACGAACGGTCAAGCGGAGGTTTCAAATCAGAAAGTCAAGTCCATCCTTGAGAAAACGGTGAATCTAACAAGAAAGGATTGGATTTTAAGGCATGATGGTGCCTTATGGGCCTGCCGAACCGCTTACAAGAATCCGATCGGTATGTCTCCGTTTAGATTGGTCTTTGGAAAGTCGTGTCATATCCCTATGGAATTGGAGCACCGTTCATTTTGGGCAGTCAAGCAATGAAATTTTAACATTGATGAAGCAACAAAACATAGGAAGTTTCAACTACAAGAGTTAAAAGAATTGAGAAATGACTCATATGAAAACTCGAGAATTTATAAAGAGAAAACAAAGCTTTTCCGTGACAAGTCGATCACCCAGAAGCATTTTGAACCAAGGCACAAAGTCTTACTCTACCATTCACGAATGAAGTTATGAAGTTATTTTTGGACAAGCTAAGATCAATACAGATTGGCCTTTTGTTGTGATCAAGACCTTTGAGCATAGAGTAGTGGAGATTCAAAGTGAAGAAACGGGACATCCAAATGGATGATGTTTAGGTGATAGGCATTGGAGACACGATGGGTTACATTGATCGAAGTTGGATTGCTCTCAGTACATCGTGAACAGCCGCACACCCCTTCTGTGCGACCCGCTTATGTTGGACGAAAATATCTTCTTTTTGTTGACCATTCCTTTGACCAGCCTTAAATGACTTGACTTTCTTTAACTTGTTGACCGGACTTTGACTTGTTGACTAAGTGAATTAAGTTGCAGATCCTATTCCTCTTAAACACTCCTCAACATGTCCCTCCTTCTTCTACACACCTTCTCTCTCAAGAACATAACCCACCACCCACACCCTTCATCGGAAAAATCAAGATTTACCAGAGTTCTATAAACTCCACCCAATAACTTTTACGATCTGTTGCTGGAATAGGGGCACCACCACCACCATTCTGCCACTTTCTGACCTCTTTCCAGCCAACTCAGGCCAATTCTCGCGATTTCGACACCACCAAAGTGTTTCTTTTTTCGAGCTGTATGCATCCACCCTAACAAAACTGAAAAATCTCACCGAAAAATTCGTCGGTATTTTTAAGCCAACACGAGCCGCCGCTGGGTTTTAGCAAGAATTAAGTCAGAAACTTTGTGTTATTGAAAGAGTCTTGGATTTTGGCACCTATGAATAACCATTAAGCTTGGGGTGCAAGTGAGCGGATTTCGGGCTCAAGCTTCAAATTTCAGGGACAAAAATCAAAACGGGTATACTACTTCCTTGGTTTTATTTACATTTCATGCATTAATATGATAATTACAAACAAATATGCTTTGGATTTTGCCTAGGATTTAATGCCTGGATTGTTTAAAAGCTTGATTTGAAATTTAATAAATTTGGTTGCTATTACTTGGAAATTTGATTGAAATTTTTTTTAAACTTTAGTTGGAACTTGTTGAAATTAACTTAGACTTTTTGCAAGATTTTTGTTGGAACTATCAAATGGAATTGGTTGATGTTGTTTGAAACTGTTTTGAATTTTCAAAAGTTTGGTGAAATTATTTGTTGGAATAGTTTGTGTTTGGTCTAAATATTTTCATATTATTTTTGATATTGGTGAGAAGAGGTATTACTGTATGAATTGGGTTTGCTTTTGCAGGGCTTCAATAATGGGTAGAACTCAGACACATGTATACATCCATGGATCAATCATCGATCCGAATCCAAAAATGATTGTTGTCGGTACATCACGCAAAGCCGTAGGTAAACTAAAGAAAGGTGAAGATGAGGGAGATGATCCTTCCCTCGTCAATGCAGACATAAAAAATATCGCTCCAACCTTCGGGGACGTATAATCCAACCTAGAAAGTTCTACAACGAGGAATCAATAAGGAAGCTTGGGGTACATGACTGTGTAACGATTTTGTTTCGCATAGTCAACTGGCGTGATTTTCTTAATCCTTGTGACATAACCTATGAAGAACCCACAATGGAATTTGTAACGTCCGTAGATCCGGGCTAGTCAATTAAGAGATAATAGGGGTCGAAAACGACTTTTTGACAAAAGATTATTTAGAATAAATAATCTTAACCAAGCTGTAGAGTATGTCACAAGGTTTCTATACATACAAAGAACGCCGAAATCCGAGTTATAACGAAGAAGTTATGGCCCGTCGAAGTTTTACGGCAAAACCGGCACGGCACCAGGAGACATAAATAGTGAATTTACGATAGATGAATTTTTGGCCTTAGTTATAAAAAAAAAGTTGTAGCATATGTTAAACCGAGAGCGTGCATAAAAAGAACGCCCAAATCTGACTTCGTATGAGGAAGTTATGATTTTTCGAAGTTTCGGCTTAGTAGTGTACAATCCAAAATTCGAATATTAGATCGAGCGGTTTTTAACCGACACAACCTAAATGAGAATCAAAGATCTCGTTAAAATCAGCGTAAAGATAAAAAGATGGATGAAAACGGACGTCGGATGAAGGAGTTATGGATTTTTAATGGACCAATCCTGTCCCGGCCTGTTAAATAATATAACTTTTAAAATAAAGTCAAAATTAGTCGACGGAGTCTAAACGAAAATTGTAGAGTATGTTCTCTCCTTCGCATGGATATAAAGAACGTCGAAAATGGAACTCGTATGCGAAAGATACGAATTTTTAAAGTTTAGACTCAAATTTGCGAAACTTGTTGCTCGATTGATGATGTGGCATGATTTGGACCGTCGCTTGCTGATCACGCCTCGCTTCGGATGGGTGGCACCTGCCCTCGCATTACGCCCCGCGTACGAAGATTGGAACACACCACGTACGCCTCGCACTCCTTGGCCCAGCAAGCTCCACGTCGCACCACCTGGAGACCGACACCTCACATCCTATCCGAAACTACGCCCAACGTAGCCCTTCCGAACGCGCAGCGTAGTCCGAAGGCTCGAGCCTATAAATGGGCTGCGAGGGTTGCCGAAGAAATCACACCAAAATTCATTCTCTCTCTAGTTTCTTTCTCTATCTAAGTTCCCTTAAGCCCCCTAAACCCTAGGTAAAACGCCTAGCACCCGAAGGAAGCCCGGAGGCTCCCGGAGTCCCGAGAAAAGGGTCTTTCGGTTTCGAAACGCTGCTCCAAGCGAATCCCGGTTTTCGATAAAACCCGCTGTAAGTGAGCTACGCCTACGCTATTTTTAATATAGCTTCTAATTAATTATAGTAACATTATTAGGACCTTAAAATAATTATTTGGGCTATTATTATGAGTTATATAGTGTTGTTTAATGCTTATATAATAATAATAATAACAGCTACACTATTAAATTAGTCTTGGTTAATACTGAACTAAACCCTAGTGGTAATGATACTAGGTTTTGTCGAGGGAAATTGTTTTAAGAGTAACGAAATGTTGTCCGAGTACCGAGTCACCACCGTATCAAGTGAGTGCATGGTCCCTTTCATCTTACACATAGATATGAAGTATTTTATATAAATTACGTGCTATGTGTGCATATTATCTGAATACTTGCTATCTATGTTGGATGAATGATTTTATACATGTGTTAAATGATTTAAACTGTATATTTATTTTATATCTACAAATATTTTGGGATAAAATATAGGTAGATGAAATAGTTGGTGTGTGATGAAATAAAATGATGAGAGATAGGTGATGATAGGAAGGTGATGATAGATAGGTAATGATGAATCAGTGATGTAGGATGAAGGATACTATAACCTTGTCCAGCAATTTGGAGATGTAGTCATCTACCAGAGTATAGATGGCGACCAAGGACTATTATAGACAACCCTGTGGAAACACCAGCAGGCTCATAGCCTGTAGGTGATGAATTACGAGTTTAGGCGATGTTGTAACTACGTATTCATGTGATGATACTCTAACCCCTTACTATGAATTACGAGTTCAGGCGATATTGTAACTACGTATTCATGTGATGATACCTTAACCCTTGTTGGGCACGTATTAAGGGAGCAATCCCTGAATCAATACTGTCTATGCGATGTAGGCGATGATCCTTACGGAGAGTCCTTAGGAACAAACATATAAGGAAATGCAATGTAAGGATACGAGAGGTAAATATGATGTAGGAGACGACCCTTAGGATAAATCCTTAGGGAAGGTACTTAACAGTAAAGAAAGATAATGGGGATGGGTAATTGGGTTACTTGTTTGATGATTAAGCATAGTAATTATATTATTATGGGTTGAAAACCCTATGTACTCACCAGGTTTCCCAACCGGACCCACTCAGTTTATTTATATCACAGGTGTTGATATGAAGTCACATTACACAGAGAGATTAAGGAGATATAAATCACTAGTGATAATGAATGTAAGTTCTGTTTATGCTTATGTTTCTGTATTGACAATGACATCCCAAATGTTTTAAAATGAATAAAAATACTTTTCTTCAAAAATGCTTTTAAAACGTATTTATCATGTTTTACTGGGAACAAATTCCGCAACCTTTTTATTAAAAGAGATACACTGATTTTTATAAAGCATAAACAAAAATCGGTCTTTTCTGGCCGTGAAAATGGGGATGTCACAGAATTCTTGTGCACCTTCTCTAGAGATGATGAGGCGGAGGTCCTTACCTTCTAGCTGTAGGGTCAAAATCATCAGCTCTTATACAGATGGATGGATTCTATAATGGGAGTCGACCGCTTAATCACCACACATAGTTTACAATATCTCGACTCCTTACGCTTTTCATATGCACATCTTTTGGTTGCAAATCACTAGTCTTAACTCGTTCAATCCGAGTTGACAGAGGGCCAAGCACTTATTTCATCCTTGTTGGCAAATTGTGCACTGGATTCTCTCCACAAACATATCCGTTCGCCTCGAGCCCGGTCAAATAAATAGATGCGAACTCTTCTTCTTAGACCACATGTCACAGATTGGAGACCCATATTTCTCGAAATTCTTCCTCGATAAATGAGGTGTCATTCGTCATCGAGCCTCGAGAGAAATCTACATCGGGTGCTTATTACTATTATAGGTCGAATCGTCGACCTAGACTTCCCCGCCCCCGAATACATGCCCATTGACCGCCACCAAACGAATTTCCTACTTGATTGCGACACTTTAGAGAGAATGGAGACGTTAGAAGATCGGGGAAATAACAAGTACAGTTGGCTCAACGGTGACAAAACTCTAGTTTATATCCTTCCAAGTTGGATCAGTGATTCATTCGACCTGGATGACGCCGATATTTGGCTTCCTCCTGATCATTTGAATCCAACGGGTGTACTACCCGACTCTGAGGATGAAGAGCAAAAGGAAGAAGATGATGATTAGATACCCGAGATTGAAGACCATTTTGACCACCAGCCATAGATGCAACCGCCTATGAATCAGCAACGCCACTTTCAGGTCCCTCCATAGTAGTTTGCTCAACCACAATTCCAACCACAAAACAATGGGGACACGAGATTCCAACATATTTTCCACCTACATTCTTTGACCATTTTGCCACCATGTTCTCCATTGTCCAACACATAGATGCTCAAACTCAGGAAAACACCTGCACCAGTCAAGAAGTGGCAACCCGGGTCGACGGGCTAGAGCAAAGTGGAGCCTCCACTTCCCATCACATCCAGGACATACGTTATTTCTATTACCGTCATTAAAATTTCCCTCCACCCGATCCTCCAATTTAGGTCAGTTCTGCCCTTACCTTAAGCATTGAGGACAATGTTTGTTCTTAAGCTTGGGGTGGGGTATTCCCTTTTACTTTTTACTCTTTCATGCATTTTTAGTTAGGTTGCATAGCATATTAGTCTTTAGCTAATTTGCATTCATTTTTTTTTTATAAAACTCCAAATAGATTTTATTTTATTCTTTTCCACTTTTTGTTTTAGCATAACATTTAGTTTAGGTTCATTCTAATGCATTTTTGTTATCTGTTTTCTTCTCATCTCCTTGGATTTCATGGAACAAATTCATAGTTATAGTATAATTATTGGTCTATGATCTTTTTTGTTATCTCACACATCAGACCGGGACCACTAGGCTGCATTTTGGGTCTTCATACATTGGATCAATTGCTGGAACTTAAAGGGGTAACTGATCATTTTCATTACAGTTTTCATGAAGAATTATGCATGCAATACTATAACAAATTGTAAAGCAACTTATTTGAGGGAAATCTTATATGTGACGAATATGATAAGGTGATTAAGTTCATAACAAAATACTAAAACAACAATAAAAATGTATTTTTTTTAATGTTAAACTAGTTCAAATAATAAACATTTTAATCTTGAAATTCTTGAATGTGTGTGTGTGTGTGAGAGAGAGAGAGAGAGAGAGAGAGAGAGAGAGAGAGAGAAACATATATGATATTTTATAGAGTACATTTACTTTAGTTTTACGGTTAGATAAAATATTAAATATAGATATTAATATTGAATTTTTTTAATAGTCAATTTTGACATCTTGATCGAGTTGTTTTGATTTTGACCAGTAAGTCGAACCAATTTCTTTAGATTGCCTTATTTAGTGGTTGAGTTCTAAGTATTTGGTAAATAGTCTGTGGAGTAGGCTGAATTTTACGACATTGATCTAAATCACATCGTATCAAGTAGTGCATGCCGTGTTTTAGATAGTTTCCTTACAACATTATGATTTCATTTGCGACTCCAAAAGCATTCAATTAGCTTTGAACCCTGTATTATGCTATAGTGAAAAACAAAGAACATCTTAAAACACTTATAGATAGCAGAAATAGCCATTTTGTAGGTCACACAATATAATAACCATGATGGGCCTGTAAAATCGCCAAAAAACCTCCATCACAACATTTTTGCAAGACACCATGTTGAAATGCCTTAACTGACCTCATACATCTATTAGTGTAGTAAAAGAGTCAATTAATGGTGCATCATTACAACTTCACATTAAAAGCATAAACAAATTATTTGTGGTAGAGGTACAAGTTTTTCCATCAATATTTTTTATAAATTTTGACGTCTTTCCACCTCGATTCCATGTAGTAACTAATATTTCTCGGTGCACCGTAGACTCCAAATTTGAAATGCAACAAACCGGGGCCTTGATCATGTATTTTGAGTTTCTTTTTGTTATCAACAAAAACAATTACTTTCCCTCCGTCCACATCATGTATTAGATTAACTTTAAACCATCTATCATATAGATTAGTATCTATCACTTGTGTACTATAGTATCTCATCTCTCCATTATAGATCCTCAACAACGATGTGGTGTTACCATGGGCTGCACCATGGATCTGAACTATAGTGGCACCACTAGTTCCATTTGGAATGAAGGCAAGCCCTTCGAATTGCCATACTCCTGAAGTATAATCCGGCTACATCATTAAATACAAAAGTCGATATAGATTATTTTTTTTGTCATTATATATATATATATATATATATATATATATATATATATATATATATATATATATATATATATATATATATACACACACACACACACAAATTAGATACAACGTTCGCATCTTAATATTTAACCAAATCATTTTTAGACTAGATAACGTTTCTTTAAGTATAGCTTTAGGACACATAATAAAAAAAAGTATTGAATCTAAAAAAAAAAAGAGGGAGAGGGAAGGAGGGGAGGGAGATTACAAGTATGCGAATTTCAGTACGTGGTTGTGTGTTGCTACCTAGATGGTGTGGCTTATCGTCTGAATACACCCAAAAACGATGAGTACCATTTTGATATATGTAACGTTGACAGAGTGGCGTATCATAAGGCTTCTGGTACTCAAAGTTGCTTTCGTTTAACATTACATCAACAAATCCGTACGTGGGATCAACTAGAGACACCATGCGAGCATCGTCTATGAAAAAGATCAATACTACCAGAAAAAGGAGCAAATGACGATATGAAGCTTTCATAACTATCTAGAAAAAGAAGAATGTATTTGTAGCTTGGGTGTTTCTATGGTGCATACCAATCTATATAATATGTGAAAGTTTTTGCACCAAGTGTTATTCTGTTTATATTATTAATAACTACTATTAAATTATTTATTATGGGAGAGCTAAATTAATCATATATAAAGGGACGACAAAAGATGACAAGTAATGAGTTAGGGCCATCATTGTTTAACTGTTTCCTTCGCCATACTAGTGAACAAAGCATTTTATTATATTATTAATTTGGGGCTAAAGAATGCCCTACCCTACGGTTGTCTTTAGCTACGTATTCTTGGAAACCTTAACAACACCAACTATACCTCATGTGGAATCAAACGTAGACCACGTTTGACTATCTTTCACAAATCACAAATAAGCACCATGCATGCTACAAGAAAAAGGATCGGTTGTAACCAGAATACGTCTTTCTCAACTCTCAAGTAGGAAAAAGAATATTGTAAACTTGTAACTCTGGCTTTGACTTTTTCTAAGGTGCGTATGTGGAACAAGCATTAGACTTTTATATAGTTATGAGCTTAATTCAAGCTATATATAAAATGTCTTTCATTGAGTTGGAATAAAGATTCTATGTAAACACCTGTCTAAGTCTAACATAAATTTTTATTTGATATTTTTGATTTTGTGTATTTTAATAAATAGTGTAGTTGTTTTCGGTAAACCGCAAATACAACATATAATTAACACCTTTAAGTAGTATTGATGGCTTACTATATTGAGCATGGTGGAACTAGGTTATCAAGTTTGGATTTTCGCATATTCTAGTCATTTGTTTGGGAATCTATAGGCCGTTTTAATCTTATAAATAATAATTCATCTTCATTCCAGCATAATTTATATTCTCCTAAGTTCTAAGACTCTGCTTTAATGCATGCATAATTAATAAATTTATAGAAATCGTTGTAACAGGTTTTCTCTCATTCATATATACATGCATAGTTACATTCAATCACACATACACATATATAAAAACACATCGGTGCATAATATTAGATATTAAGATGAAGGGGTGTTTGTGACCAAATGTAGTCATTTTAGTTTTGCTTTGATTGTGCATGACGAATCAATCGAGAACATTTCTTATTGCGAGAACATTTGAGACCAAATTTGAACCATACAATTTTTTTATTTAAAATTATAAAATAATATTTATATAAATCAATAAATAATTACAAACAATTAAAAACCCTCTAAGCAACACCATTCACCACCCACCACCACTACCTACCACTCACCACCACCCACCAACCACCACCAATCACCACTACCAACCACCCATCACCACAACCTAAAACCCACTACCACCATCCACTAGCATCACCCACCACCACCCCAACACCACACACCACCTACCACCACTACCAACCACCCATTACCACAACCTACAACCCACTACCATTACCCACAACAACCACCTATCACCACCACTACCCGCTACCAACCACCAACTTTCACCGGTCACCACCACCACCCCATCTATCACCTACCAAAACCATTACCCATCACCACCACCATCATCCCACTACTAACCACCAACCACCACCACCGACAACCACAAACCCATCACCACCACTCGGCTCCACCACCCATCTTCACCACCCGTAACCAACACCCCACCCACCATAACCACTAACCACCACTTATCTCCACCATCCACCATCCACCACCACCACCTGCCCTTACCACTCGTCACTACCACCACATCCTTCACCCACCAAAACCACCACCCACCACCACCACCACTCGCCACCCCCACCACCACTACCACCACCACCCATCACCTCCATCACCAACACCACCATCACCACCACTCGTCTCAACCACCACCCATCACCACCACCTGTCACCATCACCCTACTCATTGCTCACCACCGTCAGCACCACCTGCTACCATCATCTCTACCACCAATCAACACCCACTACTATCATCCCCACCTACCACAATCATCACCCACCACGTACCACCACCACCACCACCACTTATCTGTAACAACTCAAATTTTCAAACAAATTTTTCTTTTTAAAAATATATTTATTTCCATTCATTTCAAGACATAATTAGTGTAAGTATTCTGTCAAATACAAATAGTCAAAATCCCAAGATCATAAAAGCAGTCTTCAGTGTGTATCGATCATGCCGGCGCCTTCCCACGGTCCTCGCTAGTACCTGAAATACATGCACAACAACTGTAAGCATAAATGCTTAGTGAGTTCCCCAATATACAACTTACGCACATACGCCTTTCCAGGCCCGACCTTCCGGTCCATGTGTCTCAGGGGACTTCCGTCCCTGCTGGGTAAACCTTCCGGTCCTACCCACGCCGACCTTCCGGTCCATCACACAACATATCGCCTTCCGGCCCATAACATATTGCCTTCCGGCCCATAATATAATCGCCTTCCGGCCCATAACATACATAGCACATATAACAAATAACTTACCACATATGGCATACATATCACATATCATATCCGACCTTCCGGCCACACAGTCAAACCCTTCCGGGTACAGTATAGTGAGAAGACTCACCTCGTAAAAGCTGAACGCTAGCAAATCCCGAAATGACTCGTGCACAACCGACGAGCTACAACCTCCCTATCACATCACATATCTCATTAATACTTATATCTTCTGAGTGTGACTATCCCTAAGAAGTCAGACTTAGGTCAACTCTGGTCAACGGTCAACGGTCAACTCGACCGGACTCGGCGAGTGCCATGGCGACTCGGCGAGTCTAAACGTCCTCCATCCTTCTGGGATTCCTTATCTACTCGTCGAGTATCCTCCTCGACCCGACGAGTTACTCCTGGGAGAATCGCGGGGCCACCCCGACTCCACTCGCCGAGTCTGAAGAACAACTCGGCGAGTCCCAGTAAATCTTCAAGCTACTCGCCGAGTCTGAAGAACAACTCGGCAAGTCCATGCCATGCAGACGAGCAACTGCTTCCTGAATTACGTATGGTCCCGAGATATACAATCATGGGACTTTCTGGACTTCTAAACATCTCATTACTGGGGGTATAAACGTCTGGGTAATAACATAATAACCCATCTAATCACTAAATGGGTTTCATAAACCCTAGATTCGTATACACATCAAATAACAGAAGGGAATCCGAAATATTACCTGGAATATGCCCTCTCTGTGTCTCCAAACCGCAGAACTCGAATCCCTTGCTGTTCCTTTAGCCAAAACCCTTCTCCTCCTTGCCCAACAATTTCTTCAAGCCCTAATATCCTCCAATCTTGCTCTAGATGCCCACAGCCGTTTAGGGTTCCTCTCAATCGACTAAAGACGGACAATGACGGCCTATAAGAGCATTATATACGATCCAAAACCGAACGGTTAGGGTTTCTGCTGAACAGCGTCGACTCGCCGAGTCCATATCTGGACTCGTCGAGTCCAGTCGCGAACCCGCGACCAAGTCTGCGATCCTACTCGGCGAGTCTAGGCTCCAACTCGCCGAGTCCCCTCTCAACTCACCCCAAAAACATAATTAAACAATACCTGAGATTTCGGGCTGTTACATTATCGTTATCACCCACCCATTAACACCACCACCACCACCACCGACCCACCCACCACCCACCATCCTTTACCACTACCACCCACAACTACCACAAACCAACTATCACCCACGACGCATATCAACTATGATATACCACCACCACAACCCTCCCACCCATCACCACCGCCCGTCACCACCACACCTCCACCTTTACCACTCATCGCCACCACACATCACCATACGCCGCCACCACCCATCAAAAACATCACCATCACTACCCACCATCCTACCTGTCACCCCTACCACACTTTACCACCATTACCTATCACCACCCACAACCACCAAGAACCAACTATCACCCATGACCACTATCACCAACAATCCACCACCATTACTACCACTCACTGCCCCCACCCCTACTCATCACCACCAGTTACCACCCCCACCTCTACCATATCCACCACCTACCACACACCACCACCCATCTCCACCACATGACCACGACTTGCTACCTACAACCACCAACACCATATGTGATTAAATAAATATAACGGAATAAATCATGTGTGATTATATGTATTTAATCACATAAATCACATTTGATTAAGTACATATAATCACATATGATTATATGTATCTAATCACATATGATTTATATAAACAAGATTCATTTTCATGTTTTCCATTCAATAATTTATTCTCATATTTTTTATTCAACGGGTTTTCTCTTGTATATAATCTCATATGATTTATACAGACAAGATTCTTTTTCATATAAATCACATATGATTAGATACATACAATCACATATGATTAGATATATTTAATAACATATGATTAAAGTTACATAAATCATATGTGATTTTATGTATTTAATCACATAAATCATATGCGATTTAGCACATATAATCACATGTGATTGTATGTATCTAATCACATATTATTTATATTGAAAAAACTCATTTTCAAATTTATGATTCAATAATTTTCTCATGTATTTAATCACATGTGATTATATGTATTTAATCACATATGATTAGTATGGACAAAAAACAACTTCTGAATCAAGAATGCAAAAACAAGTTTCGCACACATAATGATATATGAATTGATACATATAATCACAGGTGATTAAATACACGAGAACAAATATTGAATCGAAAATGCAAAACGAATATTGTCAATATAAATCATATGTGATTATATACATATAATCTAATCACATGTGATTACAAAATGATAACAACTACTGAATCAAGAAACCAAAAAGAAATATTGTACTCATAAATCATATGTGATTAGATACATAAAATCGCATGTGATTATATGTATTTAATCACACATTATTTATATGGACAACATTCATTTTCGTGTTTTCGACACAATACTTGGTCTTATGTATTTAATAACATGTGATTATATGTATTTAATCACATATGATTTATGCAGAATAATTTTGTTTTTGCATTCTTGATTCAATAATTGTCCTTGTGTATATAACCACATGTGATTAAATGTATTTAATCACATATGATTTATATGAACAAAATTCGTTTTCGACTTTTTGATTCAATATTTTTCTCGCATATTTAATGACATGTGATTACAAGTATCTAATCACATATGATTTATACGGACAAAACTGAATCGATATTTTCTATATAAATTATATGTGATTGAATACATACAGTAACATATTATTAAATATACGAGAACAACTGTTGAATCGAGAACACAAAAATGAATATTTTCCATATAAAATATATATGGTTAGATGCATATAATCATATGTGATTATATGTATTTAATCACATATGACTTATGTGGAAAATATTTATTTTCGCCTTTTTGATTTAATAATTGTCCTCGTATATTTTATCATATATGATTATATGAATTTAATGAAATTATTTTTTTCAGAAAAGTCATTTTTGTGTTCTCAACTAAATTAAATCGCATCTAATTTTAGTGGACATTATTTATTTTTGTGTTTTTTATTTAATAGTAGGTATCGTGTAATAAATCATATGTTATTCTTTGTATTTCATCACATTTGATATATGTTGAAAAGATTCACTTTTGTGTTTTCAATTCAATAATTATTCTCGAGTATTTAATCACATATGATTATATGTATTTAATCATATGTGATTTATATGAACAAGGTTCGTTTTCGTATTTTCAATTGAATAATTGTTCTCGTGTATTTAATATAAGAAAAATTATTGAAAAAATTGTTAAAACATTTTAATTATAAAAAAAGTTGTTACTTTGGATAAAAAGAATAGATAATAAAACATGCATAAATTGTTTGTGTAACCTAATACTTTTTAAAATGCATTAAAAACTTAAGCATTGTAAGTATGATTTCTAAATTTTTTCTATGTCCAAAATCTTTTGATTAATATTTATTTAGGTAATCTTACTTGGTAACTTGGGGAACTCACATGAACCAAAGCTTTTCCGTTGATTCTTCTCCTCCTCCCCCATCAACACATCAAATTTCCATTCTATCATGCAAACCAAACAACTTTTATTCTTTCCAGTGGAATAAACTATTCCATTCCATCCCTTCTACAAATGCAAATGAATCCAAAAACAGTTCTATTTCAGTAAAAATATAACATTTCACATTGAAATATCCATATTTAGCAGCAACAAAAATAGGATTTGAAGCACTAACAACTATAATAGTACATTGCAACAACATTCCCCTTCTTGCTCTTTTTTTTTGTTTTCATTTCATTTACAGGAGCTTATGCATATCCCGTGTTCAGCAGATGAAAAATATCATTTTAAAAGGTTAAAAAAATTAAATAAAGACAGAAACATGATTAAGTAGAGAACAATGCAGGAATACTCACTTATTAGCAACAACCTCAAGGACAAATTTGTCATTAACATTGTTTTGTTATTCGTGAGAGATCACTGTGAAGAGACATTGGCCTCTTGCATTCTAAATGATTGGGAATATAGCTTTTTAGTGCATTCTGATACAATCATTCAATCAATTTTAACTTGTAAGTTGTAAGGTGTAGTTTAGCTTAGTGGCAATGTTTATAAAACGTGCATTATGAGTTGTACTCTATGCATTCCTATGTGTAGGTTCGGCTTTTACATATTGGTTGTGTAACATCCAGATTCCCAGGTATCCTAATTTGTTCTTTTATTTTTGGGAATTGTGAGGAGACTCGGCGAGTTGGCGTCTAAACTCGCCGAGTATGGTCGCGGATTCGTATGCGAGTTCACAGCTGGACTCGGCGAGTTCATGAGTGGACTCGGCGAGTCCACGCTGTTTAATGAAACCCTAATTTCCAGGGTTTGAGACCTATTTAAAGGCCCTTAGGACCGTCATTTGCGGCCACCAACCCCGAGAGAGAAACCCTAAGAGATTTAGAGCGTTTGTGAGGAAGGAGAGGTCATTCTTGATCCTTTTGTGGGTGTTTTTGCAAAAAGGAGGTGACCAAGGCAAGAGGAGGCTGAAGGAGGAGCGATTGTGGTGAATTTTGAGTTCTTAGAGATCATATTGAGGTATTTTGCTCGGACCTTCTTCAGTTTTGATGTTGATTCTTAGTGTTAGGGTTTTCTAACCCTTTTAGAGGACGAATAAGTGGAGCATTTGGTCCCTTCTCGAGTCTATGTTCTGGATCAGGACCCAAAGAGATCCAGAGACCTTAACCCTTGGAGCTTTATGAGTTATTTTTGGATTCATGAGCTTGGGATGTCATTTTTGGGGCTAAATCACCAAGTTAGACCATTTAGATGTTATATGAGTGTCAAGGTCTGAACTTTACGTGATTATCATGCTTGGGAAGGCCAGATCTATGAATGTATGGAACAGATCTGACCTCAGGAGGCCTATAGAGTTTGTGCATGGCATGAACTCGCCGAGTCCGAAGAACAGACTCGGCAAGTAGGATGAGGGTTTCCCGTAAATCACTCAGTGAGTGGACTTGCCGAGTTAGGAAATAACTCGGTGAGTCATGGAGAGTCAGGGGGACGGGAGTTCAAGGCGGAACTCGTCGAGTTGTTCTTGAGACTCGGCGAGTTGAGTCGGGGTGGCCCCGCGATTCATGCCAGGTGGAACTCGTCGAGTCAGGGGATGTACTCGACGTGCCAAGAGAAGGACTAAGAGAGTCAGTGGACACGTGTAGACTCGCCGAGTCGCCCTAGTGCACTCGAAGAGTCGGGTCAAAGTTTGACTGTTGACCTTGTTGACTTTTAGGGTTGAGTACAGTTGTATTTATGAGAGTATTACTTTATGTGATTAGGCGGAGGCTAGATCACATTTCTTTCGAGTCAGATATTTACCGAGACACCGAGGTGAGTCTTTTCACTATACGTTACCTAGAGTGGTATTATGCGATGACCAGAGAGTCTTATGTGTTATGTATGAGATTATGTGCTATGTGATATATGTATGTTGTATGATGATATATACCGGACCGGAGGGTCCAACGAGCTATTTCCGGACCAAAGGGTCCAACGAGCTACGGGACTAGAGGGTCCCGCTGAGACACATCGACCAGAGGGTCGCATTATAGCCTTGAGTGGCGTATGTGTTGTATGCGGTATTTTGCAGAACTCACTAAGCATTTATGCTTACAGTTGTTGTGTTATGTGTTTCAGGTACCAGTGATGAGCGCGGGAAGGCGCCGGCATGATTCGTTGTACTGATACAATGTTTTTAAAATGAACGTGAATGATATTTTATGGTTTTCAAAAGTGAAAAATTGTTTTAAATTTTTACGGTGTTACAAGTTGGTATCAGAGCCTTGGTTTGAGGGATTCGAATGCACTTTCGGGCGTATCTGAACTCAAACTGAGGATTTGAGGAAAATTTTAATAATGAAGTAAAATTTTAGAAAAGAGTAAAAAGAGTTTTGAGACAAACAGAGCAGAGCCGTGTGTACGATCAGCTAGTGCCCGAACGGTGAATCCCCAAAAGTACCCCTACATTATGTATTATGAGATATGTTATGTTACATTATGCATGCTAGAGTAGGCTAGGTATACATATTAGGACTAGAGTGGCCTGATTTGTGATGCCTTAGCCTAGGAGATTTCTGCTGCTGAGATGCTTTGAGAGCGAGTAGATAGCAGTTAGGAGCTCATGAGAGTAGAGTACTCGTAATCCAGGATCCAAGGAGGAGGACTTGGAGTGAATGCTGATGCGGTGTGGTCAGTAGTATTGGGCCCGTACTACTGAAGACACCGGATCAGTGGGCATTCCAAGTAAGAATCTTTTGGACAACGGAGGACGAGTAGGGTTGTGTTATCAGGTATGAGTATGCTTGATCGGGTCTCTGATAATTATTGTTGTATTTCAGAGGCATCATGGTTGGAACTTGACACACACCTGAGAGCAGTGGTGTCAGCGACGAGGAGATCCGACGATTGATTCACGAGGAGGTGGTTGCTGCCATTCGGGATGAGATTCCTAAGATGTTTGGGGACATCAAGACCACATTGATTGAGACTTTTGATGAGCGGTATGCAGCGCTGACTGAGGCTGCTGCAGCTGCAGTTACTGCTGTTGTTGCTGCTGCCAGACCTCAGGGAGGTGACTTGTTGTTGTGTCGGGAGTTCAGCAACACGAAGCCACCAGAGTTCGACGGGACGCAGGACCCGACTGCCGCTATGAGATGGATCTCTGACATCGAGGGATGTTTCTATACGTGTTCTTGTCCAGAGCACTTAAGGGTTCGGTTCGCCCTGAACCAGCTCCGCTTGGGAGCGAAGGATTGGTGGAGGTTCGTGACAGCGAACTTCACTTTGGCTGAGATTTCCGAGAGGACCTGGGAGAGGTTCACCGCTATGTTTAGAGAGGAGTATGTTCCCCCGGTGGAGAGGGAATGGTTGATTCAGGAGTTCTTGACCCTCAAACAGGGTACTGATTCTGTGGCAGTGATCACCAGGAAGTTTCATGAGAGGGCGATTTTTTGCCCTGAGCAGGTGTCATCTGAGCAGGCTCGTATGATTCATTATCTGAGTGTGCTGAGGAGAGACATTCGGGAGTTCGTGGCGAGCTCGACTTACCGGACATTTTTTGAGCTCCAGGCAAATGCTCGGAAGAGGAAGATTGAGTTGGAGACTCAGGCCAGGGAGGAGGCCGAGTCACAGAGGGCGGATCAACGACCGGCTCAGTCTCAGCCGGCAGCCAAGCGGGCTAGACCCGCTGATTCGAGATCTAGGGGCGCGAAGGGCCACACTTGTGGGAAGTGCGGTAAGAGTCATGAGGGTTCGTGCAGGGCTGGAGTATGCTACAAGTGTAGGAAGGAGGGGCATATCGCGAGGGATTGCCCCAAGGGATTTTCGGTTTGCTTTCATTGCAACCAGACCGGCCATTGGAAGTCCGAGTGCCCTTAGCTTCTTCAGGGGTCAGCGCAAGGATCTGCGCCTGCTGCTAGGGCTACCGAGGTTCGTCTGGTGAAGACCGAGACCCCGAAGGCTCGTGGGAGAGCATTTCAGTTGACCGCAGAGGAGGTCCGCGCGGCGCCAAATGTTGTGGCTGGTATGTATTCTCTTTTTATCTTTTATTTGAGTTGAGTTTTTATGCTTATATGATGATGTGCGTAGGTACTTTTCTTGTGAGTTTTGTGCCTGCGTTGGAATTATTTGACTCGGGTGCGGGTCAGTCGTTCGTTTCAGTAGCTTTTAGTCAGCACATTAGTATCCGTCGAGAGGCGTTGGATCGACCTCTGCGAGTTTCTATAGCTGATGAGCAAGCAGTGTATGATTCAGATGTGATTCGAGGATGTGTTCTTGAGATCTTCGGTGTGGAGTTTCTGATAGATCTGGTTTCGATCGTGATGGGGGACATGTGTGTTATAGTGGGTATGGATTGGTTGATCCGTTATGGAGCTGTGATAGACTGCGAGCGTCAATTGGTGACAATTCGAGACCCTAGTGGGGGAGTCCTTACGGTGTACGGTGAGGGTACACGTACGGGTTCAGCATTTTGCTCGGCCGCCAGAGCGAGACAAAGTCTACAGCAGGGCTGTAAGGAATTTGTGGCATATGTGATGGATGCGAGGGTCGATTCAGAGAGACCGAGGACAGTTGATGAGGTTCCGATAGTGCGTGAGTTTCCGGATATGATTCCAAAGGAGTTGTCGGGTGTGCCTCCGGAGAGGCAAGTAGAGTTCGGTATTGAATTGGTTCCATGAGCTACGCCTATCGCCAAGGCGCCTTATCGCCTTGCGCCTCCAGAGATGCGGGAGTTATCCTCGCAGCTCCAGGAGCTGCTGGGGAAGGGGTTTTATTCGGCCGAGCAGTTCGCCATGGGGAGCGCCTATTCTTTTTGTCAAGAAGAAGGATGGTTCACACCGGATGTGCATTGATTACCGGGAGTTGAACAAGCTAACGTTCAAGAACCGTTACCCGTTGACGAGGATCGACGATTTGTTCGATCAGTCACAGGGAGCATCTTGGTTCTCCAAGATCGATTTGAGGTATGGGTATCATCAGGTGAGGGTACGAGAGGAGGACGTCCAGAAGACAGCATTCTGGACTCGTTATGGGCATTACGAGTTCGTGGTGATGCCTTTCGGACTCACCAACGCATCGGCGGTATTCATGGACCTCATGAACAGAGTGTGCAGAACGATGTTGGATCACTCATTGATCATGTTCATCGACGACATATTGGTGTATTCGAGATCCAGAGAGCAGCATGAGTAGCATTTGAGGGAGATCCTCGGAGTTCTGAGATCGGAGAGGCTTTATGCCAAGTTCTCCAAATGTGAGTTCTGGCTGCGAGAGGTTCAATTTTTGGGGCATCTCGTTAACCAGAATGGGATACTGGTCGATCCGGCCAAGATTGACGCAGTCATGAGGTGGGAGGTGCCGAGATCACCCACCGAGATCAGGAGCTTTCTGGGATTGGCCAGCTATTATCGGAGATTTATTAAGGATTTCTCCAAGATCGTTGTGCCACTCACCAATTTGACCCGGAAGGGTGCTACGTTTTCTTAGGGTCCGGAGCAGCAGACCTCGTTCGAGACACTTCGCCAGAAATTATGCGAGGCCCCAGTATTAGCCCTTCCGGAAGGGATGCAGGATTTTATGGTATATTGTGATGCATCGATATCCGGATTGGGAGTTGTGCTTATGCAGAGGGGGCATGTGATAGCGTATGCATCGAGGCAGCTTAAGCCTCATGAGTCGAGATATCCCACTCATGATTTGGAACTGGGAGCGGTAGTGTTCGCCCTCAAGATCTGGCGACATTATCTGTATGGGGTTCGGTGTACGATATACACGGACCACAAGAGCTTGAAGTATTTGATGGATCAGCCCAACCTAAATATGCGCCAGAGGAGGTGGTTGGACATGGTCAAGGATTATAATTGTGAGATCCTGTACCATCCGGGCAAGGCTAATGTTGTAGCCGATGCACTGAGCCGAAGGGCAAAGGGCGCCCCATTGCGGGATGTTTGTTTGAGATTGATAGTGATGACCCCTGTGTTGGATGCTATCCGTGGGGCCTAGGCTGAGGCTGTGAGGCCAGAAATCCAGAAGAGAGAGCGAGTTGTCAGGCTGGTATCGGAATTCGTTACCGATATCCGGGGGCTTATGACATTTCAGGGTCAGATATGGGTACCGTCTGTGGGCGGAACGCGTACCATTTTGATGGAAGAGGCTCATCGATCGAAATTCTCAATCCATCCTGGGGCCACTAAGATGTATTTGGATATGAAAAAGGAATATTGGTGGCCCTGTATGAAGAGAGATGTCGCATGGTTTGTAGAGAGATGCTTGACCTGTCGCAGGGTTAAGGTCGAGCACCAGCGTCCACATGGTAAGCTGCAGCCATTAGAGATTCCCGAGTGGAAATGGGAACAGATTACCATGGATTTCATCACCAAATTGCCAAGGACCGCGAGGGGTGTCGATGCAATTTGGGTGATTGTGGACAGGTTGACGAAGAGTGCTCACTTCCTGGCCAACAGTGAGAGCTCTTCCGCGGAGAGGTTGGCATAATTGTACGTGAGAGAGGTGGTATCACGGAATGGAGTGCCGATCTCGATTGTCTCAAATCGAGATGTACGTTTCACTTCCAGGTTCTGGAAGAAGTTTCATGAGGAATTGGGTACGAAAATGCATTATAGTACCGCATACCACCCACAGACTGACGGGCAGAGTGAGCGGACGATTCAGACGCTCGAGGACATGCTCCGAGCATGTGTGTTGTATTTCGGCGGGAGTTGGGACACGTATTTGCCCTTTGCGTAGTTTTCTTAAAACAACATCCATCATTCGAGCATTGGCATGTCGCCCTTTGAGTTGTTGTATGGGAGGAGATGTCGGACCCCCATTTGCTGGGGAGAAGTAGGGCAGCGTGTGATGGGTAGTACCGAGATTGTGGTCTAGACGACAAAGCAGATCCAGCAGGTCAGACAGAGGTTGTTGACCGCTCAGAGTCGTCAGAAGAGTTATGCGGACAGACGTCGGTCTGAGCTCGAGTTTCAGGTTGGCGACTTCGTGCTCCTAAAGGTCTCTCCTTGGAAAAGGAGTGATTCGTTTCAGGAAGAGGGGCAAGTTGGGGCCTCGATATATTGGTCCTTTCAGGGTGATCGCAAGGGTAGGCAGGGTAGCCTACCGTTTGGAGTTACCAACAGAGTTGGGTCAGATTCATGACACTTTCCACGTGTCGTAGCTGCGAAAGTGTATAGCCGACGAGTCTGCAATGGTGCCATTAGAAGATATTCAGGTGGATGCGAGCCTGAATTATGTTGAGATACCAGTAGCGATTAGGGATCGAAAGGTCAAGGTTTTGAGGAACAAGGAGGTGCCTCTGGTTCAGGTCCAGTGGCAGCATCGGAAAGGGTCAGAGTTGACTTGGGAACCGGAGCGTGCGATGCAGGAGCAGCATCCAGAGTTGTTTGCAGAATGAGACTTCAAGGGTGAAGTCTGGTTCTAGTGGGGGAGAATTGTAACATCCGGATTCCCAGGTATCCTAATTTGTTCTTTTATTTTTGGGAATTGTGAGGAGACTCGGCGAGTTGGCGTCTAAACTCGCCGAGTATGGTCGCGGATTCGTATGCGAGTTCACAGCTGGACTCGGCGAGTTCATGAGTGGACTCGACGAGTCCACGCTGTTTAATGAAACCCTAATTTCCAGGGTTTGAGACCTATTTAAAGGCCCTTAGGACCATCATTTGCGGCCACCAACCCCGAGAGAGAAACCCTAAGAGATCTAGAGCGTTTGTGAGGAAGGAGAGGTCATTCTTGATCCTTTTGTGGGTGTTTTTGCAAGAAGAAGGTGACCAAGGCAAGAGGAGGCTGAAGGAGGAGCGATTGTGGTGATTTTTGAGTTCTTAGAGATCATATTGAGGTATTTTGCTCGAACCTTCTTCAGGTTTGATGTTGATTCTTAGTGCTAGGGTTTTCTAACCCTTTTAGAGGATGAATAAGTGGAGCATTTGGTCCCTTCTTGAGTCTATGTTCTGGATCTGGACCCAAAGAGGTCCAGAGACCTTAACCCTTGGAGCTTTATGAGTTATTTTGGGAGCCATGAGCTTGGGATGTCATTTTTGAGGCTAAATCACCAAGTTAGACCATTTACATGTTATATGAGTGTCAAGGTCTGAACTTTACGTGATTATCATGCTTGGGAAGGCCAAATCTATGAATGTATGGAACAGATCTGACCTCAGGAGGCCTATAGAGTTTGTGCATGGCATGAACTCGCCGAGTCCGAAGAACAGACTCGGCGAGTAGGATGAGGGTTTCCCGTAAATCACTTAGTGAGTGGACTTGCCGAGTTTGGAAATAACTCGGTGAGTCATGGAGAGTCAGGGGGACTGGAGTTCAAGGCGGAACTCGCCGAGTTGTTCTTGAGACTCGGTGAGTTGAGTCAGGGTGGCCCCGCGATTCATGCCAGGTGGAACTAGTCGAGTCAGGGGAAGTACTCGATGTGCCAAGAGAGGGAATAAGAGAGTCAATGGACACGTGTAGACTCGCCGAGTCGCCCTAGTGCACTCGACGAGTCTGGTCAAAGTTTGATTGTTGACTTTTAGGGTTGAGTACAGTTGTATTTATGAGAGTATTACTTTATGTGATTAGGCGGAGGCTAGATCACATTTCTTCCGAGTCAGATATTTACCGAGACACCGAGGTGAGTCTTCTCACTATACGTTACCTAGAGTGGTATTATGCGATGACCAGAGGGTCTTATGTGTTACGTATGAGATTATGTGCTATGTGATATATGTATGTTGTATGATGATATAGACCGGATGGAGGGTCCAACGAGCTATGACTGGACCAGAGGGTCCAACGAGCTACGGGACTGGAGGGTCTCGTTGAGACACATCGACCGGAGGGTCGTATTATAGCCTCGAGTGGCGTATGTGTTGTATGCGGTATTTTGGGGAACTCACTAAGAATTGATGCTTACAGTTGTTGTGTTATGTCACAACTAGAAATTTGTGTGCCTTGTAACTACAACACTTAAGTCAAATTATGAATCAAAGACATAAGAGCATGTATGATGCATACTCTATGACAACAAAATTTCAATCAAACACCTCATGCAAGCATTTCAAGTAGTCAATAAGCAATTGGAAACCCTAGAAGTTCTTGTTTAAGTCCATTTTGGACTAGGACTTCCTTATTGGGCCCAATGGACCAATAAGCTTCCAATTTGACCATCTTGGGCTTAGAACTCTTAAATGGGATCTAATTGGACCCACTTCCATTTATTTCAATATTTTGGGCCATATTGGGCCTAGAATGAAATAAATTAATTATATGAACCATTTTGGGCCATAATTAACCTAATTTAGCCCTAATAGGTCATAAGACTCACATTTATGATTATTTGGACCAAACATCACTTAACATAACCATGAGAAAGGCTTAAGCATACAAGGCCCAAATTCTTTTCTCTTCCTCTCTAATTATCGGCCCAAGCCCAAAAGGAGAAGAAGAAGTTGACTTTTGCATGACACCTCATCTTTGCATGGAAGATATCTAGGTTATTACACTTCAAACATCCATGCCATCTCATATTTTCATGCAACTCACTTCAAAAATCACACTTCTCTCCTCTCTCTCTCTTGCTCTTGGCCGATTCCAAGCACACACACACACACACACACATTTCTCTCACAAATCTCTCAAGGAAACTCCCTCCACTCTTCATCAAGTTCTCGAAATTTAGAAGGTTTTTCAAGAAGATATTTCCACAAATTCTTCATCTAAGGTAAGATCATTCTTGGATCTATGATCTAGATTCTTTGTTTTATCAAAAATCTCTTTCTAATCCATGCAAAATCATGATCACCCTTTTAGAAACCCTCTAAGTTCGAAATCATCAAAGGAAGGCTTGTTAGGGCCGAAAACAACATCAAACTCCTTCCAATCTTCTTCAAAACCGAAATTACAACTCAAGGTGAGCTTCATACCCCCTTTCTTTCGGTTTTTATGAGTTTTTATGGGGGAGAATACAAGCAAATGTGTAGATCTATGAGTAAATGTATGTTTTGTGTGATTTTATGCTTGTATGTATGATTTTATGTGTTTTGTGATGATTATGTTAGCCGAAAAGTACCTAAAAACAGAGATCTATAACATGAGGAATGAAATAAACATAACTTACACCATTTTACACTAATCAAGTCAAGAAAAATAGTTCATTTGGTTAGGATGAACATAATTGGACATAAAACCCATTTTTGGGCTTATATTGTCAAAAATACAAAACTAAGGGGCCAAAACGACAAATGATAATTTCTAGAGGTTGAAAAGGGTCCAAACAGTTTCTAAAATAATTTTTCTGAATATCAACATTTTTGAGGGGCTTAAAATGTAAATTTTGAACATAATGGGCTAAAATGGGCTTTTCGGCCCAATAAGCCCCAATTTGCGAGATTTTTGAAATTGAGGGGCTGGAAATGAAATTTTCTGTAAACAGGGGATTACAAGTGTATTAAAACCAATTCAAAGGTCAAAAATGTTTTTCAAATTAAAAAGGGATCAAAAATGCAAAAAATTTCCATTTTGGGCCAAAACTGTAAAGGTTGCAAAAATGGGGGTTCCAACCGAGAAAACTTCATTTTTGAAGGACTTAAGCTGTTTATCAAGTAAATTTGGGTTAAAAATGTCTTTTCAATAAGTTTTGATACTAAAGTGTCAAAAAAAAGGATTTAAGGACTAAAATGGAAATTCTTTTATATAAAGGACTAAAAGTGTAAATTTTATCCAAGAAGGGTCGTGAAAAGGTAAACTCTTACTTTTAAACAAATAAATCCCTTAAGATAAAATACGAGAACCACGACTACCGGCGAAACGTAATAACAAATACACTTTCAACACCAATATCGTTACCAAACGAATTAATTCGGTCTCGAATCAATAACAAATCAAAAATCAATAAACAATAGTACTTCAATAAACACGTGAAATCTACGAGGATTCAATATTCAATCTTTGGGCTTGAAAGTTTCAAATCGTGCTTGTTGAGCCTTGCTAGCCCAATAACATGATCTTTAGGCCCGATGGGAACTCGCTTACATGTTATTGGGCCTTCTATGACCTAATTCAATGTAAAAGGACTTTCAATAGCTCTATTGTGCTGTTGGGACCCAAGGGTCCATTGGTACTGCTAATGAAGTCGAGAAGTCAAATGCGAGTCGGGCCAAGCGCCTTTCGCATTCCCGATAGCCTTGAACAACTTATGGAAATAAAGGGGGCTTCATACCCTCCTTTCTCCTCGGTTGTGGGGCTATGAGAAGTCAGGGTGGTTGGATTAAGTGAGTAGTACGGACGACGCCTAAGGGATCGTTTGTAATTACTAGTTATAAACTAGTCATTTTCATTAATGCGTGATTATAACAACTCACAACCCATAATTAATCCAATGTCACCTGGGTAATCAAAAACAATCGTCGTTTCGGTATAATAATAAATAAGACACGTAATTTTATGTATTGGGAAAACATCGGGTTTTCCCGGGAAGTTCAACAATTTTACCTATGTGACGTATACAAAGTTTAACAATTATACATGTTTACAAAAATCGACAAGCATACTTACGGATCTTCACACTTTTTCTTATATACCATACTCTTTTCAGAAAATATCGGAGTTTTTGGGTTTTCAAACTTCACAAAAATCATTTTTTTCACAACATTAGTTATGAACTCACCAACATTTCATATGTTGACATTTTTCCAAAATACTTGTATTCTCAGGTAACAGGTAAACCGAAGAATATGTATCCAGTGATGTCATGTTGTTTTGCTTAAATTAGTATCGAACGATTTATGTTATGGAAATGTAATGTTTAAAACGTACTGAATGTAAACAATATCAATTGTAATATTTCAATGCATGGTGATGAATGATGTTATGATTCATGTATAATCATTGTGATGGTATTCAATTAAGTCACAATAGCCCTCGGACGTTTCCGCCGTCTGGTTCGGGGGTGTGACATGTTATGTGTTTCAGGTATTAGTGATGAGCGCGGGAAGGCGCCGACATGATTCGTACACACACACATTGGAGTTTATATATTCTGATCTTGGGGTTTTGTACTGATACAATGTTGATACAATGTTTTCAAAATGAATGTGAATGATATTTTTATGGTTTTCAAAAGTGGAAAGTTGTTTTAAATTTTTACGGTGTTACAGGTTATAGACAATCTATGGAAAAACTGTGTAATTTCGATGAAGAAAGCACAATGTTTTTTTGCAATTTACAATAGAGATTGTTCAATTGATCGATTCTCAATCAAAATCAACAGGTCGACTTAGGAAGGTATAATTTTCATGAAAAAACAAATTGGAACTCAAAACAACCCAAATTGATATGGAATTGTAAATCGAATCTGTATTCTCAATGCCATCATCATCTTAGGGTTCCAGTGATATCGTATCCATGTAAAGGAGGTAAAGGCATTTGCGTCGGTTCAACAATGATGCGATATTAGATAACAGTGACGGATGGACAAGGCATTTGCATCGACTCCTTTCTTCTACTCTTTGCTTAAACAAAGGGAGTTGAAGTGAGATGGCGGTAAAGTGAAGATGCATAACAGGTGGTTGAAATCATTATCTGAAGAGCAGTATCCTAGCCGATGAGTAAAGAGGCTAACCATAGTTTCAAAATAAACAATATATATTCATCTTATTACAAACGATCGATTCATCTCGTTACAAATGATCGAAGGAGGTGGTACATAGGGTCAGTTCAGATAGCAACATCGGCATATCCGACGGCAATAACGATGGCCGGTGAAACCAAATCTAGCAGCTGGGAAGCTAGATTGGGAAGAGGAGAGACATAAGGATGTGGTTTCTGACGGTAGAAGGTAGGGGTGAGCAAAAAGCGCACCGTAACTAAAATTAACCGCAAAAACCGCATAAACCGCAACCGCAATTAAAACCGATGGTGAGGTTTTCTGTTTTTCAAAAACCGCAAATTTGCGGTGCGGTTATTAGTTTTCGAAAACTGCAAAAAACTCGCACCGCACCACATTTATTATATACAATTTTTTTAATTAATTGTTAATATATTAAATATTTACACCAAATCCATGCAGTTAATAATCGCAACACAGAAAAAAAAAACGCACCGCAAAAATAACCGCCTAATTGCACCGCAAAAATAACCGCACCATGCGGTTTTGAAAATGGATTAACCGCATTTGCGGTTAGTGGTGAGGTTTTAGCTAATAACTGCACCGAACCGCACCGCACTCACCCCTAGTAGAAGGAGTAGAGATGGAGGGAAGAGGCAGTGGTACGGTGGTTCCTACAAACCGGGGGGGGGGGGGGGGTAGTTAGGTGGGTGACTATAAAATTAAATGGTTCAAATGTGTTCTCAATTGTTCTCGATTTTAAGAAATGTTCTCATTTGAATATATATATATATATATATATATATATATATATATATATATATATATATATATATATATATATATATATATATAGGGTTAGTGATGGGTCAAAAATATGGTTTATACTTTGCTTTTCTGATAATATCATATAGGTGTTTACGGCCCAATGGGTGTTTACGGCCGTAAACCCATTTACGACCGTAAACCCATTTAAAGGCCCATGTTTGGGCTAAGTTATTTTGTTTTTTACATTTATTGTGTGCTAGAATGCACCAATAGAAATTTAGTAAATTAAATAATTATAGATATTAAATGATTTCCATGATTATATGTATATTAAATGATATCCATAATTATAATTCTCTTTTTATGGAAACTAATTAAATCTGTCGTTAATGCCAGCAATAACATTCTTTCAGAATGAATTTGCATCTAGGTTTTTATATATGAGTTCGTACTTTGTTTCAAGACTCAATCACTTAAAATGCAATAAAGTTGTATGGAATATGAAGAACGAATATTATTGTTGACATTAATGACGAATTTAATTAGTTTCCATAAAAATGAGTTATAAGTAAAGATAGCATTTAATATACATATAATTAATACTAAATTCCTATTGGTGCATTCTAGCACACAATAGATGTGAAAAACATTTGAACCTACCTCATATATATATATATATATATATATATATATATATATATATATATATATATATATATATATATATATATATATATATATACTTTGCTTTTCTGATAAATTGTATTTTTATGTAATATCATATAGGTGTTTACGGCCCAATGGGTGTTTACGACCGTAAATCCATTTAAAGGCCCATGTTTCCCGTGTGTATATATATAGGGGTGAGGGGTGTGAGGAATAGAGTGATGAACACTAGAGGAGCTTAAGTGTGTGCATTTGAAGGTGTTCTAAAGAGAGAGAAAAGAGAGTGTGTGTGAATCTTGTATCCGTATCTTCATTCATATCAATACATACAAGATTCATCATCTTCTTCTTCTCCTTTTTTTCTTATTGTGATCTGGCATTATTCATTTGATTGGGATTCCGCACCATCAAACGGATCTGATTGATACACAGACATTTTTGGGGACTTACAATTGGTATCAGAGTTTGGTTTGTATCACTCATCTTTGTCAGATTTGGAGCCAATTTGATCTTATTTTGGAAAGATTCTTGCATTTTGGATAGATCTCGAAAAATTAGGGGGGGGTTTGTTCTTCGTGTTTTTCGTAAAAACGAGTTTTTGATCGAGTTTTGGAGCAAAAATGGTGAAAAAACGTTGGTTTTCGTCAAGAACAGCGATTTCTGGAGAGTTTACGGTCTCAAGAAAGGGGATTTAGAGGTGCAAGGTTCGAACTCAAGACCTCCAACACTTCAAACCAAGCACCTTAACCAATTGAGCTACAAGGGATTTTGTTAAACTGTTTGATTGTTTAAACTTTATACACTTCTTAACAGCAGCAAGCCAAGCTTTGCATCAGCACATTGCACCTCGCCTCGTTCAGGAGCCTCAGTCGGTCTCGCATCTCGTTCAGCAAGCTGCAGTCTTCGTCTTCGCACATTAAAAAAATCAGAGGCGTATTCAGGGGTGCTGGGGATCGAACCCACGACCTTTGATTCATCAACCCGGCGCATTACCAACTCCACCAGCAACGACTTTGTTCCATATCTCCCAAATTTTAAACTTATCCACTCCTTGCCGCTTCCAAGTTTCGCAAATTTTACACTTTTTGCCCAAAAATCAATTTCATTTATTTTTAAGCTCCATTTTCAACCAAAAATTTTAATTTTTAATTTTGACTTTTTACTTAAAATTATGACTTTGACTTTTAAAGTTTGACCTTTGACTTTCTCGTTTGACTTTTAAATTTTCAAATTTAGCTTTTCGGTTTGACTTTTAAGTTTGACTTTTAAGTTTGACTTTTAAGTTTGACTTTTGAAATTTGACTTTTAAGGTTGACTTCTGAGGTTTATAGTCAAAGGGCATTTTTAAATTTAAGTTTGACTTCTAGTTGTGCTTTTAATAGTTTTTGAAGTTTACGAGGGAATTAAAGACATGAAAGAAAGTCGTCAAGAGATGTTAAGACAAAACTTCAACATGTTCGATTATATCCCTAGAGAAACCCTCGAAACTCAGTTACAACGATTTACTACACTCACTAGTGAGATGAATATAGCTGGGATCTTCTTGACCAAATCTGAGATAAACAAAAAGCTGCTGAATGCACTTCCGAAATTGTGGATATGGACATGGTTGACATCAAGAAGACAAAAGATCTCAAATTATCAATCGTCTTAGTCTGGCTGATATAATTGAAGAACTTGACACTTTGAATTGTCGAAAAACAATGAGTTCTGCAAACCTTCCGGTCAATGAAGTGTAATGTTCTCATTCATGTGAAGTTTCATGTTCGCTATCTAGTGAAGATATGATTAAATTTCTTCGGGAACAAATTGATTTATTAAAAAGGGAAGTTAAGGACCTGAGATATGAAGGATATCAACCCAGGAAAGGACAGAAACCTCTGAAGGCTGAATTAGAAGCAAAAACCAAAGACTTTAGGAAACTTCAGGAAGAGTATAGCAACAAGTGTGAAAATTATAACTATATTAAGAGACAACTTGCTGTTGTAACTGAAGAACTTGACACTTTGAAAATTAAGTGTGGAAAAGAAGATGTTAGTTTCAAAAATTATACTGCATCAAGTAAGACAGTCGAGTCCTTATTTGAAACCCAATTAAAATTCAAAGATAATCAAAACAAGGGTTTATGTAACGTCTGTGTTTCTGGGCTTGCCATTTTTAGCGATGTAATAGTCTAGGTTAACCTTTGTAACCCGTTTTGAAATAATAAGATTGTATTATTTGAGTATTATGTGTTTTGTGCTTAATTGCTTAATTATGTGGTTTGATTAATTAAGAATAAAAATAAGCGTCAAAATTTAAGTGTAAAATAAACTTGATATCTTTGGTTAATGTTGTAGTAGTTGAAACGAGGTTTCCGAATATATATGGAACGCCCAAATCTGACTTCGTATAAGGAAGTTATGATTTATTGAAGTTTCGACTTAGCGATGTGTAGCCTGTTTTACTCGATTTGAGATCGAGGGGTTTTTAGCCGAAGCAATCTAAATGAGGATCGAAGGTCTCATTGTTGGTATCGAAGCGATGAAAAGTTAGGCGAGAGCGGACGTCAAACGAAGAAGTTATGAATTTATAACGAAGTTTTTCTGTCCCGTCCTATTAAAAATAAATAATAAAAATAAAGTTAAAATTAGCCAACGGAGTCTAAACGAAAGTTGTAGAGAGTAGTCTCACCTTCGCGTGGATATAAAGAACGTCGAAAACGGAGGTCGTATGAAGAAGTTATAAATTTTCGAAGTTTATTAAATATTTTGTATTTAAATTTAATCTTTAATTCGGATGATTATCCGAAGGAGTCACCGATCTGATCTGAAGTACGCCCCGCGTACAACGAAGCATGACGCACCTCGCACTCGAGTTCTTCGAATGACGAACGCCATGACGTTTCGGAGCAGTACGCCCCGCGTACTCCGAGGCTCCAGCCTCCTATAAATAGGATGCGAGGGCAGCCGAGTTCTTTTGCTATTTTCTCTCTTCTCTCTCCCGTTTTTCATCGATTTGCGTGCCAGAAATACCCCGAAGCGCCGATATTATTCTCGAGCCCAGAGGCAAGTCCTGAGATCCCGAAGATCCCGAGAAGTGCGGTTCCCGAGCCGAAGCTCTGCCCGCGAGAAGTTCGATTTTTGTGAAGATCTTCCAGATCTGCTGAGGATTACTACTTCTGCAAGTCGTAGTGCTGTCCGATCATCTTCTGATCAAGTGAGTGTATACTACCTTTCATAAACACGATAATAATACAAGTATGGTTTTAGTGTATTAAGTATATTGTTGTTTATATGTGTGAATGTGTATTCACTTTCTTCTATCTTATAGATCTGATTATTTCTCTATGAAATACGTGTTATGTGTGTGTGTGCCTCATCTGTTATGTGAAATATGTATTGATTAAAGCATGTTATACAGGTTTTTAAACTATGTATAAAAATGTATATTTTTATCTACTAATATGTTGGGTAGAACATGGGTAAATAGTTGGTGTGTAATAAACAGATGAGAGGCCTCGTTGTTGTTTGATTTAGTCATCTAACGGAGTTTAGATGACGACCACGGACTTTTCTAGACAGTCTTGCGGAAACATTAGCAGGTTCGCCACCTGTAGGTGTTAATGAACTTGGGTGTTCATTCATTGTACTCCATCCCCCTCATGGTTTCCTTATTTGACTTATATTGCTGAGGAACCCCCGAAGCATGTGTTGTCGCCCCGATGAAATATTCTTAGACTAGGTCCCTTATGCTAGTTGTTTTAGGGACATAAAGTGAGAATAACGGGAATGAGTAATTGGGTTATTGTTGGTTGGTGGAAATTAAATATGATTATTTATTGTGGGTTGAAAACCCTATATGCTCACCAGGCTCCCAAGCCTGACCCACTCAGTTTTAATTTGTATTACAGGAAGTGCCGCGAGGGCATAAGATGGATGAACCATCAAGTTGTTTTGTTTACAAGTCTGTATATGTATATATTTGTTGAATGACTTGTAATGTTATCGTTTATGCTTATTGGTCTGTATCGGAACATGACACCCCAAGTTTTGATAATATAATGAAAATACATTTCTTTTATGAAATGCTTTGGTAAACATTGTTTTATCATGTTTTGTTTTTGGGAACAAATTCCACAACTCTTTCAAATCAAAAGGATTTACTCTGAAATTATTTTAAAAGCATAAATGAAAATCGGTCTTTTCTGGCCGAGATTTTTGGGATGTCACAGTTTAGGATATGATAGTGTTCCTCCACCTTTCAATCATAATTACACATCCATCCCTATGACACAGGAAGAAATTGACAGGGAGGCACATCTTCGATATGGCAAACCAGCTGGATTTGTGTCAGGAGGTATTCAAGTTGAAAATACTAATGCTTCTACTTGATGTGCAGGTAAAGTAGCAGAGGATGAGAACAAGGAGAACACCATTGAACAAACCAACATCTCCTTGAACTCTGAATATGTTGCTTCGAACTCAAATGCTTCTGATCAACCTGCCGTTGAGAAATACATGCCACCAATTCCAACGCAACAGAGTTTTTGTTGCAAGTGTGCATGTGGGAACAACAAGAGACAAGTCAAGGATACGCCACCAAGGGAAGGAAGAAGCAATTTCCCAGTGAAGAGAAAGACTTTTTTTCACTGTGGAACATCTGAACACATTGCTAGAAATTGTCCAAATCGCGCATATGTTCCTTACTATGCACAAGGCTGGCAGAACGCGCCAAGAGGGAGATACTCGAAAAGAAACCCCTCAAGGTCACGTTCAGACCATGATGACTGGAATGCGCAGAAGGCCAATAATTCAACTCCCAACGCCAATAATCAAACTCCAAAGGACAAGAATCAGACTCCCAAGGGGAAAAAGAGAATGTCGGCCAAGAAGTCCAATCCAAGAGATGCTCCCGTGGATTCAAAATCAAATTCATCTCAACGGCCGACATCAAGATCAAAAGCAAGTACCGAGGCACCCATCAGATCGAAAAAGAAATGGGTTAAACCCAACTACAAATGGGTACCAAAGGTTCAATCTCCCAAATCAACTAACGATTCTAATATTTCTACATCTTCTGTTTGTGATAAGCAGGACATGTCATGGGAGAGTGTCGTGCAAGGATGACAAAGGTCGACCCGGTTTCAAAATGGACTGGGTTCCAAAGACCAACTGATCCCGCTCTGTGTCAGAGCAGCTATGGAGGCATATCATCAGACTTCGGTTTGTTGGTACTAGCTGTTCTAGGCACATGATAGGAGGCATCTCTCAACTGTACAACACTCAGAACATTGTTTGGGAGTATGTGTCCTTTGCGGGAAAGGAAGAAAGGAAGAGATCACTCACGGGGTTTGTGCTTAATGACATGAAGAATTTTCGGATCTGTTCTGAGTTTACGCGTGCTGCTCTCAGACCTTCTGGATTCAAATTCAATCGGTGACTTACGGTTTGAGTTTTCTTTTCTATACTCCTGAGTTTTTCTTAAGTTGATTTGCTTTAAAGACTAATTCTTGTTTTAGGATAGTTTAAATTTGCGCATTTACTTTCGTTTCTCTCCTATGCACAAATTTAGGGGGAGAAATAAAAACAAAACAAAAATTAGAAAATTTATAAAAAAATCCAAAAAAACATTAGAAAATTAGAAAATAAAAAAAATTATATTGGTTATGAAGTGTGCTTGATGGAGATTTTTTTTTTGGGAAGTGATATTATCAAGTGATAACAGACAATCTGAGTCTGCATAACGTACCCAAAGTTGAAGGGTCTATGCTCTGGTTTGATGCGTCGGTAGACACGAAAAATTTTAAATGGACATGACTAGGCAGAGTTGAACTTAGGAAATCTTTGGACTTGACAAATCTTGACCTAGTTAGATCCGTTTAGCCTGACAATGCGACGCTTGGATAGCTTTAGCAGGGAGATATATATGAGAATCCACTCGTCACATTAAATAACCCGTACTTGGAACCGTGGTTTAACTTTTCCTCGATGTGCGGATTCTGTCCTTAATTCCAGTATTGATGGGTGTTAGGTGCATTTTGTGCACCCTTTTTGCACAACTTTTAGCCCTTTTTATTTATGTTTTTAGCATAATTGTTCTTTACTTTTATTGCATTTCATCATATCTAGGTTAATTTCTTGAACGACCTTATTTGCACTCTTTCATGTCATTTTCAGGTGAACCGGAGGTTGGAGCGCGCTTTTGGAGGTGCTAGGGAGCGTTGATGAAGATTGCGGGACGATTGGGAGAGAATCAGAAGAATTAGAAAAATCAAGTTTGGACGAGCATCCAGAGGGCAACACGGGGCGTGCTGGGTTTGCATTGGAAACAAACACGGGGCGTGTTTGGCTATCAAACACTTATCTTCTGACTTCGATGAACACGACCCGTGTTCATTTAGCCTATATGGACACGGGGCGTGTTGGGCTATCTGGGCATTTTTGAGCATCGTACTTACACTCAACACGACCCATGTTGATTTGCTCTATTTCGACACGGGGCGTGTTCGACTTAAAAACTGTTTTTTTTGGCAGTTTTTCCTCCTTTCTTATTTCGTGAATGAGGTCATTTGGGGGGGGGGGGGGGGGGGGCAAAGCAAAGAAAAAAGCATTTTTGAGGAGAAGGAGTTGAAGTTTTTAGCAAGGATTATCCGTTAAACATTTGGAAACATTTTGATTTCGTATTTGTAAGCATTTTAATTCTTGATTTCATCTTCTAGATTTCTGGTTTTGTTCTAGTCATGCGTGGCTAGAACTCTAATTTCTCCAACTCATGTTTTGACTTTCTAATTGTGAATCTAATCATATGACTTGATGTTTGTTCTTAATTTTCATCTAATGAATTTGATTTTGCTTCAATCGAATGTTTGATTCTAATTGTGATTCTTATTAGCCATTTGAATTAGGGTTAGATCATTCCAGTTATCTCTTTTACAAAATCTGTAATTGTTTTGTGAAATTGAACAAGTAACAAGCATCAAATTGAGTTCAATTGAATGAATTTAGTGTAAATCTTATTCATACACTTTTACACTCCCGAGCTTACGAGGAGTATTGGGTGTTGTTGGGAACATTCACATAAAGCTTCATGCAATCTTTCAATCTAATTCTAAGAGCTTGTTTAGATTAGGTTAGTAAGGTTAGGATTAATCAAAGAGCTTGTTTTGGTTAATTATTGTGGTGAATGGAAAGTGTTAGAGCTTGTTAACATTTTCAAGTACCAACTTAGATAGAATGAAACAAAGGTCTTGTCATCTTGGATTCACATTGTTGAATTGTCATACATGAAGTTGGAGTCTTTATAATATCTTAATTTAATTTACTCATTTAGCCAATTAGTTGTGATTTTACTTTATTTGTCTAATCATTGCAATCAACCCCCCCCCCCTTTCTTCTTTCATCTTTTGTGAACAAGTACCTTACGCAAAAAGGGTATAGACTGATTGTCCCGTGTCTCTGTGGATCGACCCTACTTGCCTTGTACTACTTTTGAGTGCAATAGAGTAGTGTTACTTAGGAGTATATCGTACCCCTTTATTTGTTGGGTCTGACACCCCTAACAAATTGGCGCCGTTGCCGGGGACACGGTGTTACTAATTGTTTATGCCTAGATCTTTTCGTACAGGTACACAATTGCCAATTGATTCGGAGATAGAGAAGACTGCAAAGAAGTTAAGGAAGCAAGCCAAGCTTCGTAAGAGGCAACCGGTTTCCGGTACTTCTTCATCATCCAATACCCCGGTCATCAACACTTGGGAGGACATACCCCTCTCAAGTGTATCCGCATCAGAAACAGACAACACATCACTCTCACCACAACTAGCCTCACCCATAAATACCACTCCACCCTCTTCACCTATTCATAATATCCTAAACAGATCACCTACAAAAACAATAACCAATTCTCAAGCCATGGCACATAACCCTAGAGGGAATCAAGGTCCTCCAAACCCACCACCCAAACAAACTCTCCGTCAATGGTCAAGACAAGAGGTGACTCAACAACCTCTTTGCATCACATACCCAGCCGCCACCAACTTAGAACTAAAATCCGGGCTTATCCACTTACTCCCAACTTTTAGAGGATTGGAGAACGAAGATCCTCACAAGTTCCTCACCGAGTTCCATGTAGTATGTGTGGGTATGAAACACACAATGTCACGGAGGATCAGATCAAGCTTAAGGCATTCCCATTCGCAGTGCAAGACGCCGCCAAAGACTGGCTCTATGACCTCCCACCGGGGATGGTGACTACTTGGGTAGACATTGCGAGATTGTTTTTGGACAAGTATTTTCCCGAAATGAAAGCTTTAGCCTTGCGGAGGGAGATTATCGGAATCAAGCAACACAAAAGAGAAGCTTTCCACACATACTGGGAAAGATTTAAGAAGCTTTGCGCCCGTTGTCCAAAGCACGGGATCACCGAGTATCAGCTCCTACAGTATTTCATTGAAGGTATGACCCCAATGGAAAGAAGACTTCTCAATGCTTATAGGGGCGGATCTTTGCCCGATAAGACCCCAACTGAGATCCGAAATATAATCAAGAACATGGCTGAAGATTCCAAACATTCAAGCCATGATGAAGAATGGTATACGGATGCACCCCGGGGTGTAAAAGAAGTTCAAACTCCTCAGATTGAAGCTCAATTGTCCGAGCTCACGAAAGTAGTCATGATGTTGGCCAAAGACAAAGGTGTGCAGCCCACACCCCGCCCATGCGGTATTTGCACCCAAGTGGGGCATCCAACCGATATGTGCCCACAACTTCAAGAGGAAGATTATGAAGAAGCGAAAGTCATAGGAGGCTATTCAGGGACAAATCAGAGAGGTTATGAGAAACCAAGAGGTGATCAACGATGGAACAATAATCAAGGGTGGGGAGGCAATCAACAAGGGAATTATCAGCAAAATCAATCGCATCAATATCAACCAAGACCACCATTTCCTCAAAATCAACAACGACCACCATTCCAACCTCAAAATTACCAACCAAGGCATCCACAAAAACCCCCTCCACAAGCAAGTTCTTCAAATATGTCCTTAGAAGACATAGTAAAAAGCCTTGCCACAAGTACTCAAAGCTTTCAACAAGAAACCAAGGCAAGCATAAAAAGCTTGGAGCAACAAGTATCACAACTTGCTCAATCCGTGAGTAACATGGAGTCGCAAGGCAAGCTACCCTCTCAAACGGAGAAGAACCCAAAACACAATGCGTATGCAATTACACTAAGAGGTGGGAAAAGCTATGAAAGTCCAAGGATGCCGGATGAAGAAGAAGAAGAGAAAGAGATTGAGGTGGAAGAAGCTGTCAAAGAAGAGGAAAAAAAGAGTACTCCAAAGTCCAAGAAGCCAATAGAATCCGAAGTGAAAGTCACACCAGCTCCATTTCCTTCAAGGCTGGCAAGCACCAAAAGAGAAAGGGAAGATGACGAAATCATGGCCATGTTTCGAAAGGTTGAAATCAATATCCCTCTTTTAGATGCCATTACACAGATTCCTAGATATGCTAAGTTCCTTAAGGAATTTTGCACATCTAAGAAAAAACTTAAAGGAAATCAAACTGTGAAGGTTGGTGAAAATGTCTCAGCCGTGTTACAAAAGCGGCTACCAAAAAAATGCAAGGACCCGGGTGTTTTCATGGTTCCTTGCAAAATGGGTAACCTTTTTGTACCACGTGCCATGCTTGATCTTGGAGCCTCAATTAATGTCTTACCCTATTCGAGTTATAAGACAATGGGAATTGGACCTTTATCAAAAACCGGAGTTATCAGTCAACTTGTTGACCGGTCTTTGGTACATCCGAAAGGTGTATTGGAGGACGTGTTAGTGCAAGTTAATGAGCTCGTTTTTCCCGCTGACTTTTATGTTTTAGACATGGGTGATGAAAACACCCCACAATCGAGCTCCATCCTTTTGGGGAGACCCTTTATGAGTATCTCAAAAACAAAAATAGATGTAGCCAATGGTACTTTGTCAATGGAGTTCGACGGTGAGGTAATTAACTTTAATATCTTTGAAGCCATGTGTTATCCTAGCGATATTCATTCTTTAAACTTCATAGATGTTATTGATTCATGTACTAATGATTGCTTTGAGATGTCAAGCCAAGATGTGCTAACCACCATCTTGAGCAAACACTTTGATGAGACAGGGATTAAGGAGTTGGCTGACAAGTACACATTGGAAGATGAATTGATTGAAGTAATTGATTCCTTGGAGAAAGCACAACCCATGAGAGTTGAACCACCTCGCATGAAGCTAAAAAGTTCTAATCCGAAACTTCTCCCATCCATAGTACAACCGCCGACTCTTGAGTTGAAGGCTCTTCCCGACCATCTCAAGTATGCCTATCTTGGAGATGAAGAAACATTACCGGTGATAATTTCGACCAAGCTGGCACGAGATGAAGAAAAAGAGTTAGTTGGAATTTTAAAGAAATACAAGGAGGCTATTGGTTGGACCATTGCGGATATAAAAGGGTTGAGCCCATCATTATGCATACACAAAATACTGATGGAAGAGGACTTCAAGCCAACCTGTGAAGCACAGAGGAGGTTGAATCCACCTATGATGGAGGTGGTTAAAAAGGAGATCATGAAGCTCTTGGATGCAGGTGTAATCTACCCCATTTCTGATAGTAAGTGGGTGAGTCCTGTGCAAGTAGTCCCGAAAAAAGCCAGAGTTACCGTTGTCAAAAACTCTGAAGGGGAATTGGTACCCACCCGTGTGCAAAACGGGTGAAAAGTTTGTATCGATTATAGGAAGTTGAATGCTTCCACCCGCAAAGACCACTTCCCTTTGCCATTCATTGATCAGATGTTAGAACGATTGGCCGGGAAATCCCACTATTGCTGCCTTGATGGTTTCTCTGGTTTTCATCAAATTCCGGTTGCCCCGGAAGACCAAGAGAAAACCACATTCACATGTCCCTTCGGCACCTTTGCGTATAGACGCATGCCCTTTGGCTTGTGCAATGCACCCGCGACCTTCCAAAGATGTATGGTGAGCATATTTTCAGAATATGTCGAATATATCATAGAGGTTTTCATGGACGATTTTACTGTTTATGGAAACTCTTTTAATGAATGTTTGCAAAATCTCACCAAAATCTTACAAAGGTGCATTGACACGAACTTAGTCCTTAATTATGAAAAATGTCATTTTATGGTTGACAAGGGCTTGATACTTGGACATGTGGTGTCCCAAAAAGGTTTAGAAGTTGACAAGGCCAAAACAGACGTTATTAAGAGCTTACCATACCCGAAAAATGTTCGGGAAGTACGTTCTTTTCTTGGCCATGTAGGTTTTTATCGGCGGTTTATAAAGGATTTTTCCAAGATCACGGTGCCGATGTGTCAACTTCTACAAAAGGAGGCTGATTTTGAGTTTGGTGATGAATGTAAAAAGGCATTTGATCTTTTAAAAGATTTGTTGACATCCGCCCCCATTATTCAACCGCAAAATTGGGATCTTCCATTTGAAATCATGTGCGATGCTAGCAATACCGCGGTTGGGGCGGTTTTGGGACAAAAGGTTGACCGAGCACACCATGTCATCTACTATGCATCAAAGACCCTTGATAGGGCACAAGGCAACTACACCACAACAGAGAAAGAGTTTCTTGCTATTGTCTTTGCTTTAGAGAAGTTCCGACAATACCTCCTTGGAACTAAAGTAATCATATATTCAGACCATGCAGCCATAAATCACTTGCTTACCAAGAAAGATTCAAAGCCGAGGTTAATACGGTGGATGCTTCTTTTGCAAGAGTTCGATATTGAGATCAAAGACAAGAGTGGAAAGGAAAATCTGGTTGCGGATCATCTAAGTCGCATCGTATCGCCCGAAGATGGTATACCAATCTGTGACACATTTCCAGATGAGCATCTATTTGCAGCCAAAGAAGCACCATGGTATGCAGATATCGTCAACTACTTGGTCACAAGTCAATTTCCCCCAGATTCATCCCGTTGGCAAAGAGACAAAATCAAGAAGGAAGTCAAACGATACATATGGGACGAGACTTATCTTTGGAAGTACTGTGCGGACCAAGTAATTCGCAGGTGTGTTGAGCAAAAAGAGGTACAATCTATCCTTAATTTTTGCCATTCCTATGCATGTGGTGGTCACTTTGGACCCCAAAGGACAGCTAGGAAAGTTATAGGTAACGGATTCTTTTGGCCTTCTTTTTTCCATGATTCCTATGTACTTTGTGCACATTGTGAAAAGTGCCAAAAATCTGGGTCTTTAAGCTCTAGAAATCAAATGCCCCTTACCCCTATTCTAGTATGTGAGATTTTTGATGTATGGGGTATTGAATTTATGGGACCATTTCCGCCCTCTTTTGGTTGTTCTTATATTATGTTAGTGGTGGACTATGTGTCCAGATGGGTGGAGGCTCAGGCCACCCGTACTCATGATTCCAAAGTTGTGGTCGATTTCCTTAAGGTACAGATTTTCTCACGGTTTGGCACACCAAAGGTGCTCATAAGTGACCGCGGGACCCATTTCTGCAATCGGATGCTAGAAGTTGTTTTGAAGAGATATGGAGTGACACACAAAGTCTCAACAACTTATCATCCCCAAACCAATGGACAAGCAGAAGTCTCAAACAGACAAATCAAAAGTATCTTGGAGAAAACGGTCAACCCAAACCGCAAAGATTGGAGCTTGAGGCTAGATGATGCCTTATGGGCATACCGTACTGTTTTTAAAACTCCCATTCGTATGTCCCCATATAGGCTTGTATTTGGTAAAGCATGCCATCTTCCAGTTGAGCTTGAGCATAAAGCTTTTTGGACGGTAAAGAAATTCAACTTGAGTGAAGATGAGGTGGGAAATAAAAGGAAACTTGATATCCAAGAGCTAGAGGAGATTAGGAATGATGCATACGAAAGAAACATGATCTATAAGGAGAAAACAAAAGCATATCATGACAGAGCAATCTCCCGAAAGACTTTTATACAAGGACAAAAGGTGTTGCTTTACCACTCAAGATTCAAGCTAATTTCAGGAAAGTTAAGATCGAAATGGATCGGTCCTTTCGTGGTCACAAGGGTGTTTGACCATGGTGCAGTGGAAATCACGAGCAAGCAAACGGGTAAAACATTCAAAGTTAATGGTCACAGGTTGAAGCCGTTTTATGAAGGATTTGAGGTGAAGAATGAAGAGGTTGATGAGCTGGAGAACACCACATACCAAGAATGAAGCACACCTGGGTGGACAAAGTCGAGCCAACGACCTAAAACAAGGGCAGCTAACCGGGAGGCAACCCGGGAGTATTTTCGTCATTTTTCGTTAAAACATTTCGTTCTTTGCATTCTTATGGTTTTTAATGTTCCAAATGTGTTTTGTCATTGTTTTCAAACCAAAAGAACGGACCTTGGGGTGGAAAAGTATTTCATTTCAAAGAGAGGGAAATTTTCAAGTTCAAAAAGTGGGGATTAGCATCCAGGGACCAACACGGGTCGTGTTGGTTTTGGCCTACAATTGACACGGGTCGTGTTCATGAAAAAAAAGTCCTAAATTCTTCCAAAGACCAACACGGGCCGTGTCGCATTTTGGCTTATAATGGACACAGGTCGTGTCCATGCGAAAGTACCCCCAAATTCTTCCAGAGAGTAACACGGGTCGTGTGGGTTTTGGCCTTGACCCAACACGGGTCGTGTTCGTCCTTAACTCAGCATAAAACCCCCAACACGAGGCGTATCGATTTGGCCTGGGGCGACACGGGTCGTGTCCGCGCAACAGTTATGATGTTTTTAAAGAAACAAAATTGGGACTTGACCTCATTTATCCCCACTTTCACTTCCTAATAGCCCCTCTCTCCCAACAAAAACCTTAGGTCCGATTTTCATCAAAAACCTTTAAATTTCTTCAAGATTTTGGCTTTCATCTACAAAAAGTGTCTTAATCTTGAAAGGCGCAAGCTTGGGGAGGTTAAGGAAGATCTTTTCCATCAAGAACAACACAATCCAACACACGATTCGGTAAATTCTTTCCAACTCTTAACTTTTGGATTTTGTGTTCTTGAGTCAAAGTACTTGAAATTGTGATCTATTTGGACTTGATTCTTAGTAGGAAATCTTTGAAAACCAAATTTCCCGCGAAATTTTAGTGGCCAAATTCAAAGTTGACTGGACCTGTCAACAGTTAACTTTTTGACATTTTGACCTATTGACTTTTAATTCGTCCCAAAATTGACTATGGAAGCTACATCTTCCAAAAGACCAAGACAGACCAAATCATCCGCACGCCGTCGGAAGCCTAGATCTCCATCACCTCCATCTAGATCCCCATCACCTCCACCTAGGTCCCCAACACCCCCAATCGACCCGTCTCATTGCGGTGTCGTATGTCTTGACCCAATTCAACAGGGCAAACTTGAGTCATTCCTTAAACGGGGTCATGCCATCCAAAAATTTGCGCATGTTCCATCCCTAAAAGAGTTGCATGTTTACAACCAAGTCAAAACTATGTTCCGCAATATAGGGTGGCACGGCTTGTTGAGGGTCCATGAATTGAGCTATAAAGTCCCAACAGTTGAGTTTCTATCCTCAGTTTATTTGGACCATGGGATCCTCTACTTCCGTCTAATGAATGAAGACTATGAGATCTCCTTGGATCAAATCAATGCCATTGTGGGGGCCCCAACGAAAAACACATTTGGCCCCACCAACCTAATTCAAGGATACTTTGACTTAACATGGTGGACTCAACTCACCCAACAACACCCATATGTATCTAGCGCTGCCAAAGCCTCATTACTTATCCATACTGTGATGAAGGTGACCCATAGAATCATCGCTTCGCTCGTTGCCCCTAGAGAGGAGCGAAGCACCATCAGCGCGCTAGAACTCAAAATCCTCTATGCAATGACCCATCCCGAGAAAAACCTCATTCCTCATTATGGTCGGTTTGTGTGCCACAAGCTCCTCCGCCTGAGCGCATCCCGCTCGGGAAAATTTTTTTGCGGGGGTATTGTCAGCATGCTCGCCAAGAGCGCCCAAATCCGAGCCCCATTCCCCGGTCCCCATCAGACACTACCGGGTGAGCCTTATCTCACCACTATTGTCCTTGAGTCCATGCGACTCTTCTGTTCGGCAAGCGATGGCACACACCATTGGACCGTGGGTCAAAATCATGATCCAAAGCTCCTCATCACACCAGAAAATAAAGGCATTCTTGCTTTCCGAGATCCCATTCACATGACCGATTGGCAAATCATTCCATACATCTTCCCCCACTAATACTCTACCGAGGTAGATGAGCAAAGTGAAGACAACGCGGAAGATGGTGATGATGATGAAGAGGAGGAGGAGCCCCGCCGTGCTTCTCCCACCGGTGGTGTCAGCTCATCCCATTTTGCTGCATCCCCACCTTATCATCAGCAGTATATGGATGCATTCCAGTCAATCCATACCCGCCTCGACACCTACCAGCAAGATATTGCAAGCCTGACCCATAATTTTTCCACCTTCACCAGTCAGTACGCTCGGGATCAGGAGCGTCAGCGCAAACAGGAGGAGGACTTCTGGGCTTGGACCCACAACCCCAGCTACTATCTCCCTCCTCCACCTCCGTTTTAGGTTGTTTCCTCCTCTCCGAGCATCGTGGACGATGCTTATCTTTAAGCTTGGGGGGTGGTAGACTTGTATACTAGGTTCATTCATGTTCATTCATGCATTTTCAAAAAAAAAAGTACGATATGATGACACTCTTTACATACAATTGCTCCATGAAGTGGGAAATCGAGAAACCAAATGAAAGAATTTCGAGGCGACTGGATAATTACCGGAAATGTAGAATCAACTGTCATAACTAAGGGACCCAAACACCGTAATTCAAGACCCTAGCCTTAGATAATAAAAGAATTTATATTGAAACGTTTTTTGGGCGGTAATAACAGCTTTAGGATGATTTGCTTTTGAATGTTTAAAAAGAATCTTTAGCGGCAACTCTGAACCCACAAAACACGGACCTATTTGTTGACACGCGTTACCCCCGCGGTAACAGAGAGCTTAAGTATCAGATCCACACAGTCAAGAAAGAAGGAAGGGTACAACTGTCATATCTAGTACCCTAAGCAGATTCTCAAATGCGAAAACGAAGAAATCTAAAGAAATTCCAAAAATGAAGATTGAAGAATCCAAGTTCAAAACGAAGTACAAATCAAAGTTCAATCAAATCAAAATCCAATTCAAGTCAAATCTGGCGAATGAAGAACTGTGTGATATGATACTTGTGACTCTCGAAAAAGTGAAAGCATAGGAGCTGGGCCCCTTCGGGTGGGCTCACTGTTTCAGCGAAAGCTGATTCGCCGTGACGGGTTCTTAAGGATGCGTCGATTCCCATTCTTGGCCATCTAGTCTTAAGGACATGAGATCCGGACTCTGTTATTTTCGCCCATAAAGCTTAGTAAGGTATAAAGATTAAATAAAACTTCGGTTGGATTATTGGGTTACACCGTTTCGGGTCTTCCTCACATTGAGAGTCTGTGATACGTGGAAGGAAACAGGATGGTTGCCAAGGTATCAATGCTCGAAGCCTTATTGATGTAAAGTCTGATCGTACCTTTATTTAGTTACAAAAGTACATATTTTGTGTTTGTTCTTAATTTTCTTTTCTTTTCTTTTGCTTCATTTTGTTTCTCAAGTGCATTTTGTACATATCTTAAATTTTCATGGCATTACATTGCATGCATTCATTCTTAACCTTTAGGATCCTTTCCGTCCCTTTTTGTTCTAAGTTTCTTTTTGTATCCTGTTTTGTCTGTTTCTTGTTCTTTCTTGAGGACAAGAAAGGTCTAAGCTTGGGGAGATTTGTTAGGTGCATTTTGTGCACCCTTTTTGCACAACTTTTAGCCCTTTTTATTTATGTTTTTAGCATAATTGTTCTTTACTTTTATTGCATTTCATCATATCTAGGTTAATTTCTTGAACGACCTTATTTTCACTCCTTCATGTCATTTTCAGGTGAACCGGAGGTTGGAGCGCGCTTTTGGAGGTGCTAGGGAGCGTTGATGAAGATTGCGGGACGATTGGGAGAGAATCAGAAGAATTAGAAAAATCAAGTTTGGACGAGCATCCAGAGGGCAACACGGGGCGTGATGGGTTTGCATTGGAAACAAACACGGGGCGTGTTTGGCTATCAAACACTTATCTTCTGACTTCGATGAACACGACCCGTGTTCATTTAGCCTATATGGACACGGGGCGTGTTGGGCTATCTGGGCATTTTTGAGCATCGTACTTACACTCAACATGGCCTGTGTTGATTTGCTCTATTTCGACACGGGGCGTGTTCGACTTAAAAACTGTTTTTTTGGCAGTTTTTCCTCTTTTCTTATTTCGTGAATGAGGTCATTTTTTTGGGGGGGGGGGGGGGGAGGGAGAGCAGAGAAAAAAACATTTTTGAGGAGAAGGAGTTGAAGTTTTTAGCAAGGATTATCCGTTAAACATTTTGATTTCGTATTTGTAAGCATTTTAATTCTTGATTTCATCTTCTAGATTTCTGGTTTTGTTCTAGTCATGCGTGGCTAGAACTCTAATTTCTCTAACTCATGTTTTGACTTTCTAATTGTGAATCTAATCATATGACTTGATGTTTGTTCTTAATTTTCATCTAATGAATTTGATTTTGCTTCAATCGAATGTTTGATTCTAATTGTGATTCTTATTGGCCATTTGAATTAGGGTTAGATCAATCCAGTTATCTCTTTTACAAAATCTGTAATTGTTTTGTGAAATTGAACAAGTAACAAGCATCAAATTGAGTTCAATTGAATGAATTTAGTGTAAATATTATTCATACACTTTTACACTCCCGAGCTTACGAGGAGTATTGGGTGTTGTTGGGAACATTCACATAAAGCTTCATGCAATCTTTCAATCTAATTCTAAGAGCTTGTTTAGATTAGGTTAGTAAGGTTAGGATTAATCAAAGAGCTTGTTTTGGTTAATTATTGTGGTGAATGGAAAGTGTTAGAGCTTGTTAACATTTTCAAGTACCAACTTAGATAGAATGAAACAAAGGTCTTGTCATCTTGGATTCACATTGTTGAATTGTCATACATGAAGTTGGAGTCTTTATAATATCTTAATTTAATTTACCCATTTAGCCAATTACTTGTGATTTTACTTTATTTGTCTAATCATTGCAATCAACCCCCCCCCCCCTTTCTTCTTTCATCTTTTGTGAACAAGTACCTTACGCAAAAAGGGTATAGACTGATTGTCCCGTGTCTCTGTGGATCGACCCTACTTGCCTTGTACTACTTTTGAGTGCAATAGAGTAGTGTTACTTAGGAGTATATCGTACCCCTTTATTTGTTGGGTCTGACACCCCTAACAATGGGGCGACTGGTAAATTCTGATAAATTAGGTATGTAGAAAATCGTTTTCTTTCTCTCTGTCTGTTAGTCATATGTTGTCTCCTTTGCGTGACTTCCAATCCGACCTGGTACATAACATATGCAACTCTATTACTCTGCATGTTATATATATGAAATTCCTCTTATTTGTTAGCCATATGTTGTCTCTTTTGCGTGACTTCCAATCCGACCTGGTACACAACATATGCAACCTTCTACTTCTCAACCCCTCTGAAACAATAAGTAATAGCAATCTGAATTTGTTCTCTCTCTGAATGATTGTCTACTCACCCGGTGTAAGGAGTACTCTGGAAGTTCTTGATGGCTGGGGCATATCAGGAAGCGGGAAACATATTCTAGTATAATTTAAATTTAACACTCAAAGATTGTCTATAGATCTCGCTGTTCAATTTAGGTGGACAACAATATCTCTGGTCGTCGTCAGCTGAATGGTCCTTAAGATATAGTATCTAGGAACTTAGGATCAAATATAGTATCTAGGAACTTAAGTTCACTTTGTCTTATAACTAATAGTATGTCCTAATTTTGTCACAATTTTTCGTGTTTAAGTGGACAACAATACCGGCGATCGACCAGACAAAGACGTGAAGATAGAAGGTACCGACAAGTGGATTAAGGCTGTCTAAAAACTTTGATCACAAATCATTCTTAAAGTTAGATATCATTTTATTTTTGTTAAATTTGTTCATAGTTTCTTCTAATTTAAATATTAGAGGAGAATTAAAAAATTAAAAGAAAAACCAAACAAATATCAGAAAATTAAAAAAATCCAAAAGTAGTGTTATTTATGTTTTATTTCTTGTTCAAGAAAATCAAAAAAAGCCAAAAATTTTTTTTTTTGTTATGTGTGCTAAGTTTTCTTTTAGTTTTGTTTTGTCTTGAAAAGTGATTTCAGGTATAGATAAGACTCATGAAGTTTGTGTCGAAGATTTCTGGGCCAAGGCTTCATCCATGAGCATCGAAGAATTCGTATTCGAATGAGAAAGAAATGAAGATTATTCTTTCGACATTTATTCTTTCAACCCCAGAAGCAAGGTGAAGCTACAATTGAAGATTATGTGACAGATTGCATTGTAGCATCCTCAATTAGTCTACTGCTATCTTTGTACCTGCTGAAGTGATCTAGAAGTTCAGTTCTCTCTGATGTTCTCTCTGAAGATTCTCAAGCTGAAAAATGCTATCTTTCAAGAATCAGTACGTCAAGCCTCCTCACCCGACGTGTGTTCAAAGCCAAATTCTGAAGAAAAGCCCAACCGCTCAATATGAAGTCATTCATTGAAGATTCATCAAGTTCATCTTGAAGCTGTGAAGAATTTGAAGATTAATGCTGGAGCCAAGTTCCCAATGAAGATTAACAAGAAAAGCCATCTACTTTTTAGGGGGAGCTTGTTGGGTCATTTGAGAAAAGAAAAGAAAGCTATAAACCAAGGGGGAGATTGTTGGGTCAAAAATATGGTTTATACTTTGGTTTTCTGATAAATTGTATTTTTATGTAATATCATATAGGTGTTTACGGCCCAATGGGTGTTTACGGCCGTAAACCCATTTACAACCGTAAACCCATTTAAAGGCCCATGTGTTCCCGTGTGTATATATATAGGGGTGAGGGGTGTGAGGAATAGAGTGAAGAACACTAGAGGAGCTTAAGTGTGTGCATTTGAATGTGTTCTAGAGAGAGAGAAAAGAGAGTGTGTGTTAGTGTGTGTGTGTGAATCTTGTATCCGGATCTTCATTCATATCAATACATACAAGATTCATCATCTTCTTCTTCTCCTTTTCTTCTTATTGTGATCTGGCATCATCCGTTTAATTGAGATTCTGCACCATCAAACGGATCTGATTGATACACAGACACATTTTTTTTTAATTTTTTTTAGTTAATTCAAGTTCCGAAAATAATATTTAAAAAAAGAATTTTTGGATTTTTCCATTTATTTTGCATTTTGAAATTATTTTTTAGAATATGTACAGTGTAATATTCTATTAGAATATTTCACGTATTTAAAAAAAAAAAACGGGATTTTTTTTAAAATTTTTTTTAGTTAATTCAAGTTTCGAAAATAATATTTAAAAAAAGAATTTTTTAGATTTTTCCATGTATTTTGCATTTTAAATTTATTTTTTAGAATATGTACAGTGTAATATTCTATTAGAATATTTCACGTATTTTTCAAAAAAAACGGGATTTTTTAATTTATTTATTTATTTTTTATTTTTTTTAGTTAATTCAAGTTCCGAAAATAATATTTAAAAAAATAATTTTTGGATTTTTCCATTTATTTTGCATTTTAAAATTATTTTTAGATTTGGTCTCACGGTATCACAAAATTAAAATGGTCTCAAATGAACCTGAACACACACACACACACACACACACACACACATATATATATATATATATATATATATATATATCCCTATTCTAATAAAAGAATAGTTTTATTCTTATTTTGATATGTGTCATTCTATTAGGCTTTTTAATTAATGCATATGTTATTCTCTTTTTGCCATGTGTCACCCTATTATGTCATCTAATTAATGCATGTCATTTTATCAACCTATTGATTATTCATTTCAAATTTCAAAATTTAAATTCACCACTCTAAGTACATTAAATTAATAACATTAGAATAAAAATTAAAATAAAATTAATACAAATTATAAAGTGATATAATTTCACATATTTATTTAAATCAATGATTATAATTTCATATAACTAAAAAAATCTCTTAATTATTAATTTATTTAAAATAATTGATTAATAATTTTGAGTTTTTATAATAAAAGTTCAATTATTTTTGTAACCGGAATTTCCACGGGTTATAAACTAGTATATATATATATATATATATATATATATATATATATATATATATATATATATATATATATATATATATATATATATATATATATATTGAATTTATTGTAATAGGGTAAAAGATAATCAATGGGGTAGCTTCTTGCAATTTACTTAAAATAAAAATAAAAAAATAAATAAAAATAAAAAATGGTCGGAAATAATGGATGTTTTACCTTGTAAATAGTGCAACAATTGGTATGTCTGGGTAAAGTCGCAGTTGATCTATATAGCAATAATAAAGATGGCCCCTTCGTACTAAGCCACATCAATGGTGCGCTTGTCGCAGAAATCCGGGAAACAAGATGGCGGTGCTGCCGGTGGTGGTCGTGGTGGTGGATTGGGCCTTGCGGCGGTGGCGTACATCAGCATCGACTACCTGCGACACCTTTCGCCGTCGTGGCACGAGCTACTTCAGCCATTGCTATGGATCGTGCTCGCACTAATCGCAATTACACGTGTTCCGTTTTACAAGCACTGGTCAGCTGAACTTCGATCAGCTCTAGTATTCATCGCCGCTTTGGTTTTCATGCTCTGCACCTTACTCTATGAGATGATATCCGTTCGTTCCGTCACCGCCGTGCTCGGCCTCACCTGGCACCGGTACAAATCTAACTTTATTTTGTTTCCTTTGACTTTATTTACCGATTGAAGCCAATAATCTTCTCTTTATCTGGAAATATCAGCACATTTGCTAAAACTAGCAAGTCGTGTGTCAGATCTGGCGCTTGTTTGAGTTCTCGGATCTAAATTTGAGCATGATTTCCCTTTTGGTTCATATCTGTGTGTGATCGATGGTGTTTTGTTTCGTGTTCTAAATTTTCAGTAATAATTATCTGCTATAACTGCGGCAGTTTCCATAAAAACACACTTTCCCCAAATTTAGCGTTACATTTCGGAGATGTTAGACTTCAATGAATACAATTAGCGTTCTATTTCAGGAATACTCCACCTCTTCCAGACACTGGACAATGGATCCTGTTGGGACTGAATGAGAAACTTCCTCAAGTGATTGTCGATATACTTAGGGCAAGAATCGTCGGCTTACATCACTACCTTATGTTATTCGTAATGCTTGCTTTCTCTGTTCTATTCGGCTCCATAGAAGCTCCTGGACTTGGAATTGGTGCACGCTACATGTTCACCATGGCTATAGGCCGGTTTCTGAGAGCCATAAGTTTCGCATCCACTATTCTCCCATCACCTCGACCATGGTGTGCTGCACGTCGGTTTGATGTCCCTCATCATCCACATCATTGGGCACAAAAATTCTATGTCCCTTATGCTTCTGATCCGAATGCCATCAACAATGTCATTCATCAAGATATGGTGTATGGTATTCAACCTACTTTATTCTTCCCCATTGTATATATATATATTCTTGTATTCTTCTGGAAAAACAATTTCTCAGACATAATCTTTGTAGACAATGGTGTCGTGGGAGATGATGAATATAGACCAGATTGGGGGTTTATGAGCTTCCTTGCTGATTTCCTTCGACCTATTCCTTCTGGAGAAGCTGCATGGATCAATCTGCTAAAGAAAGCTGGAGGTGGATGTAACGATCTTTTATACAGTGGACACATGCTTGTTGCAGTTCTTACAGCTATGGCTTGGACAGTATGTATCATGTCAATAATTCAATTGAATAAGCTGAATCATGTTTAACACCTTTTTTTTTCAATGTAGGAAGCATATGGAGGTTTTAGCTCGGTTTTTATATGGATGCTTGTAGCGCACAGTGCCCAAAGAGAAGTAAGAGAAAGACATCATTACACAGTAGACTGCATTGTAGCAATCTACGTGGGTATCCTATTATGGAAGATGACTGGTTTTTTATGGCCACTAAAGAATAAATCACGAGAATTAAGGCTAAAAAAGCTAGAAAAAATTGAGGGAAAGCTTTATCAAGCTGCTAAAGATTCGGATTTAGATCAAATCCGAGACCTTTTAAAACAAGTTGAGTTGACAAGTCAAAGCAAGAATAATCAAGTAGGGAAGGAAAGGGCGAGGGCTATGCAGTTTTTTGCTGGTGGGACGATTGTTTTTGCACTTACGGTTGTTGTTTTGGCATTTGTTTTAACGAGTGACGGGTGATGATTGATTGTTGTAGTTTTTAGACCATGGATTTTGTTTCCGCTTTGTAAAGTGTGTACACACATAGTTATACTGTTTATGTTTTGCAAAAATAGCTGATAACTGGAAACTGTAGCTTTTGTTTGTGTAGAATCCGCAAAAAGTAGTGGTAAGTTTTTGAAAGGGGTAAAGTAAAAGCTTTTAAACACAGCTATAAAAAAACTTTATATGGGTTTGACAACAACTACCTTGGTTATTCTAGTAGTAAGTTTTTATTGATATGAAATTTGGGAAGCTAAGGACGAAGAAGATCCCTAAGTTTGGAATTGTATAAAAGATTAAAATGGCAATAAAAAAGCATGGACTTATAATTTTTTCTTTAGATAGAAACAAGATGGATATAATTTTAAATTTTAGTTTCTTGTTTGTTTATTCTTTTTGATGAAAACATTAGCGAGATGTCCATGTTGACAATGGACAAAGCATGATTCTTATCGTGTAGTGTTTTATAAAATAAAAACGATTCCATAAAATTGAATAATAAATGACGTTGTACCAATTATAGAGTAATTTGCATCTTTTATCCACATGGTTTCCTAGAAGTATCGTTTTTATTCCACAAGATTTACCTTTTGCACCTTTAGTCTCAGTTTGGTAGTTTCATTACACCATTGGTCATTTGGTCCCTTAACCTAATAACCGTTAAGTGGAACTGTTAAGTCCCCTCATGTGTATTCCACATGAAAATATTTTGGTTTTTTCACGTAACCACTTGATCTCCCTCTTGAATGATATTGTATACTCCCTTTAGTAACCTAAGTGTTAAGTGTTGGATTAAAGCTCACCCCAAGTAGTATTAATTCCACTGAAAAAGCAAATTATCGTTACTAATCATCTTCCTCGCCACAAAGTGTAAAAGGCAACCTAAATGCTTTGAAGAAGAATGACGCCAATCGTATCTACCATTTCTACTCTTTCTTATTGCCGTTGATTCTTTGTTTCTAGAGCTTTATTTATTTATTGAGTTTTATAAAAGGTACGATAACATCTTCACCATAAATATGCATATGCATCATCGTAGGATGTTTATACCATTTCTATTAAGAATATACATTAATGGTCATGTAAATTACATTGTAGTGACATTGAGGAATATGTCATTTCCCATTCCACATGTTGATTTGGACTATGACCTCCTAGCCTTAGACAATGATTAATATGTCATTGTTTTTTATAACTTTGTTGTACAACACAAGGAAATCAAAGTCTACACGAAAACATAGCAAAACATCTTTGTCTAACTGTGTTTGTAACACCGATAAATTTCAAACAATTTTTCATTTAAAATTTTCTTTTATAAAAACATTTCATTTCCAAATCATGTATCCAATATTTCCACAAAACACAATACATAATCCATATCCCAAGATCTCAAAACATATCATATGCAAGTGTGTACTGATTATGCCGGCGCCTTCCCACGATCATCACTGGTACCTGAAACACATAACACACAAACGATAAGCATAAATGCTTAGTGAGTTCCCCAAAATACCACATATAAATACGCCCTTCCAGGCCATAACTCTATAGGATTTTCTGATCCAAGTGTCTCGGGGGATTTCCATCCCATAACCCTGTTGACCTTCCGGCCCATACCCTGTTGACCTTCTGGTCCATATCATCATACTCATATCATATCATATCACATATATATAACATGTATCACATAAACATCATACACATAAGACCTTCCGGTCACACATAATTACCCCATCGGGTATTGCATAGTGAGAAGACTCACATCGCTGATGTCGGATAATCACTCGTTCTCGATTCCCCGACCTATCGTCCTCCTATATAGGGCTGTTAATCGGGTTAACCCGATCGCGTTTCGGGTTAAACGGGTCGGGTTAGTCGGGTTTTTCTAGAAAAAATATTCACTCGGAACCCGACCCTAATAAGGTATGGGTTAGTCGGGTTCGGGTTAATCGGGTTTCGGGTTTGTAGGGTCGGGTTAATCGGGTTAGTCGGGTTGAGGTTGAAATATAAGATGAATTTATGTTGTGTCATTTTAATACATAATCCACATGTATCGGGACTTAAATGTAAAGTTCGTATACGATATGAATTTTTGGAGTTTCTTTTACCATATTAGTAATGTAAACAGTGAATAAAATTTGTAAAATTGTTACAACACAACCGTACTGTATTAAGAAAAGAGGAAAGTTATGGCATTTTATACATCTCTGTACATAGTAATTTTACTATCAGGTTTGTTTAAATATGAAATATGTATTAGTTGTAAAATCTCACGGGATCTTGAATTTATGTCATTCAACGCAGTAAAAAAAATTTTGGTAATAAATTCTTAATCGGGTTATTCGGGTTGACCCGAAACCCGAATTGTTTTGAAAAAATCAACCCTAAACCCGACCCTAATAATAATAGTAATTCGGGTTAACAATTCGGGTTTCGGGTCAACCCGAATAACCCGATTAAGAGTTCTGACCCTATTAAACCCGACCCTAATTACCTTATTCGGGTTCGGTTCGGGTCGGGTTAATCGGGTTCTTTTTTTTTGACACCCCTACTCCTATATCATAAGTACATCTCTAATTAATACTTTCCTGACTTAGTTTGACTAACACTATTAAGTCAACACTAGTCAACCCTGGTCAACGGTCAACCTTTGACCCGACTCGTCGAGTCCATATGTGAACTCGAGTCCTTTGAATCCTTTCTGACTCACCGATTCACTCACCCAACTCGGCGAGTCATCCACTGATCTGAGTCACGGGACAAACCCGCTCCGACTCGTCGAGTCTGCTCATGGACTCGGCGAGTTCATTTCATACACAACCTCAAACAACCTTCTGAGGCCAGATCTATTCCTCTAACCCCTAGATCTAACCTTCCCAAGTTCAATAATCACGTAAAGTCTCTATCTTGATGCACATGCAACATCTATATGACCATATATGATGATTTAGCCCCAAATACCTTAACCCAAAGTCATAACCACCATTGTTCTTCAAAAAGCTTGATGAGTAAGGCTCTCTAGACCTCTATGGATCCGGATCCAAAGCCTCATTACCAGAAAGGGACTATTTGGACATCAAACCAACCTAACAAAGGGCACAAGAAACCCTAAATCCATATACTCTTCATAAAACAGAAGAATAGCCGAATTAATACCTCAAATGCGATGATCTTAGCTTCAAATCCACAGAATAGCAATCTCCTTTGCTTCCTCTCGGCTAGGACCTCCTTCTTCTTGCTAAACAACACCACAAAGGTCAAGAATGGCTTCCTTTCTCTCTCAAGACGCTCAAGCACTCTAGGGTTCCTCTCTATGGACTGGTAGCCGCAAATGAAGGCCATAAGGGCCTTTAAATAGGTCCCAAACCCGAGAAATTAGGGTTTCTTTCGTCATCTCTGACTCGGCGAGTCACTCTCCTTGACTCGTCGAGTCCCCTCATTAACCACGTCATCCAGACGCGACCAGACTCGACGGGTCTAAGCACCAACTCGTCGAGTCACCTTACATAATTAAAGAAATACATATAAATCAATATACCTGGGAAACTGGGTGTTACAGTGTTACTGAATAATTAAAGGTTTCTAAAGAATATGACAATTACCTAACTATGGTACTGAAGAATTAAAGGTTCCTAAAGAATATGATAATTCCAAAACAATTATTGCCTATAGCCATTTTGTGGTGAAGGTATTAAAAGTGTTACCAAAGCATTAAAAGTTCATACAAAATGTGCCAATTCCAAAGTGATTGTTGTTTAAGGCCATTTTGATGGTGAAAGTACCGGTACTTCTGATAGCAGGGTTTCTTTTGTTGATAATGAGTCTACCGAAGGGAAGGAAGTCATGACCAAGGATGGTTGATGAAGTGTAAGATTGTTTTCTGTTCATGAACTTAGTTGGTCATTGTACTTTGTTAATATCTTATGGAAAATAATGATAATGCACAATTCATGTTTTTGTGTCCTTAGTTCATTATTTGGTAATATGGAATTTGTATGTATATGTTATGAATGATTAGTTTATGAATTGATGATTGACATAGTCTTGGTTTCCCTGGTTCATGGTTTGGCGGTTTATGATATGTGTATGTAATGGCTGGTATATTTTATGTTTTCTTGTTATGTAATTAAATCAAATACATTTGGTAATGTTTTATGTATTATAGGTCCATGTATAACCAATTATGTGTATGCTTACTTTAAGATTTGACAACAAATTTCCATTTGTTTTATTTAAGTTTAATGCATTTGTTGCAATGCTTCTCATAAACAATACAATAGTTGTTGGTTCTTCAATATTTGTTTATGCTTAGTCCTTTTCTATGTGTTTAGTTACTTTGTGTGTGTTTTTTATGTCATTGCATGTTCTTGTTACTTTGCTAATTACGAAGTTGTTTTGATTCATGAAACATGGGTCAAAATAAGTAAGTTTGTTCATATATTAAAATAGGTAGTGAAGGTGGGTTAATTAACCGGTTTTTCTACTTTTCTACTTTTAGATTGAAATAGTCTTTAAAAATAATTTGAAAATTATTTAAGTTTTGAGTTACAAATAAATTCTCAAACTTCAACTTCTTTTTATAAACAAAAATATGTTGTTAAAATATTTATACAAGGGCATACCAATCAGTACAAGAGACAACATAAAATGTGTAAATCATTTCAAACATGACATGTAAAGTCTTCGAAAATTCCTCAAAGCTCATCAATCTCCATAATGTCATTAAACAACTCGTACTAACTTGACCACATGTTAAAATAGTTGGCTAGGGTTGAGAAGCCTAGCAAGTCATACCGGTGTTAAACATTATAATAATAATATATAAATGAACACACAAATTATATACAAATATAATTGTAACACCTCGTTTTCACCTAGCAGTATAAACGACTGATATAAGTTATAATAGAAGACTATTTAGGATAGTCTTGACAAAAGTCGTAGTAGTCATAAAAGCGATAATGTACATGTAAAGAACGTCCAAATCTGACTTCGTATGAGGAAGTAATGATTTTTATAAGTTTCAGCGCGACAGTGTACGACACAGAAACCGAAATAGAAATCGGTCGATTGTTAGGAAAACAATATAAATGAGAGTTGAAGATCTCGTCCATATGATTTCATCGACATAAAGACGGTCGAGAACATAATTCATATGAGAGAGTTATAATTTTTATACGGGCTTTAACAACCTAAGCCTATTAAAAATATCGTTTTAAAAATAAAGTGAGAATTAGCCAACAGAGTCTAAATGAAAGTTGTAGATCTCGTCAATAGCTACATGTGGATATAAAGAACGTCAAAAATGGAGCTCGTATAAACAATATATTAATTTTTGAAGAACTGTTAAATTTGCACGTGAGCTGGTGAACACAGTCCAAGCGCACGATGTGCACTGACACACCACCAGCTTTCCGACACGTGTCACCACCAAGACGACGCCACGTCAACATACCCGACAAAGTGCGCAGCACACACCTGACCATGTGCGCGACATGCATCCCGAATCAACCTATAAATACCTCTCGAGCTTGCACCATATCCGCACATTCAACCTTTTCTTTTCTCTGAATTCCTTTGAAATTTGGGGCTCGAGTTTCTCTAGTTATTAGAGTATATTAGTAATACTCCGAGGTATCTAGAAGTCCAGCTAATAGAAGCCTTCAGGTTGAAATTTTGCCAACGCAAATCCTAGTTTTCACTAGGATCTCTGTAAGTTAAGCTACGCTTTTAATGTAACTTTTATTTATATTCATAATCGTTGTTATATATATATATATATATATATATATATATATATATATATATATATATATATATATATATATATAAGATTTATCAGTAATTCCATTTATAATACTGATTGATCTACTTACGAGAGGGTGTTTAGAATGGTCACGTTGGCTTGGTTGTTGGATTTTAGAAAGACTATATGCTGAAATGGTCATGTCTTCCAAATGTCCAGCCTGACTGATCATTATTTGATAGAACTCTCGGTATTTGTTGGGATTAGTGAAAGATCTAGCTTTCACTACCAGGTTGTCATGATGATTAATAAGTAATAATATTATAGGTTAATACTCGTTTGGCGCATTGCCCGTCGGTGGGATTGCTAGAAAGCTGTTAATCTTTTGAGAAATTGTCCAAGTGAGTTACCTCACTATATTGTGTATTACAATATATATACATGTGTGTTAGGTTGTGAGAGATGGTAGAGTAGAACTGATAGTTTAGTTCTTCGGTTTTCAATGTTAGTGTGCTCAAAGTTAGCAGTAGAATGGAAAGTATAACCTCTATATGTATGTATTAGTAGAGCATAAAAGTGTGGTTTTTATATGTGCAATATGATTACGTATGTCAGACGGGGACCATTATGTAGTTTGGGCGGGACTCACTTATATGTTCATTGAACGGGGCTCATTTATATGCTTATTGGGCGGGGACCGATATATGTATTATGGTCTATGGTATTTTGGGGAACTCACTAAGCTTCATGCTTACTCAGCTAATTATAAATGTTTTTCAGGTACTTCATTAACTCGTAAGAAAGGGCAATATTTGACTATACACACGCGCATTCACAACATGTTTATGCATAATGTAATTACATTATGATATATTTTAATAAATAAAAATGAAAATTTTGGCCAATGTGGTTTAATACTATAAGCTAACTTTCTAAAAAGTTGCTTAAACTAACCTTTTAATGAACTTATTGGCTCCTTTTAAAATTTTCAAAATATACCCTTATTAGTTATACAAATTTCAATAATTTACTTACATTTTTAAGCTATTTTATATATTTTACATAACTTATAAGCTATTTTTATTAAATGCTATTTTTTAACTAGCTTCTTAGCTAGTTGACAGTAATGCACATATAAGTAGATATATAGTCGTAAGGGTGCCGATCGTGTCGTGTTCAGGTTGGCAGGTCGCAGCTTAGCGGCTCAAAATACATAAACCCTAGCATGACCCGTTTAACTATACATGTCACGGGTTGGCCGGTTTGGAACATCAACTAGTTTGTTTATACGGCTTCGCGGGTCAGATTCGGGTTTGTGGGTTGGATTCGTGTGAGTTGCTTAAGTTAACAGGTAATTATTGTGTTTGTGTGAATATATGAATGATACATGTATAAGAAATAAGATAAATGAAACACACATTCACTGAAACACATTACAACTTATATATTGGTATGTGAATGAGTGAATCTGCAAGACTGTGATTCTGTGAATGATTAAGCAACTAAATATGATAAATGAGGCATAAAGAAAATGTACCAGAGGTCTAGAACAAAAGACTGAGAGAGTGAGAGCAAGGAAGTGCAAGACATCAACAACAAATCAACCATAGAAGTGCAACACAACTACTGGCGTTGGCGATCGCTAATCGATGAGTTGGGATGTTTAACGAGGATAATTGGAACAGGCGTTCGTCGTTTAATCGTTCATTAATGGCTCACTACGTATTTTTGATTTTGTGTGATTTAGGGTAAACATGCAAGGACTAAGGGAGTAACCAAGTAACAAACAAAAGGGTACAAATCCTACTTAAAACATTTAATAAATATATAGTTTTTTATATTAAACTCATAAACAGGTCAACCCGTGATTTTTTGTATAACCTATATACAACTCGTTTAATAAATGAGTTGGCGGGTTAAAAAGCTCAATCCAAACTCGTTTGTCTTCGTTTCAGTTTCGTGTCGGGTCACAGTTCATCGGTTCATGTCGAGTATTGTGAGGCCTAAAATAGCCGGATAGAGATAGACATGCACACAAAAACCGGATTGGCCTATAGGATCCGATCCTATCCGAAAACCGGATTTGGTCAAAACCGGTTTTGACCGAACCGGATCGGATTGAACCGGTCACCGGATTGAAACCGGATCACCACTTCGGACAAGAAATCGGATTATACCCCGGATCGAGAACCGGATTTTGTTGAAACCGGATCCAAAACCGGTTTGAAATCGGATTTTTTGTTACCGTTAAAAAACGGGAAAATTCGAATTTTTTTTTACTAGCCGTTAGAACTTAAAAAAACGGCTACTTTGACTTTTTTTTTGACTTTTTGGCACTTATAAACACCTATATATACCTTTCATTTGCTACTTTTCAATTTTACACAAAAAAATTACTACTTATTTTCATAATACTCAAAAAAATGAGCTCGAGAAATTCAACCGCGGGTCAAGATTCGGATGCAACGGTGGTTAAAATCATACCAACCACTCGGAGTAAAGAAGTGTGGGAACATTACGATTTGTGTTTGTTGTCGAACGGGAAGGAAAAAGCGAGATGCAAGAAGTGCGGAATGTTTTTGGGAAAAGATGGCAATAGCACGTTAAGAAGTCATACAACAAAAACTTGTCCGACTGTAAAAGGTCAAAGCGATCCAAGTCAACCAAATATTACTCCCGACGGGTCGATCTTCATTTACAACAATGATGACCTTCGTGAAAGCTTTTGCAAGTTTGTGATTCAAGAGGGCTATCCTTTCAACCACTTCGACAACCCACGATTAACAAAGATTTTGCGGGAAAAAATGTAACCACAATACCGGCAAGTAAGTCGCACTTCTCTTAGACGTGATGCTTTTAAAGTATTGGGATATAGCCAAAAAAGATATGCAATTGGGATTTTTAAATATAAAAACCGGTGTTTCTTTAACCTGTGACGTTTGGTCCTCCACCGGTAGTTGTCCCAAAAGCTATCTTTGTGTCACGGCACATTGGATAGATCCCTCTACTTGGGTAATGAACAAACGAGTTATTGCTTTTGAACTTTTTGCGCATCCTAACACGGGGGCAAGATTATTTGCAATTTTAGTAAGCGTTATAGAGACTTATAATTTACACGACAAAATCTTCTCTATTTCGTTTGAGAAAGCAAGTAACAATACCGCCGCGGCAAAAAGATTAATTGCAAAATATAAACCTATTTTGGATGGCTCGTTTTTTCATACTAGATGTGTTTGTCACATTATTAATCTTGCGGTACAAGATGGTTTAAAAATGATAGATTCGACGATTGAAAAATTCAAAACTGTGTTAACTAGAGTTTTTAGAAAAAATAAAGCTACAATGGAAAAATATCGAAAGTTTGCCATTTCCATTAACGTAACTCCATATAGTCCTCATTGGGATTGTGACACTAGATGGAATTCAACATGCATGATGTTTGAAAGTTTGACACGTCACAGAATTGCTTTGCAATTATTTTACGACACAATTTCAAAAGGAAAAAACCTGGTTTCGGATTATGATTGAGATTTGATGGAAGAGTTTGTGGAAATGTTAAAACTTTTTAAACAATCAACCACTTTTCTATCGGGTGTGTATTACCCTACAAGTCCGTTGTTACTAAATGAATTATGGTTGATGTCCGCACAATTGGAACGTTTTGAACAAAGAAGTGAAATATTTGTTTTGGTTACGAGACCAATGAGACAAAAACTAGTCAAATATTTCAAAGAAATGCCACCACTTTTTACTTGTGCCGCGACATTAAACCCATGTATCAATGTTACGGGTGTAGAGGCTTTGATTACCAAAATTTATATGTCTTTATATTTGCACAAAGATAACTCAAACTACATCCGTAACCAGATAAACATTTTTAATGATACTTTTACTAATTTATTTGACATTTACGCTACAAAATATGACAATATGTCAAACACTTTTGCAAGTGTAACCGACTCTACTAGCGGTGCATCGGGTAGTGGTAGGGGTTGAACGGATTTTCATATCGAGCTCTATAACTACCTTTTGGAGGAGCAAAACAAAAGAGCACGCACATTAACGCCTAGTAGCGAACTTGGAATTTTTATGGGTTCAAACTTTTTAAAATTCATGAGTGCACCACAATTTAAAATTTTGGATCTTTTGGCTTGGTGGAGAGAAAAGGAAGCACAATTTCCTATTCTCTCCGTCATGGCCCGTGATTTACTAACCGTCCAAGCTTCCACGGTAGCTTCGGAATCCGCTTTTTCTTTTAGTGGAAGAGTTTTATCAAAGTTGAGGACGAATCTTACCCCGGTTGCGGTAGAGGTTTGCGTTTGCTTGAAAGATTACTTGAATTCTGTGGAACGTATACAACACTTGGCATCACTAGAAGGCCCACTATCACAAAATGTTGAACCAGAGATCATGGATGAAGAATATGCACAAGGCTTATCAACACCTCCGGAAGACGAAGACGAAGACGATGACAATGAAGTCGAAGACGAAGACGGGGATGAAGAATATGGCATTGATGAGACCCCTAGTTACTCGCGTGGCAGTTGAAGAATAATTAAATGAAGGCGACACGAAGTGGAAGACCACAAAAACTATTTCTATTTGGCTAAATGTTATAACGCCACTTTATTATTATTATTATTATTATTATTATTATTATTATTATTATTATTTAACTAGTTTAAAAACTCTTTCTAATTCGACGTTTGATATATGTTTTAACTATTTTAATGTACCCATGTTGCATTTTGTGTTATATTTGAGGTCCAAAAAATATGTATTTAAAAAAAAAAAAAGGGCAAAGTCGGATCGGATTTCGGATCGGATCGGATTAAACCAAATCGGATGCGGGGCTCGGAAAACCGGTCAAATCCGGTTTGAAACCGGTTCGGATTAAAGGTTGAATCGGATTCGGCGTGACATCATCAAACCGGATCGGATCCGGATCCGGATCGGGTCTTTGTGCATCTCTAGATAGAGATACAAATAGATATAGTTGAGGGGGTGAAGTAACAATTCTAAAAATGTAGAGGACTTGAAGCAAAAGAAACATGCCTAATGTGATTTCGTCCAACCGCAAGGCTCTACAGGAGCAACAAATTCCATATCATCTTCCGTCTGCTCTCCCGATTTCCAAACGTTTTGGGTCTCTTTCACACTCCTTCGAAATCTCCGATGGCAATCTCCGTCACTGCACCCGCCGCATGTCGCTCATGGACTTTTGACCGTTCCACGCCGTTGGCTTCATCTTCTTCATCCTCCTCCTCCTCCTCAAGGCTTTCCAATCTGTCTTCTCTGCAATTTCATTCACGGATTCCTCGTCTTACTCTTAGTAATCGTCGCTTTACTACTTTCCCATCTAAGTCCCGAACACTTATCCTGGTAATCTCCTTTTCATCTCTTCTCTTCGTTTCTCCATATATCTGATATCTATCGTTTAACTCGCTAAGCAGATTTGAATTTCTATGTTTAGGACTTCGATGTTGATAATACTCCTGTTTTACTCTTTCTGTTGCCTGTGTTTTTGCGAACTTTATGTTTGTAATGTTAGATGCGAATCATATCATTTTGTTTCAATAGTTCCATTTGTTTAGCAAGTTAATTGTAAATTAGGTTTTCCTTTCCTCCCTCATTTGAGTTACTTCCCGAAAATCGTGAAGATTTTGGTTATTAAAGAGTTGAAATTGTTTCTCTTATTTGCTTTTGTTTATAACTGCAAAAATCCCTAATCTATAGTACAAATCCACTTCAACATATTCTGATAATGATGTTACAAGTATTTTGTGGATTGATAAACAAAAAACCAACTGACTAATTACTTGCTAATCAGGCTCAAGCAAAGAAGCAAACTTTTTCCTCCCTTGATGAGCTACTGGAAAAAGCTGAGAAGCCAGTATTGGTTGATTTTTATGCAACATGGTAATTCTTTCTTTGATCTTTCAATCAATTTAGGTATTAAGCTCTGGTTTAAATCGTCATCTTTGTTACTTACAGGTGTGGGCCATGTCAATTTATGGGTCCTATACTGAATGAAGTTAGTATCACCATGGGAGACACACTCCAAGTAGTTAAAATTGATACTGAAAAGTACCCTGAAATTGCAAACAAGTACAACATTGAAGCTTTGCCTACTTTCATCTTATTCAAAGATGGAAAACCTTTTGATCGTTTTGTAAGTTTTTTATGCAACATTCATCAATCTTTTGCTGTTTATTATTCTCTTTCATAGTTGAAAAGAATAATAGTAATAACAATTATATAATTTTTATTGTATTGGTTGGTTTTAGGAAGGAGCTTTAACAGCAAACCAGCTTATCCAACGAATTGAGGGTACACTGAAAGTTAAGAACTAGCACTGGATAAAACTTGGTAATCTTTTTCATCTGTTTTTCTTCTTAAATCCTTTTTCATACCATTTGACATCTTTAAAGTATTTTTATTTTATTTCCTCAGGTTAAAACTTGATGTGAAGCATTGGTTTGGTTTTATGTTTTGTTTTGTTGTATATGTGTTTATACATTTTGATTTGGTTCAGAAGTGGTATTGGTTTTAAAATGTGATTACAATTGCTAGTTTGGATTTTATTGATCAGAGAAGAGTAACAAAGATTTGATACCAATTGAATTTGTGATTGACTGTTGGTTTTGGACTTTTGGGAGCTTGATCTTTTTGGGTTCTTTAACCCCATTCTTGCTTTTGGTGCATGTTACAGTTATATAAGTATTGTTAAACTTCTTAGTTCTTTGTGTTGTTTGATAACCTCTGAATGGACCATTGATTTCTCAACAAGATACGATATTTGATTGTGTTCCTTGAATGGTGTAAACGGAGAGGAATCACTTGAAATCACCTTTTTCAGACAATTAAGTATAAAAGCAAGATAAAAGTAACAAATTTGGCTAATTTTATTAACTTACTACAAGATTTAGCTAAAAATTAAGCAAAAGACCCACTCATTTTTGTAGCATACCATTAGAAATGGGCCAAATCACTACGGAATGGATTATATGGATGCGAAATGGGACACAATGGTCCGCCTATATAAACCCCAAAGAAGTTTTAACTTTATTTTTCATATTCTATTTTCATAAATTCACTGAAAACTCTTTAAAAAAGAAAATCATCTAGGAGGACTACACCAAAGGGCTAATAGTATTCTTTCAAAGTTCAAAGTCCTGCGATAATACAATTTTCGTAGATGAAAGATGCGTTTTTGCCATACTGTGAAAATACCATTTTTTATCTTGTTTTTTAATTTACTAAATATTCTTGTAGGTGTTTCTGGTGTTTTCATAGTAACAGCCGATGTTATCATAAGGGTTTCTATGAAAATGTCATTTCTCAATGAAAAATAACAATTTTGGAGAACATTTGCAAAAATGTTAGGTGTTTCTGGACTATATTTTACTGAGAAATGAACTTTAGGGTTTTATAATTTATATACATTCACTCCCTTGAATGCCAACTAGATTATATGGTGTGTGTGTGTGTGTGTTTTTTAGCAACTGACATTTTTGTATGTGCTGATTTGAAAATGTCATCCCTTAGGAACAACTATGAAAATATCGTATCTTGTTGAGAAATGAAATTTGAACCCATATGTGTGTTTTATTCATTGAATATCCAATAGATTTGTGTTTTTGTAACAATTTACTTTTTCGTTTGTTCATGCCAAAATGTCAATTTCTTATTGAGAAATAACATTTTTGCAGGAATGGAAATGCCATATTTTATTTGAGAAATAAACATTAAAGGCAGATCGGGGTTTTGATTCAACTAGATTTATGTTTGTGATCAAGCTTCATATTTAGTTCCGAAAGAATTTTGGGTTTGAATTTTTTTTTTTCTATGAATTGAAGTTAAAATATGAGAATGAAGGTTTTTATACGTCTAAAATTGTGGCGCTGGAGACATACGAAACATGGAGATGGTGGCAGCAGCAGAAGTAGAAAGCATCGGAGTCGACCTGACCCCACCGCTCTCTCCTCTCTCCTACTCACTCCATGACTCTTTCCTCCTCTCCCACTGCGCCTCCTGCTTCTCCCCTCTTCCGCCCGATCCCCATCCTTCCCTTCATCCTCTTCTCTACTGCTCCCCTTCCTGCTCTTCTTCCCATTCTCCCCTCCACCTCTCCTCCGCCTCCCACCACCTCCATCTCCACCTCTCCCAGAACCCTTACGATGGCCAAACCTCCGACCTCCGCGCCGCTCTCCTCTTGCTTCTCCAAATTAAACGCCACCATCCCTTCAAACAATACGACAGAATCTGTGGGTTGATGAGCAACCGTCGCCATCTCCTTATGTCTAATCACGACGATGAGTTTTCCACCAGAATAAAGAACGGCGCGAGGGCAATGGCGGCAGCTACAATGATGAGAGACGGCGTCTCCGATTCCAATTTGTCCGAAGAATATTTACTGGAAGAGGCGGTGTTGTGCGTGGTGGTAACAAACGCCGTGGAGGTGCAAGATAGGGTTGGTCTATCAGTGGGGATTGCTGTGTACGATATTTCTTTCTCGTGGATCAACCACAGTTGCTCCCCAAATGCCTGCTATCTGTTCTTGCCGCCGGAGAGCCACGGTAGTGGGCAACGGTTTCTCATCACTCCAGCATCCTCTAATGGTCGCCAACCAATTGAGCTTTCTCCAAATTCCCAATTCCTAACAGGTAATTCACTAAACCCTCAAATCCATACGTTTCCAATTCATAAACAAGAAATTGAATTGCTTATATGTAATAGAATCGACGGAGATCCATGGTGGTCCAAGAGTGGTTATTAGGAATATAAAGCCCATAAAGAAAGGGGCGCAGATTACAATCGCATACACAGATTTGCTACAACCGAAGGTAAACAACTTCATCAAATCCATTCTATGTGCGAATTCATGAAATAACATATTATTTTCCTTCAATCATCTTTCTGTTTTTTCCAGGAGTTGAGGCAACTGGACTTGTGGTCCAAGTATCGATTTACATGTTGCTGTAATCGATGTATTGCAGTGCCTCCAACACACGTTGACCAGTGTCTACAGACGTTGACCACTGCCTCCTCCAATGATGTGGGAATAGAAAAACTTACAGAGTACATAAACGATGCTATTGATGAATATCTATCTTCCAATGATGCCGAATCTTGCTGCAAAAAGCTGGAAAATATTCTTTTGAATGGGTTCAAGTTCAATTATGAAGATCTCATAATAAGATTACACCCCCAAAATCATCTATCTTTAAATGCCTACACAACTCTAGCTTCAGCTTATAAGGTTCGATCAATGGATGAAAATCTGTTACATTCTTTAAAGATGAAAAGATTCAGTGCTGCATACTCCTTGTTACTTGCTGTTGTAACACATAAACTCTTTCTCTATGAATCATGTTTCATTGCTTCGGTTTCAAATTTCTGGATTGGTGCTGGTGAATCCATGCTAGATCTTGCTAGAAACATAATGTCTGATTGTGATTCAGAGCTTCAAAGTTTTAAATGCTTAAAGTGTGGTCTGATTGATGTATTTGAAGCTGAGTTTGATAATGGGCAAAGTCCCAGAAGGGTTTTAGACATATCCAACAAGTTTATAAATTGCATCACTGATATAATGCCTAAGGTTTGGAAGTTTTTGGTTCATGGAAATAGTTATCTTGAAGTTGTTAAAGATCCCATTGATCTCTTAATGAATGTGAAGGAAATTAAGGGGGGCGAAGAAAGAGTTGAGCTTTTGTGGGTAGGTGTTCATTGTTTGTTATATGGTGGGGTTTTGATGAATATTTTTGGTGGGAAGGATTCACATTTGAGTTGTTATATTCGAGGTCTTGTTTATGGTGGAGATGCAAAAGCTTGTGGTGAATGATTATTTACTAGTAATTGTTGTGGAGAAACTTACATTTGATGGCAACAAATGGCAAAATCATGAATAAGAAAAAGGTGTTTTGAGACTTGAGAGAGGAAAAAAACCAAATGTGTACATGACATTTTAGACAATATATGTTGCTTTTGGTCGTGGAAAACTGTTTTCAGTTTTCTTGGATAGGTTTTCAAAAAAAGGAGTGGAGTTTTTATTGGAAAATGAAATGCAATGAAATGTGTTTGGTTAAAACTTTTGAGTTTTCATTTTTCGTTTAGAAAATTAGAAAATGTGTTTGGTTGTATATTTTCTATTTGTTTCAGTTTTTGTTATTTTAAATGGAGTTTAAATTGTTTTCCGAAAAGAAACATTGAATTTTTTTGAAGTTATTTTAAATAGGGAGGGGGAGGTTAGGGTTGGGTTGACTTTATATATTTTAAAAAATTTTGGAAATTAGAAAACAATACTTATCCATTTTCCAAGTTCTTTGTAATTTTGATAAACAAAAAATTCTGCATTTACAAAATTTTCATTTTTCTTAGAAAACTATATAATTTTCTAAATGCTTTAGATTGTTGATAACCTTTTGTGGTTTGATATAGATAGTAGCTTCATTCGCCAATCGATATAACATGTTGCAAGTCCCCATTGGTAAACATTATTATTTTCTTCATACCGATTGTTGTCTTGGATTGGGTTATTTTTATCAAACTTTTTCCTCTCCAATTTCTTGTATTTATATCATTTTTTGTTGCTTGTAGCAACCTTGTTTCTCTTTCTCTTCAAAATTACTATTGAAGCCTTGAAGGGGTATACGTGAAGGACTTTATAATCTCAATGCTCGTGTAGGAATCACATTCCTAAACAAACAATTCAACACTATATGCCTAGGGTTACATGAAATTTTCATTGGGATAATCAAAGTGGGCACTCAAATTCCTAAATTTAAAATCAGCTCCAACTTTGTTCCTGTTGGTAAAAGTTCAAATTCAAAAGATAAAGAAACCAAAAATAGTAACAGGTTTGGAATCTTGACTTTAATAAATAAAATATTTTAAATCGCAATGAAGTGATAGTAGTACTAGCAAAAGAATGTATTATACATGGTGAACAAAAAGTTATTTTTTAACAAAGGGAAGATATATCAGAATTCAATACGAAACTTCTTATTTGTGAAAAAGAAAAGAGAAGGGATGGGTTGTCTAATAGGGATTATGTGTCAATATTTATTTTTGAAATATTCTCTTTGCCACGTAATATCCATGTCAATATTTTTTTTTACGTAAACCTGGATAAACCTGCTACTATAGGTAGTGATAATATTTTTGAACATTTAAGTAAGTTTAATGATATAATGCCCAAGAAAAATAAAATTTAATGGTTTTTTTTTAACAAAATGAGAATTTTGTTAATATCTTTAAGTCCATTTTCCCTAAAAGTTATTTAAACTTGAATGGTTCTATTAAAAGAAATACAAACATTGTGTTTGCATAAATTAGACCAAATCAATTTGCGTACGGTACAATATTTTTCTTAAATACTTTTTAAAAACATGATCATTTTCAAACAATGATACTCGTTATTATATATTATATTATAAATACTAATTAGGTTTTACATCAATGATTTAAGTAGATATTTTCGTTTAACTATGTTCAACAACACCAATTTAAATCAATTCGTAGCCTTATGATAGATAGGTAAATAGAAAATTTTATTTTAGACAAATATATTAACAAAAAAAAAGTAAAAATTATTTAAGTAGATATTCTCTTAACCTTTTTTAAAGTAAAAAGATCCAAACACAATTAATATGATCTTGGAAGGACTCAAAGAACTATATCTAAATAGATGTATTTTGTTGTTTGTTTGTTAGCACATTTTGTTTGACTTTTATATAAAAGGTATAAATGGTTGATTAAAATTCAACAATTTCAACTAATTAGATAAGTTTTGATCTAAATAATATGACATACTATAATTAATATATCATACTAATAACTAAGTAGGGAAGGTTGTGACTATATTAAAACTGTCCACGCGTCCAAAACGAATTCACAATTGCTTATATTATAAATAAATACCTCTTAAACTCACTCTTCTTTTTATCATCACTAATTCATCATTCTTATTTCTTAATCAACAACTTAACCATGGATGAAGAGAAGAAGCACCACCACCTTTTTCATCACAATAAGGATGATGAGGAGTCTTTTGCAGCCTATCCTGTTGAGGGAACCCATGATTACAAGGAAGATGAGAAGAAACACAAGAAAGATGAGCACCTTGGTGAAGTAGGTGCTGTGGCTGCAGGGCTCTATGCAAAGGTAACCATGATCATTCACCTATATATGTTCATCACTTGGTTGCACCCATACTCATTTGTTTCTTTGTTTTAATCCAAGCAAAGCAAGGTTGAATCTCAATGGATCATAACAAGATTGAATTTTAACCATTTACCTAACATGTATGTGTATTCATGTTGCATGGGAGCTTAGTGGTTGAGCTGCATAATTCCACATATGAACTATTTAATTGCGTTTTATTTACAAGAAAACATGATTGGATCTACTATATAATACGATGTTATGTGTCATGCATGCACATATGTATTAAATATTACAAAAAATGTTGAAATAAAATTTTGAATGAATGTAGCATGAGAAGCATGAGGAAAAGAAGGATCCAGAGAACGCACACCGCCACAAATTGGAGGAAGAGATTGCAGCGACAGCTGCTGTGGGAGCTGGTGGATATGCATTCCACGAGCACCATGATAAGAAGGAAGATGAAAAGGCACAGGACACCAAGAAGCATCACCATCTCTTTTAGTTGCCATGCCTACTTCAATAAATACTATGTGTGCACGTATTACATGAAATAAAATACAAACTTAAGTATTATGTTATAGGGTTCTCACATTAAATAAAGTACAAACTTATGGAATTCCTCATGTCACTAATCGTTTGATATTTTATTTTTTTTGGAAACGGAAAAATTATATTAAAAACCACAACCTATAAAGAGACAAGGCCGGGCAAAGAAAAACAAAAAACAAAGTAAAAACAAAAACAAACAAAATGATTACATGATACTTTAATTGCATTTTGTATTATGTTGTTGTTGAAGGGTGTTTTATACATTATAGATTTGTTTTAGTTTTCTATAGAGATATATTGATAATTTTTCAAAGGAGAATCGTATTAAGGGAGGGGATATTTGTTTCATATAATACTAAGTTAGATGCATGTGTAATACACATGTTGATTAATAATATAATGTAATACACATGTTGATTAGAAATATAAAAAAATATTAACGTTAATGATTTCTAAACGGTCTTAGGTCTTGTTTTATAAACATTTTTCCAAACTCATAAAGATTTTTCTGGCTGAATGAGCCACAAAGACCCTTTGGTTTGCACAAAAAAAATTCAGCTTTCCCGATAAACTGAGTCTTTCCCACACAACCACAAACTCAAGTTTGGATGGAAAAGTAATACGCCTCGACCATTGTGCCCTAACAAAAAAACGCTCCTAAGAAGTCTCCTTCAGCGACTCCGCCAACCATCATCGCGTTTCCCTTTGCAGCTTTGCAGGCAAAGACACCGCCGCCTTCCTCCATTTCTGACGTCGCTGCCTTCCTCCATTTCTGACCAGAAGTCGCCGACCCTCCTCCATATCCACCCAAGATGGTTTATTTCTTTCTTTCTTTCCTTCTATTTTTTTTCTTTTTTTTTTTTTCCAATCTTATTCAATAGTTTGTTTGTGATTTATTCTTTTTTTTTTTTTTCATTACTTCTCTTTTTTATGATTTTCGAAATATGAGTGTAGCATTTCAAAATTTGTGGATAAAATCAAAACCATATTTTCTTTCATGTAATTTTCGAGCATAGGAAGAGGATACATGCTTCAGAATTTGTGAACTTTTTGTGGGTAAAATCAAAACCATATATGTTGTTTTTTTGTACAAAGATGTTGAATTATATATATATATATATATATATATATATATATATATATATATATATATATATATATATATATATATATATATGGTGAATTTTATATATATTTGCAAATTTTAAAGAGAACATTATGGTTAATCTTGGTGTGCAAGGTGGAGGAATTGAGAGTGAAAACATACAAGACATAGAATGGGGTTCAGAAGCCGTTGAATATATGGACTTTACGTGAACATATTGCTAATCAACTACTTTCACTTGGTTTACTTTAGAGTTGTATGCAAATTAGTATGTTATTTTTAATTTCAGTATGTTTCGATTTGGATTTTAATTGATTTATGTTTAATTACTTTGTATGACAATTTGAATTTGGATTTTTAAATGATTATTGTATAATTTTGATTTTGTATGACAATTCGTATGTTTTTATAATTATTCAACAACTTCATCCATCACAATATAGAACAGTAGAGTAATATGGTCATTTTTCATCATTCAACACAGTCAATTAGATGAACAATCAAACAACATGGTTTCTTTCACAGTTAGAAAACTTTCTCAGACGACATCTATCAAACGGCCTCTTAAACTCTCAGGTTTGCCAAAACCATAGATTGGATACATCATAGTAGTCATCAATAACAATAATAGTAGACATGCCATGCAAACTACTTTCCCTTCATGTCTACTTCAAAATCCGATAAAACAAAAAGAAAAATGAATCCATAAATGTAAAACACAAATGTGTCTATAAAGACTAGAAAATTTTATTTTATACATGTTGGATAAAAGTCAACACAATAGACGAGTTTAGATTTGTCATTAATTTTAATTTTGTTCTAGAAGTGCATGGGCACCACAAACTTGTTGAAGTTAAAGAAAAAAAAAGTTTGAGATACTGGAAACTATAAAATACTATTGAAATAGCAAACATATTTCAATCTTTTTAGCAACATGCACCGCATGTTTATGTGAAAACTCAATCGTTGTATGTTTGTCCTACAAGCGATTTCATGTACACTATTTAAGTTATAATATGGAATATGAAGCCTTTATCAGTTTATCTAATGCTTAAAAATGAACATATTAATGAACAGAACTTGATTCCAACATATGGATATATAGTAGTTTATGGACAATGTTTCAGTTACATACATAGCCACGACAAATCAGTTACAAGTTACAATTATAAAATAATTTTTTTAAAAACTTAATATAAAACCCCATCTTTGTTCCATGAACAACTAAAAACATTATTTACCCTCTGCATGTTATACTTTAGTGATTCGTTATTAGAGTAATTTACACAACCAATCAAGTTGGTAAACTTGTCAACACCCCAAAATATTGTATGTTACCAAAAAAGTTAACAAAAAAATAAAGATAAAGGGAAAATCACGACAAATAGCAACTTACTTCACTGTTGCTGTTAAAATCAGGAATATACTTCATATTTACCCATAATAGCAAATTAGCAATACGCTTATAGACATAGTTTGGTCTCCTTGGATTTTTTTAGCAATTTAAATATAAATAAATAAATGAATTTTTGTAACTATAATTGTACATTTAATAAAATTGGAATTGTTGTGTAACATAAAAAAACCTTTAATAACATATCCTCCTCATACTGTTAATGTTTTAAGCTACTTTAAAGGGCTGCATTTTTTACTTTTCTAACTTTAACCATAATTTCTACAACACCACTTGGAATTAGCCTACTTTTGGTTATTAAAAGTGATGAGAGAAGATTATTATGTTACGAAACACGTTTTTCACGAGACAGGGTCATGTCGGTTTTTTTTTTTTTTTTTTTTTGATTATTTGATTTACAAATAAACTATATGTATTTTAAAATAGGTAGGATCCATATAGCATCCTACTTTGATGTAATGTATTTTAAAAAAAACTGATATATTTTAAGATATGTAACATCGATACAAGATTCTACTTTCATGAAGAAAATAACATTTATTGATTTTTTTAATCTGTCACATGAACCGGAACAAAAATTATGTTAAATGACTAAAATGTCATCTGTTATCTTTTGAAATTTCTTTCTTATTTTATAAAAAAAACATAATTAACACTTAATAAAATGATATTTCTAAAAAAACAATTAACACTTAACAAAAATATATGTTAACAATAATGATGCCAATAAATAAAAGGGTACATTTAAATGAAATTGTAGTAGTAAAATTTGTTATGTATTTGAATTAAAATCTGCTATAACCGGGTAGAATTATCTAAGTGCAAGGTTGTAACAAAAAGAAATGGAATTAGAATATTATAATAAACAAATCAATGAAAGTATAATGTTATTTATTGAATGTAACGCCTGTGTTTCTAGGCTAAACATTAATAGTATGATGTAATACTTAGGGTCAACAATCATAACCTATTTTGAAGTAATAAAGATGAATTATTTGAGTATTATGTGAATTATATGATTTTATGTGCATTATACTTACTATTAACGATGTAATAAAATAATAATAAAAATAAGCGTCAAAAATAAAATAATAGATATACTGATCAATATCTATGAAAAAAGTTGAAGTAGTCGTAACAAGGATTCCGAGGATATAAGGAATGCTGAAATTCGACTTATAATGAATAAGTTATAGTTTGTCGAAGTTTTGCGGCAAAACCGGCACGACACCGGGAATCATAAAAAGTGAGTTTGCAATAAAATACTTTTTAGACTTAGCGATCTAAACAAAAGTCGTAGTATACGTTAAACCAAGAGTGTGCATAAAAAAACCTCCAAATCTGACTTCATATGAGGAAGTTGTGATTTTTCTAAGATTTAGCATAGCAGTGCACAACCCGAAGTTCGAATTTTAGATCGACTGATTTTTAGCTGACATAATCTAAACGAGAATTAAAGATCTCATCAATAAGAACTCAACGATATAAAGACACACGAAAACGGACGTCGGATGACAAAGTTATGAATTTTTAACGGACTTTACCTATCCAGGCCTGTTAAAATATAACTTTAAAAACAAAGTCAAAATTAACCGACAGAGTCTAAACGAAAATTGTAGAGTACATCGCCACCTACGTGTGGATATAAAGAACGTCGAAAACGGAGCTCGTATGCGAAAGTTGCGAAATTTAGAAGTCGGAAATAGGCTGATGCGAAGAGGGTGACGTGGCAAAATCCTGGCCCTTGCTTGTTCTCCACGGTCTCGCATGCGAGGCCGAAAACTGCCCCCTCGTATGTGCAACATACTGAGTACGCGTAGCGTATCCCGAGGAGTACGCCCAACGTAGTCCGAAGCTGTGGGCTATAAATAGATGCGAGGTTTCTTCCAATTCTTCACACAATCACCCTTCTTTCTCTCTCAGCACTCCAAAACTCTCCCTCCCCTTCCCTAGTATTTCCTAAGTGCTAGGGCGAGTCCCCGAGCACTAGAAGGCTCCGAGAAGAAGAGTTTTCGGCTCGGAAGTTCTGCCCCCGCAGAGCCCGGTTCCTAGCCAAACCTCCTAGTAAGTGAGTTATGCTTACCCTACTTTAAGTATAGCTTATGTTTAAATTCAATATCGTTATTATGAACCTATAAAAATATATGTATTATAAAATATAATATACAAAGTGTTATTATAATATCTTTTAACTACTCGTGGTATGAGAAATCTGGTTTGAAGGGCCGCATAGGGTTATTGGGTTTCAGAAGTGTTATAATGTCAATATGGTCGTACCCCGGTGTTTCATGTCTGGCCGCTGTCTGTAAATAGTGGTTGAAAAGTATTGTTTAACACTTATAAAAGAATATTTCTCGTAAAAAGTCGCAATAAATATAGACTAAAATCTAGCGATAATGATATTAGGTTTCGTCAAAGGAAAATAGAATTGTTAGAAGTGAAGCGTTGCCCAAGTTTGGAATCATCACTTTAACAAGTGAGTGTATAGTTACTTTCATATTACACATAGATATGAAGTATTTAATATAAATTACGTGCTATGTGTGCACATTATATGTGTTCTTGATATATATGTTGGATGAACAAAATATACATGTTTTATTTGTTTTAAACTGTATATGTATTTTATACCTATAATTTTGATGATTAAGATGGGTAGATGATATAGATAATGAAATAAATGATGAGAGGCCTCGATGTTTAAGATGATCCAGGCATCTAGCAAAGTATAGATGACGACCACGCCGTGTTGCCCCTTGGCCACACTGTGTTCTGCATGCATCCAAACAGTCAGGAAAAACCCCAGCTAACATGTCGTGTTGACATGCAACCACGTCGTGGTTGCCTGAGTTCCAACAACTTAATACATTCAGCTGTTTTCTTCGATTCCAAGATCTCTAAAGCTCAAATCTAGCCCAAAATATGATCTAGAAGGATAAAGTTTCCAACTTTATCCATTGGGACTACCCAAAAAGGTCCAAAACCCAATCCATAAAGCTTAATAATGCAAGAGCTTAACTAATAAGCACTTAATCCTTAAATTCCAAAGTCCATCCTTTCCAGAAGTGATTCTAACACCTAAACCTTCCTAAAGGTTGGTGCTTTATAGACATACATGCCCAATGCATGTCTTGAACGATATTATGTCAAAATGAGGATATATGACCTAATCTCTATGCATGACATCAAAACTTGATTGTAGTCCAGATCCAAGACTGTGACAACCTAATAAAAATATTTTTACCTTATAAGTCCAGCCAATCAATCGAGAGTCGTACTTGTTTCTGCTATCTTTTAGCATTGTTAAGGATCATTTTATGCGTTCTAAGCCTAGTACACTTAAAGATTGGGTGTAGGGTTATGTCAACTTAAGTTCATTGTGTTGCATTCGAGCCAAGAACTCCATCAAGAGGAATGTACGACCACAAACATGAGTGTACGACCGTACACTCAAGGTGGCCGTGAACTCATGCCCTTATGTAGGGTATTCCTTCATTTGTAACGACCCAATTTTCAAGTCAAAAAATTTCATTTTAATTAATTAATTTAATTAAACATTCGTAGAAAATATTGTCGAATCATAACATCTCATAAAACAATGTATAATGTCTGAAAACCCAAATCGTAAAATAATGATAATGTCAGAGTACAATCCCAAGGAATCTCATAGTGCAGAATCTGAGGTGTGTGTACGATGTGCAGCTACCGCACCGACTCCTTCCCCTTCGCTGAAGAGGTACCTGAAACAAAACTGAAAATTGTAAGCACGAAGCTTAGTGAGTTCCCCCATCGTACCACATACCATACAATATACTGTCAGGCAATTCTGGGGCGCCTGACTTACCCATGTCAAACCATTATGGGGTGTTTGGCGTACCCAGGTCAAGCCATTATGGGGTGCTTAACGTACCCGTCGGTCTATTTCACCCGACTACCGGGGACTATTTCACCCCCTACTACTACCACATAAACACATATCTTGCTAGCATATAAACATATCAAGTAATAGTAATCCTAGATGAGTATCACAAAGACAATCACCTATCATACGACTCCTACTGGTGGGCCGGCATTGTGACCTTAGACCCACCGCTACTAGAAGGTAACTCACCTCGTACGAGTAGATGTTGACAACCTGTGCGGAAAACCTTTGTCTGCTGCTGCTCTAGAAATCCTCCGACTACAATCCCCACAAAACACTCAGTCAGAATTTGATATCTACTCTTAGGGTAAAATGACTATTTTACCCCTAATCAAGTCCAAGTCAAAGTCAAATTCCAATTGACCTGACTCGCCGAGTTGGGCCGTCAACTCGTCGATTCTCTAACCCTTTACCCGTCCTTATCCACGACTCTACTCGTCGAGTTTAGCAACGACTCTACTCGTCGAGTTTAGCAACGACTCGACGGGTTCCTCATCTATATGAACATCGAATGAACCTTCATCCGACTCGCCGAGTTGTATGAACAACTCGTCGAGTTCACCTTCTTTTGATGAACAAGTCCTGTCCTTGACTCGCCGAGTTGTATAAACAACTCGTCGAATTCATCTTCAACTATTAGGATATTGCCTTGGACACGCTGAGTCTGTTCTAGCACTCGTCAAGTCCTATGAACTCCAGGTCTAAGGCTAAGTCCAATACGTTGGGTCACTCCCTTGGACCCTCTAAAAACCCTTCTAGCACTCAACTGGGTTCCTTCAAACCCTAACAGAAAAGGGGAGTCTCGCCTCGGACTCGCCGAGTCCTAAGAACGACTCGTCGAGTCGAGTATGTCCAAGTCTCATTTATCGATTTCCAGCGTACAACTCTTGACCAAAAGATAGATCTAAGCTCCTTCAATCGTTCTAGCACGTAAAGTTACAAACTTTATGTGCATGCATGGGACTTTGAGTTCAAAAGGACATAAAATAAGCCCTCATGATGCATGGGACCTTACATGGGTGCAAAAGCAGCCCCTAAATGCCTTGTAACTCCCTTAATGACCTAATTCTGAAGCCCCAACCCCCAACTAGGGATGTCAACGGGGGCAAACGGGACGGGGATTTCATCCCTCGCCCCTGCCTTCAAAATTTTCCCGTTCCCCCGCCCCCGCCCCCGCCCCCGAATTCCCCTTTTGACCCCCGCCCCCGCCCTCGTTCCCCCGCCCCCGATTGATTTTGGGCAAACTTATTTGGGATAAATTAAGTTCTTGTTTGGGCTAAAAGAAACTATTTTTTGGATAACAAATAGATATTTATAACATAATTTTACATGTTACAAACAACTTAAAAACATATTTTTTGTTGAATTTTTGTACGTAAAAATCATTTTATTGTTTATTATACTTATATAATTAATATATGTCAATTTATATAATTTATTAACGAGGCCCCCACGGGGGTTTCGGGATGGGACCACCATCCCCCGCCCCCGCCCCCAAAATTCAAACGGTGGTTAACCTTGCCCCCGCCCCCACCCCCGTCCCCGATTTTTTTCAACAAATCCCCCCAAACGGGGCGGGGCCCCCACGGGATCGGGGTCCCACGGGACTTTTTGACCTCCCTACCCCCAACCATGCTTGCAATCATGGTTGGTCACCAAAAATGGGTTATAAAAGCCCTAAATCTCCCCAAAAAGGGAGCTATCAAATGAAAGAGCAACATAACAACTTTATACCTCCAATGAACTGTGGATGATGCACAAACTTGGGTTCCCCTGGTATCCACTTGATTCCTCAAGTCTTTCACCTTCCTCCTTATGGTCACAACTAGCAAGATCCACCAAAATGCCTTAGTTCTTCTCAAAAACGGCTACGGTTTGCTATGGGGAGTTCTCGAAGCATTAGGGACGAAAGGGAGGCTGAATAAGTGGTTTAAATAGGGTGCAAACCCTCAAAATAGGGTTTTGTCCGGACAGCGCCTACTCGCCGAGTCCGGCCGCCGACTCCTCAAGTAGTTCATTAAACTTTCGCGTCCAAGATGCTCCGACTCGCCGAGTTGGACCTCAACTCGCCGAGTCCAAGGCCAAAATGCAAGGTACTTGAATGAAATACATACCAGGAACCTGGTGCTACATCATTACTCTTCATTTCTTACACTTTCAACTCAAGAACACCCAAATTCTCTCTCAAGTATCATCAACAATTACTCCTTTTCTCATCCAAATCGTAAGTGATTCTTCCTTGTATTCCTTGATATCCTTCTTGATCTAGTACACCCCTATGATTTCATCCATGAATTCACCACTTTTTTCTAGATCTTCAAGATCATCATCTTTCACCAAGAACACACACTTGTTCTTGGTGTCCGTGAACTCCCAAGGATCCCAAAATCGTAAGTGTTTCTTCATGTACCTTATTATACTTGAAAGACCACTAGATCCAAGCCTTGATTATTCATGTTTAAGCATCACCTTCATGATCTTGATGGGTGTACACCCGTGAACCCTTCATAGGTTCATTGGACGTATAAACCCTAAAAGGGTTCCAAATCATAAGAAATCCACCCTTGACTTGTTGTTTACCTCATTGCACGACTAGGCCTTGGTTTCCCACAGATTAATCACCCCTTTTGCATGTTTTTCCATGAGTGTACGGCGTACACTCCTTGACCGTACACCCCTTGGCCGTACACTCCCTTGTGTGGCTGTAAACTCCCTTTAGTCAATCACATGTGATTGTAACACTTCATTCCAAGTGTTTCCTAGTCCCTAAGGTTGTTTCCTTGCATGTTAGTTGTTTTAAACACTAAATACATGCCTATATATGCCATCATATATCATTTAGGACTCGTTTGTGTCTCGGGAATTCATTTGTGGAACTTCTCATCCTTACACGAATCTTCAGTTGAATCACCCATATAAGGTGAGTTCATAACCCTATAATCAATCTTTTAACTGTTTTAAATGCTTTTAAAGGGGGGGGGGGGATACTAGTTGAACATAATGATAATTGTGTAAATGTTATTTGTGATAACCATCACTTTAAAGGATTTCTTATACTTTTATAAGTGATCAAAACCATTTCAAAAACTCTTTTAAATTATGTTACTTTATTGTTTATAAAACACCATTTTTAAAGTACAATCATAACTTAGTAGATAAATGAGTCTTTTATTCAAGTCAGTAACAGTTCAAGTAAACATACTAGGAAACTATAATAGGTATAGTTTAGGGTTCGGTACATACTACAACTAGGACAGGGAGGAACATACTATAAAGAGAAACAAGGAGGAACATACAATATACTATAACAGAAGAACAAATCATGATTAACACACTTATACTAATTATTCCCAGTAACCTAGGAAGGAAACGTATCATTAACTCATTGTTCTAAAAAAAAGATGATAATAAAAGTGGTATAAGGATATATATATATATATATATATGTATGTATGTATGTATGTATGTATGGTGCATCTACAATATGCCATGATTTATATATATGGGGTACATCTACAAAGTACCGGATTTATTTATAAAGGGGTACATCTACAAAGTACCGGATAATAATAAATAAAACACATAAATATATACAAAAACTCACAACAATATCGACTAAGGCGTTAAGAGTACAGGATTTAATTACTTCTAGTAGTCGTCCAAACAATAGAACAGCGCCACATAACTTCCTAGTAACATTAACATTCATTGAAAAGGGGGCCTATAATGCTAACTTTATAATTCCTCGGTAGATACATCACGGATATATATTAATCGAGTCCGGCAGACAGTAGGATGTGTGCTTTCCGCTTCATTTCTTGTTCCTTGTTTGGTTGTGGGCTTAGAGTAGATTCACCCAGTCTACTATCTATTCGATCTTAGCTATATATATATATATATATATATATATATATATATATATACACACACACACCAAGTAATCATAAGGAGTACCAGGTATAGGTCAGGTCATCATATACAAATTCAATAGACCGTTTTCTAGTACAAAAACATACTTTTCAGTTAGAAAATCTAGTAGGCTAAACTAGAAAGTTTTCAGTGAAAGGGTTTAATCAATTTCATTAAACCAGTATAACTTAAATGACCGTTAGTGGTTAATTCTATAATACCTTAGTTTATACATCAGGGTTATATATAATTAATATATGATAGGCAGTTAGATGTGTGCTTTCCGCCTCATTCCATGTTCCATGTTTGGTTGTGGGCTTAGGGCATATTCACCCATTTAACTGTCCGTTTGATATTAGATTATATATATATATATATATATATATATATATATATATATATATATATATATATATATATATATATATAGTACAAACTAAGTGATTATAGAAGGAACTATTGTGGTTACTATTTTTACAAAAGGAAATAAAGGTTTTTCTTAAAGAATGTTTTTATAAAATAAAGGAACTATTACAGTTAACTCTATAAGTACCAAATGAATACACCAGGGTTATATACAATGAAGATCTAACAAACAATGGGGTGTGTAACTTTCACCTCATTCCCTGTTCCTTGTTTGGTTGTGGGCTTTGGGCAGATTCACACAATCGATTGTCTGTTTACTCTAAATTGTATATAACTTGTATCCATTTAGTTCTCATAGAAGGAATTGTAGAGTCATTTTTACTCTCATTCATTACATTAGAAGATATAGGATTTTCTGAAGGAACATGCAAACTTTTTTAAAAAGAACTTTCAACTTACTTTACATCACTAAAATACTTGTAACACCCATAAAATTTGCGCCAATTTAAAACGTTTAAATCCATTCAAAAATCATTAAGTTATTACAACTTGTTTTCAGAACAGTTTAAACATCAAAGTATCCCCATAACCAAATCATGAAATATGAGGAGCGGTACGATCACGCCTTCTCCTTGCCACGATCTCCTGATGCACCTGAAACGATACACTGAAATTGTAAGCCCAAAAGCTTAGTGAGTTACCCCCAAAATACCCATACACATACAGTAACTAAACAACATACTATGGATCCAATCAACCATCAGGTTGGAATACCCCTGACCCTCAACCTTCGGGTTGGAATGCTCCTGGACCTCAACCACCGGGTTGGAATGCCAACATACTACGAGTCCAATCATCCTACTGGATGGAATACTCTCGGCCCACAACCATCGGGTTGGAATGCCCACGTCCCTATACCTACAATAACTACTATGGGTCCAATCATCCTTCTGGATGGAATACCCCAGACCCTCAACCATCAGGTTGGAATGCCAACATACTATGAGTCCACTCATCCTACCGGGATGGAATACTCCTGGCCCACAACAGTCGGGTTGGAATGCCCACATTCCTACATCTATTCTAACTACTATGGGTCCATCATCCATCAGGATGGAATACCCCAGACCCTCAACCATCGGGTTGGAATGCCCACCTACTATGAGTCCAATCATCCTACCTGGATGGAACACTCCTGGCCCACAACCATCAGGTTGGATTGCTCACATACTATCAATCAGACATGTGCACCAATATCAAATAACCATATAACAGTCTAAACCGACATACTGGGGTCCTATCATCCTCAGGATGGAATACCCCACAACTAGAAAACAATCATGTGCACATATAATAGGTAATCTCCTACCAGCATACAGACAGTCAGACCTAACTATAGGTCACAAAGCATAACCACTTCCACTCTACCAAAATACTGATCTAACCAATCATACCGACATAACAACCATCCTATCTACTAGGATACAGAGCAATCAGATCACAGTGTAACTATCTCAAATACAAATCAAAGGGTCGGCCTTGGTGCCTTAGACCCTTGAGTATAGTGAGGATAACTCACCTTGCAACTGCCGAACCGAACCACGAAAGCACAATCACGGAGCACTGCCCCAGACTCCAACACCTATAACCATCAATGATCCATTGACATAAATATCCACATTACCATAATACCCTTGAAGGTCAAACAGGTCAAAGTCAAAGTCTTGGCCCAAAGTCAACCTTCCTGATTGACCCTACTCACCGAGTCAACCCATTGACTCACCGAGCTCTTAACTTCAGAAAACTCTCATATCACGACTCGACTCGCCGAGTCACACCATGACTCGTCGAGTCTATCAATCTCCGAGTCCTATCATGACCAACTCACTGAGTCACCACTCAACCCACTGATCTGAGTCTTAACCAGAAGAGGTTGGGAGGTTCTGCGCTATGACTCTTTGAGTCCAAGAACAGATTCGCCGAGTCCACGACAATCTTCAACAGACTCGCCGAGTTGTTCATCCAACTCGTCGAGTCCATGTCCATCATCATATGACTCGCCGAGTCAACCCATGAGACTCACCGAGTCTCTTTATTCCTTCATCCATACAATCACTTTTTGAGCCATGCAGAGGCTCCAAAATGTAGATCCATCCTCCTAGGGCATGAATCTTACGTAAAGCTGCCAACTTTACGTGAGTACAAGGTGCTATTGGCCCAAAACAAGCTAGGGCTATGGTTTAAGGCAAGAATGCTTCACAACCAAACCAAGGGCTGATGCTTTATGATTTCCTGGACCAAGGCAAGTCTAGATCTGAAGTTGCAACCCCAGATCTAGACCCATAACCTGAAATGGATCTTAATCATACTAAAATGACCCCAAATCCATCCATAAGTTGATCTAGAAAGGAAGGGATCAAGGTAGCAACTTGTTACCTCAAAAATGTGCCCATGCTGAGATAGATTTTGGATCTATACGAGTCCCTTGATGTTATGCACTTGATCTACAAGCCCCCTTTGCTAGGATCTCCTTCCAAAGCTTCCAAGCTCACTCCAAAGGCTCACACACGATTTTAGGGTTTTCTGATTCTCAAGGGGTAACAAGGAGTCTGAGGTGAGGACTTAAGGTCCTTTGAATAGGGTGCAAACCCGAAGATTAGGGTTTTCTCTTCCCAGCACAACCTCATCGAGTCCAGCAGCCGACTCGACGAATTGGTAACTTAACTCGCGACTAGAAACCGCTCCGAATCGACGAGTAATCGCACCTACTCATCGAGTAGCTTCCTTAATTTACACTTTAGGCCCCTGAACTCTAGCTTCTGAACTTGGGGTGTTACAATACTTATGAGATCACCAGCTTAAATGTTGATATACTCTTTCAAAATAACTTGTATTCTATGAAACTAGTAGATAGGTACGCGCGCTGGGATTCAGAAGATGAAGTATAGTAGCTTCATGTCTTGTTTTGTTATTTACTTTTGGATTCAATCTTTTTTGAATCACTACTTGTAAACACTTTAACATTAATACAATGGTTGTTTGTTACTATGATTGCTATGATACTGTAACACCCAAAGTTTGGAAAGCCAAGAAAAGAAAGAAAACCCCAAATTTTAAGGGGAGACTCGGCGAGTCCAAGGAGGGACTCGGCGAGTCCGAGCGGGATCCGGGTTGAGGTGTAAGCGACCGACTCGGCGAGTCGGCCAAGGTGACTCGCCGAGTCTGGTCTGAGCAAGGAAAACCCTAAATCCGGGACTTGGAGCTTATTTAAACGTCTCATTCTCTCCCCTAGGGTTCCTTTACTGCCTCTCTAACACAGAACACTAAACCCTAGCCGCTATAATCGTTTTGGAGTAAGATCTACCCTTGGTGAAGCTTTTGGAGCTTGAGAGAGAAGATAGTCATTGTGGAGCAAGAAGGGGGCCTTGGATCCAGAGTTGGTGGAACATTTCTGAGCATTTAAAGGTAATAAATCGTTACCTTCCCTCTTTTGTTTAATAGATCAACCTTGGCTATGTGATTTGGGGATTTTATGCCATGCTTAAGAACTATTTCGAGTTAGAAGCCTAGATCTGAAGTTGCTACTTCAGATCTGAGTGTATCTTGGCCTAGAAAGTCATAAAGCATATGTTCTTGGGTTGATAGTGAAGCCTCTTTGTCTTAAACCCTAGTTTGGATTGTTTTAAGCCTAGATCTCTTGATCTACACGTAAAGTTTGCCACTTTACGTGGGGGATAGGCCTTAGAAGTATGGATCTATGAGTTGGAAGCCCTGTTTGGCTCGAAAAGCCACTGCATGGATTAAGGACTGAATAGACTCGGCGAGTCCCTTGAGTGGACTCGGCGAGTAGTATGAAGATGGAGACGAACTCGACGAGTTGGATGAACAACTCGGCGAGTCTGTTGAAGATTTCCTTGGACTCGACGAGTCTGTTCATGGACTCGGCGAGTCAAGTCACGAAACCCCAAACCCTTCGAGTCAATGCTCATATTAGTGAGTTGTGTGGGGACTCAGTGAGTTGGACAGGACAGAACTCGGAAATTAGTGAACTCGGCGAGTCAGTAGACTGACTCGGCGAGTAGGGTCAACATGGAAGATTGACTTTGGCCAGGACTTTGACTTTGATCGGAGTTGAGTTAGTTGACTTTTAGAGGACTGTCAGACTAAGTGTCGCTTTGCTATTGGTAGCTCGGAGAGTTAGAGGAGCAGCGTTTCACGGTGGCTGGTTAGCAGTCCGAGGGTTACCAGCAGAATTCAGCAGTTCAGGTGAGTTTCCTTCCAGTAGGAACGGGTCTAAGGCCACAATGCCGGCCCGTTTAGCTAGTAGTAGTTTCCGGATTTGATCCGATGCAGTAGTTAGCATGTTTGATGCCTTCGTGGCTCAGACAGGATTTATGTGTTATGTGTTCCGGGCTATGGCCCGATGTAGTATGCAGTATATGTGTGTTCATGCTAGTTGATATGTTTATGTTATGTTCTGTTCAGTTAGTTCCGGACTTCGGTCCGATGCAGGGGGCAAGGCCCCAGTCAGTTAGTCCGGACTTCGGTCCGATGCAGGGGGCAAGGCCCCAGTCAGTTAGTCCGGACTTCGGTCCGATGCAGGGGGAAAGGCCCCAGTTAGTCCGGACTTTGGTCCGATGCAAGGGGCAAGGCCCCAGTCAGTTAGTCCGGACCTCGGTCCGATGCAGTGGGCAAGGCCCAGTATGTGCTTTATATGTTATTGCATGGTATGTGGTAGATTGGGGGAGCTCACTAAGCTTCGTGCTTACGGTTTTCAGTTTTGGTTTCAGGTACTCAGTTTTCAAAAGAGGAGCTCGGGAAGATTGTAATGCACACACCATAGTCAGTTAACCTGGGAATGTTTGACTCTGATAATGATATTATGTTTTGAATTAATACTCGAGAAATTATGTTATGACTTATGATACAGTTTTTATAAATATGATTTTAGTAATGTTTTTAAAGAAATTTTTAGTTGTGATTTTTGGGTCGTTACAGATACATGTGTTGTGATACTAAACATGACGTCCTCCGCCCCCGAACGTTTCCGCCGTTCCGGTTTGGGGTGTGACAGATTGGTATCAGAGCATTGTTTATAGTGAACTATGTATATCAACCTATAAAAGATATACAACTATAAATACAATGGGGCCGTAGTGCTCTGAATAATAATATATTTTAAGAATATAACAATACTTTATAAAAGTATACATACATGCTTATACATATATACATACTAGAACAAGTATCACAAGAAGAACAAAACATAAGTATTTAAAGGTTGAGCACTGCGGTCAAACCTGGACAGTTATGTAATCATATTTGGGATCAATATAGCCTGATCAACTATATTCAATTGAGATGTGACCGACATGTGTTAGGGAGTGATGTGGTGTTGCAACAGTCTTAAAACTTACCTAACTCTATTCAAGGTATTTCTAGATCAGAACATAAAGTTAAAATACTATAGGAGTATTTTATGATACTACAAGACAACAACAAGTTAAAAACATACCAAGTTCATTACATTAAAATACTATAGGAGTATTTTAGGCACTATAAATAACTGATGTGAGAATTTAAAGGACCCTTCTGGTAGGTCTATGATTCTGGAGTGTATACTTCCAATGTTTTATATAATTGAGATTTTATAGACTTAGAATTTGTGATCTATGCTTCACTTCCTGTTCCTTGTTTGGTTGTGGCTTTGGAGTAGGATCACTTATTCGAAGGTCTGTTTAATCTTAAATTATATACAACTTGTATACATCGCGCAATTATAGGAAGACCCAGTAAGGATCACTCCATAATGTTACACTTAATCTCATAGATTCTTTAGACGTTTCCATTCTCGTACAACAGACCTTGATAGATGTAACCACTCCATCATAGCAGTTAGCAGAGGAGTCAAGGAGAGACAAAAAGAGATTTCCAAGAAGTGATCAACCGGAGAAACTAAAACGTCTTATGCGTCACACTAATAAATAATTACCTTAATTGACTTCGTGAACTAGTGGATACACTACTCACACTATGTGTTAGAATAATTTCTTTTCATGCAGCCAGTAACAATTATTCAATTCAAAGAAATTCATTCAAGGATAGCCACTTCTGATTCATAGAGTTTATTTTAGATAGGCTCCCTTTATGAACTGTTTCCAGAACCCTATGAAAGTCAGAACCAGATACACTCAGACCATGGATAACTTAGTTTAAATATCACCCGTACAATACCTACTTCTACCCACTACCATGGGTACATCTCAAGAATGTTGTCGGAAACATTGAGAATAGTCTAGCAAAGCGTGAAACTATTTAGTATATTTAAAATGTTGGAATACAACTAGCGATGGCCATCATTACTCACGATATCATTCTTCGCCATGCAACAGAATCATGTCTTCACAAGGAGGAAACCAACCGACAGGCGAAGCACCAATTATGTTGATAGACTCCACTACTTTTCAGGTTGTGGTCACAGCTGTTGTGACTGTCGTCATGGCACAGCTCAATGCTAATAACACCAGCGGAAGCGGAAGCGGAGTCGGTTATGTTAATCACAATAACAATCAAGGGAACCCGCTAGTGTCTGGTGACAAGGACACCTCAGACCACAAACCTAAGAACAAGAAACGGGAGTTCTGGGACAAAAGGGGAAAAAGTCGGCTCAAGGTTCTACCAAGAGATGACAGCCCGTGGCTACCCATGTGGTCATAACAGTAGTCACAACACCTGGCACATCATCTGTCACTACAAATCCCGTCAATCTTCCAAGATGCGACAAATGCAACTACCGCCACAACGGAGCTTGTCGAGAGGTGCAGTGTACCAATTGCAGCAGGAAGGGGCACACTGCCCGTTTCTGCAAGGCGCTGGCACGTCCAATTTCCCAAGTAAACCTGGCTTGTTTCAAGTGCGGAAAATTTGGACACTTTAAGAGGGATTGTCCAACAGAGAGGAAAGACGAAGGAGCTCACTTATGTGGTACTCCGACTCAGCACATCACTTTAACCACCGATGCTGGTATAATTCAGGTACGCCATGCATGTGGTGAAATGGGGCATGCCAAGAGAGATTGCCTAACAGAGAGAGGTGACGGAGGAGAAGGAGGAAACTAACGACAAGACATAAAGGAGTAGCGAGGAATCCCGCTTTTGAGATTTTGGTATGTCCTCTAAATAAGAATTATTTGAAAATTTAATTTATAATTATATAAGATTAAAACTTGGGGAAACATTTAAAAGTAATTATAATAGCTCACTCATCTGAAACAAGTCACATCATTCATGAGAGAACTAAAGATCCGTTCAGGGAAGCCATGATGGCTTAGTATGTACATCAGGGTTGTGCATAGCTAAGATTTTGCAGACTTAGAGTTAGTGATTCTGCCTTAAATCTTGTTCCTTTTTTGGTAGTGGATTTAGGGAAGAGCCACTCAGTTGACCGTCTTATTCATCTTAATTATACATAACTTGTATATGCCAGGCGATCATAGAGGTACCGAGGAGGATCATAATATAGAGTATCAACACTAGTTATCAAAACACTGCACTATTCGCAGTACGATTTGTCGCAGTGGTAATATCAAGGGGAAAACAAAAATCACTAGAACGTTTACACAGAGTACATTGTTAAGCACACTCAGGATACACCGTCGTATAACAAACGTTTCTTTCAAATCGACCTAACTTTTGTTTCTGTAAAGAGTTCGTTGTCATCATTTTTCATGAATTGGAGTGGTACTCACCATACTAAGTGCATATGTTTCCATCACCTTGACCGTCAAATTCACGAAACCCTCGTCATTCATAACGACAACCCGACCCAGACCTCAAAATCATCTACCTCGTATTCTAAACCCTGAAGTACTCATGTGAGGAGTACCTTGCCCTCCGAAACCTTGACGACCGTATACTCAGCAGACCTTCCCAAACTACCACTCGTCCAGGATATCAAGTTAGAGCATAGAGGCTAAGGACGAATATAGCCCACCTATCACTATTAAGTATATACGCGAGGGTGGTATATAATTATGATTATGCAGATTTAGTATGTGTGTTTCCGCCTTATCTCCTGTTCTTTGTTTGGTTGTGGACCTGGGGTAGAGTCGCACATCCGACAGTCTTACTAATCTTAATTATATACTACTTGTATACATGAGGTAATGATAGATGGACCAGACATGAAACCATCTTGAGCAATAAGGCAAAGTTGCCCAAGTCTACGAGTGGTTATTCTGCCAATCAGAGGAGCACAACCCCATGAGTACTACTAAGAAAGCTAATTTCATGACGAAAACGAGGGGATGATGTGACAACCCAAAAAAAGTTTACCTTATAAGTCCATCCAATCAATCGAGAGTCAAACTTGTTTCTTCTATCTTTTAGCATTGTTAAGGATCATTTTATGGGTTCTAAGCCTAGTACACTTAAGGATTGGGTGTAGGGTTATGTCAGCTTAAGTTCATCGTGTTGCATTCGAGCCAAGAACTCCATCAAGAGGAGTGTACGGCCGCAAACATAAGTGTACGGACATACACTCAAGGTGGCCGTGAACTCATGCCCTTATGTAGGGTATTCCTTCATTACTCTTCATTTCTTACACTTTCAACTCAAGAACACCCAAATTCTCTCTCAAGTATCATCAATAATTACTCATTTTCTCGTCCAAATCGTAAGTGATTCTTCCTTGTATTCCTTGATATCCTTCTATATCTAGTATACCCCTATGATTTCATTCATAAAGTCACCACTTTTGTCTAGATCTTCAAAGATCATCATATTTCACCAAGAACACCAAGAACACACACTTGTTTTTGGTGGCCATGAACTCCCAAGGATCCCAAAATCATAAGTGTTTCTTCATGTACCTTGTTATACTTGAAATACCACTAGATCCAAGCCTTGATTATTCATGTTTAAGCATCACCTTCATGATCTTGAAGGGTATACGGCCGTGAACCCTTCATAGGTTCATTGGCCGTACACACCCTAAAAGGGTTCCAAATCATAAGAAATCCACCCTTGACTTATTGTTTACCTCATTGCACGACTACGTCTTGGTTTCACATGGATCAATCACCCTTTTTGCATGTTTTTCCTTGAGTGTACGACCATACACTCCTTGGTTGTACACTCCCTTGTGTGGCTGTAAACTTCCTTTAGTCAATCACATGTGATTGTAACACTTCATTCCAAGTGTTTCCTAGTCCCTAAGGTTGTTTCCTTTCATGTTAGTTGTTTTAAACACTAATTACATGCCTATATATGCCATCATATATCATTTAAGACTCGTTTGTGTCTCGGAAATTCATTCGTGGAACTTCACATCCTTACGCGAATCTTTAATTGAATCACCCACATAAGGTGAGTTCATACTCCTATAATCAATCTTTTAACTGTTTTAAATGCTTTTAGGGGGGGGGGGGGGAATACATGTTGAACACAATGATAATTGTGTAAATGTTATTTGTGATAACCGTCACTTTAAAGGATTTCTTATACTTTTATAAGTGATCAAAACCATTTCAAAAACTCTTTTAAATTATGTTAGTTATTGTTTATAAAACACCGTTTTTAAAGTACAATCATAACTCAGTGGATAAATGAGTATTTTATTCAAGTCAGTAACAGTTCAAGTAAACATACTAGTAAACTATAATAGGTACAGTTTAGGGGTTCATTACATACTACAACTAGGACAGGGAGGAACATACTATAAAGAGAAACAAGGAGGAACATACAATATACTATAACAGAAGAACAAATCATGATTAACACACTTATACTAATTATTCCCAATAACCTAAGAAGGGAACATATCATGAACTCATTGTTCTAAACAAAAGATGATAATAAAAGTGGTATAAGGATATATATATATATATATATATATATATATATATATATATATATATATATATATATTAGGTGTGAGTCTCGTGTATTACACGGGTTGATTAAAAAAGTTAAATATAAGATGTAGACATTAAGTATTTTCTAAAGTAAAATTTTGAAATAAATAAAAACTAAATAATGAATAAGTAAGTAATTCAATTTATACTAATAAAAAATTATTATCATGTTTTAAATAATGGTGGTTAATATGAAGGTGTAAAAATTAAGTATTTTTTAAAGTAAACTTTCAAATAAATACAATAAATAGAATAAACCATAAGGACCATTTACGTAATTTGTCTTAATTATTCTATAATAATAAAACTAATTAATATAAATTCACAAATGAAATTTATTAATATATTAATAGAAATAAGAATTCACAAATGGAAGGGTTACTATATACATTAATTGACATTAATTACTATAAGGTGGCATTTAATATGTGAAATTGAATAAAAAATGAAAAAAATATAAAAATGACAAGTGGGAAAAAAATAATTTTAAAATTATAAGAAAATGACATGTGTCAAATTCAATAAGAAGTTGACATTTTATAAAATTATCTTTATTTATTAGGGTAGATATATATATATATATATATATATATATATATATATATATATATATATATATATATGGTACATCTACAATATGTCATGGTTTATATATATGGGGTACATCTACAAAGTACCAGATTTATTTATAAAGGGGTACATCTACAAAGTACCGGACAATAATAAATAAAACACAATAAATATATACAAAAACTCACAACAGTATCAACTAAGGCATTAAGAGTATAGGATTTCATTACTTCTAGTAGTCGTCCAAACAATAGAACAACGCCACATAACTTCCTAGTAACATGAACATTCAGTAAAAAGGGGGCCTATAATGCTAACTTAAGAATTCCTTGGTAGATACATCAGGGATATATATATTAATCGGATCCGACAGACAGTAGGATGTGTGTAACACCGTAAATTTTCAAACAATTTTTTTTCCATTAAAAATCACATAATTCTCATGTCACGTTTCACGAAAATCCCATTTAATTTATTTACAAAACACAACTCTATATTTTTTTAATAATAATCCAGGATTCGCAAATCATAACTCCATCTCTGGTGTGTACAATCAAGTCGGTGCCTTCCCACGATTCTGAGAAAAACCTGAAACACATAACACATGACATGGTAAGCACGAAGCTTAGTGATTTCCCAAAAATACCACATACAACTCATTAGCCACTCGAGGCTATAACTCAATAAGACCCTCCGGTCAATGTGTCTCAGTGGGACCCTCCGGTCCAACAACTCAGATGGACCCTCCGGTCCCTCAACTCAACATCTCAATATAGTACACAGAAAGCATAACACAAAGCAAATAGCAGGATATTTCATTACACAACTCATGCACATAAGACCCTCTGGGCACACATAAAAATTACCACTCAAGGTAAGTATAGTGAGAAGACTCACCTCGGATGATGAACAACCCGTATAATGTTGCTGCTACGCACCGAAATCTAACTTTGAGCCAAAACCACAATTAACCCGTTTAGAAACTAAGTCCAGACTCTCACTCATTAGGTCTAAATGAAGACCATTAACCAGCCCATTAAAAGCCTAAAACCCATTGGGCCTACCAAGGCCCAATAATAAATGGGCTCACCCGAGGCCCAATCTCAAAACTAATGGCAAGCCCAACACAAGGGCCCAAGTCAAAATTATAATAATTCTTTGCTTATAGTCTCTAATTCACAAGCCCAAAGATTCATACCCAATCCTCACGGCCCATGATAAGATCCAGCCCAAAAGCCCACAGTGAAGTTACACGGGGCGTACCTCTCTTGGTACGCTCAGTGTACTCACGCATGCTTGAAACTGATCAGGGACTCCAACCCAGTACGTGGGGCGTACTGGAACTTACGCTAATGTACGCCCAGTTTTGCTTTAGTCCATTCTCTTGGTCTTAACTTGTTAAGACATTAACTCATTTCTTAGATATGGACTCCCTATCATCTCTTACTCCATAAAGTTAGTGACTTTAAGCCTTTGCATGGCTAATAAGGTCACAAACACATAAAACTCTTATTCTCTTAACTCAAAATGCTCAAATCTCATGCATGGGTTGATTCTCACACTCAATACCTCATTTTTATGGATCCTCACCACTAGAAACACTTAAAAGGACAAATATTGAGCTCTGGAGTGCAACAACTCATAAAGCCTCAAGCTTTGGGAACAAAAGCCCTAAAATGGACCATATCATGCACAAAACAAAAGGATGGGAAAGCTTTGAGCTTTATACCTCCAAATGATGCTCCAACTACAGAAAAGCTCAGATCCAAAGCTTGAACTCCAACTCTATTCTCTTTCATGCTCCTTCTTCGCTCCAAAAGTTTCACAATAACACTTATAAGCTCACAATGGTCACACACAAGCTCAAAAACGAGGATTAGGGTTTAAGGGGGTTCATTGAATGAGGATGGTGGACAGGAATAAGGCCATCTCATTCTTTATATAGGGACACTCCTTTTAATTAGGGTTTTCTTCTGTGCCTAGTACGCCCAGCGTACTAGGTGGCTCAACTTAAATGTCACGCGTATGAGTACACTAAGCGTACACACACGTATGCCTAGCGTAATTTGCTGCCAACATTTTCAACTAAAGGGCTTATCTTGCCAAATCATAAATTATCATTGCTTCCTTGATATAACCCTGATTCCCACGAACCTCAAACCCACGAATAAGTGACGAGATGCCCTAAGCTCCTAGCAACTCGTCACAACCCCGGGACACCCTCATGCCCGGTTTGCAGCCTACAAACCCTAATCACGGACGATCTGAAACAGGATGTTACAATGTGTGCTTTCCGCTTCATTTCATGTTCCTTGTTTGGTTGTGGGCTTAGAGCAGATTCACCCAGTCTACTATCTATTCAATCTTAGTTGTATATATATTCCGTATACACCAAGTAATCATAAGGAGTACCAGGTATAGGTTAGGTCATAATATACAAATTCAATGCACCATTTTCTAGTACAAAAACATACTCTTCAGTTAGAACATTTAGTAGGCTAAACTAGAAACTTTTCAGTGAAAGGGTTTAATCTATTTCATTAAACCAGTATAACTTAAAGAGCCATTAGTGGTTAATTCTATAATACCTTAGTTTATACATCAGGGTTATATATAATTAATATCCAATAGGCAGTTGGATGTGTGCTTTCCGCCTCATTCTGTGTTCCTTGTTTGGTTGTGGGCTTAGGGCAGATTCACCCATTTAACTGTCCGTTTGATATTATATTATATATAGCTAGTACAAACTAAGTCATTATATAAGGAACTATTGTGGTTACTATTTTTACTAAAGGAAATAAGGGTTTTTCTTAAAGAATTTTTTTATCAAATAAAGGAACTATTACAATTAACTCTGTAAGTACCAAATGAATACACCAGGGTTATATACAATGAAGATCTAACAAACAATGGGATGTGTGACTTCCGCCTCATTCCCTGTTACTTATTTGGTTGTGTACTTAGGGCAGATTCACACAATCGATTGTCTGTTTACTCTAAATTATATATAATTTGTATCCATTTAGTGCTCGTAGAAGTAATTGTAAAGTCATTTTTACTTTCACTCATTACATTATAAGATATAGGATTTTCTGAAGGAACATGCGAACTTTTCTAAAAGAACTTTCAACTTACTTTACATCACTAAAATACTTATGAACTCACCAGCTTAAATGATGATCTACTCTTTCAAAATAACTTGTATTCTCAAGAAACTAGTAGACAGGTACGCGCGCTGGGATTCAGAAGATGAAGTATAGTAGCTTCATGTCCTGTTTTGTTATTTACTTTTGGATTCAATCTTTTGTGAATCATTACTAGTAAACACTTTGACATTAATACAATGGTTGTTTGTTACTATGATTGTTATGATACATGTGTTGTGATGCTAAACATGACGTCCTCCACCCCCGAACGTTTCCGTTGTTCCGGTTTGGGGGTGTGACAAAGACACTACTAAATCATCTTGACTTGGAGATTCATAAAGTTGCAAACTTTATGAAGTCTAATCATTCCAACATTCTAAAACAAGAAAGTAAAAGGACAAAACTCAATATCTTTGTTTCCTTCTTCCTCCTTATTCTTTCTTTAGCTTCAAAAAGCACCAAACTAGCTCAAAAATGGTGGAAGATGATTAGGGTTTGCAAGGAACAATTTAGGGGAACGGAGGCTAATATAAGGGAGGCTATGAGGGGTTAAGGATCTTTAAATAGGGCTCATGCCCTTGAAATTTAGGGTTTTTCTCATTCAGCTGCCACCACACTGTGTTACAACACCACCACGTCATGGTGGTCCATAAAAATTTGTGGCCCAAAAGCTTTTCGCCACGCCGTGATGAGGCTTCACCACGACGTTGCTAAAAAGAACTCATACACAAATCGGGAATAATTTCATACCTGGAATCGAGTGTTACAAATCTCCCCCCACTTGAATTAGATTTTGTCCTCAAAATCATTCCTTACCATCCCAGGCACGCCAGAAAGCTCGAGCAACACAACCACAACCCTGAGCATTCAACAACCCTCCCAAAGGCAACTAGACCCATCCCTAGTAGGGCTCTCCAAACCTGATGATGAACGAATCCTTTCTCAGCCTAAAACAATCCCATGCAGAATAACAACTTCTACTCAACCTGAAATATGAAGTCTCGAATTGATCTGAATCCCCGACAGACCGCCCATACCGAACCACTGCTAATTCATTCCATTTAACTGACTACTCAACTTCTAAATACCTAAGGTTCCCACTAGAAAACAGAATCGCGGGCTATATGTTGTTGCCGAAAACTTTTTACTTAACCAAAGGGATTAGATATTCCCTCAAGAAAAAGGCTCATCCTACTGATAACGTTCCCATGAATATAAAGAACATCAAGAGACAATCTAGGAGTTAAACCTTCTGGTGCTGAACAAGTCACTGCTTCCTTACTGCTGAACCGATACGCTTTTGCTATAATCCCTAAGTTCCAAACTTGTCCGACCCACACACAAATAGAATTATTCCAAAACATGATCACAATGGCTCTTCCTACCACCAGAACCAAAAACATCTTTTTTCCCTTGAACCCTTCAGCTGATGCCCTTGGCATACAGATTCCTTAATTCATATCTTACTATAACAAAGGCCTTGAATGAATACACTCACGACTCCCAACGCGATTTTCCACCAAAAGCCAACTCGGTACATCATTCGTAACCGAAGATCCAAGGATTTACACTTGCATTTCATTCGAAATATTTTGATTAATGACAACCCTTTACTAAACCTAGACATAAAGATCCTCAACTACCACTGAGACTGCCAGTCTCACACCTGGTCCAACCACTAGGTTCCTAAGAGCCCAATAGACACGGATACCCCAGCTAAAGCATCACTTTGCGCCACTACCACAACCATTCCTATCAAAAACATGATCCAATACTTCAACCCAAACAATCTCTATCCGATCCCACCTGTATTGCCACAATCACACGGGCCTTGCCCATGGGTCCCACCCAAACCATACCACGGAGCAGGCCATGCCCATGGGTCCCACCCATCTAGAGCTACACAGGTTCGACCCCGCCTCGGACCCTAATGGTCCTCCCTCCATAATAGATAAATGCTCTCTGACAACCCTGTTCGTCTTGCCCCAAGGCACAAACTGATCCTCCTTTATACTCATGACCACTTAAATGATAGTCTACCTCAAACTGGTGAATGCTACGATCTCATCGCATCCTTACAACACTTCTAACCAACCATGGTTACCACACATGGTTTTACCACACCTGCACCATCTCAACCCTAATCATCCTGAGTCGAAACCCGCATCCGAATGCACTCCAATCTGGTGTTCGGGTCATGCTTCGAACCCCAAATCCTTCATCATACAAGAATAGGCAACGAGGCTCTAACACAACCCTCAACCTGGATCCATCCACAATCCTATTGTACAACATAAAGAAGACGCCGACCAACTGTTGGAAGTTTCCTGAACTCCCAACTTACACAACTTCAATCCAGACAACCACTAGGTTCATCTATCCTCCTGACCGGGATGTGAAACTTGCCCTAGTTCCACACCCAATCCAACTCCCAGAAATTCTGATCGATTCTCCCCCACTTGGATTTGACGAAGCTCTCCTATGCCACAAAATTTTATGGATTCCCAACCCATCTTATCTTCATATAACATGAACCGACTATGACCTGTGCTTATCAATGCTAGCATTCCATTACTAGCCAATCTCGATGATCGCCCAACTCCTGAAATCCAGATAGATACTCCCCGAGATCCCAACAACCCGATGAAACATCAAAAAATACAAGCCAAAAATTTCGTTTGAAAAACATCATCAAAAACTATAATCATCCATCATTAAACGAAAATCAAGTGTCAAGTATCTCAAAATCTCATATCAAATATTGTATCAAAACCAAATGAGAAAATATCAGAGTCTCAATTAATCACAGGCTGAAAGCTGTGGTGTGTGTTATGCGATCATCCAGAGCCCTTTCCTTTGTTAGTAGAAGTACCTGAAACCAAAACTAAAAACTTTAAGCACGAAGCTTAGTGAGCTCCCCCAAACTACCACATACCATACAATAACACATATAGCACATACTGGGCCTTTCCCACTGTATCGGGCCCCGCTCGGCATCGGACTGAAGTCCGACATAAATTGGGCCCCGCCCACTACATCGGGCCACGCCCAACATCGGACCGAAGTTCGAAATAACTTAGGCCCCGTCCACTACATCGGGCCCCGCCCGACATCAAACCGAAGTCCGGAATAAACTACACATAACTAAAACATGAACATATAACATAATCACATATACTGCATCGGGCCTGCCCGGCATCGGACCGAAGTTTGGAACATATAACACATATCATAAACATTCATGAATCACAAAGACATCAAGCATACGTACTACTTCTCGGGACCACCCCGACATCGAACCAAAGTCCGGAACTACTATCATCTAAACGAGTCGTCATTGTGGTCGTAGAGCCGTTCCTGCTGGAAGGAAACTCACCTCTCAAATATGCTGAAACTCATGCGAGGTAATATTGTCTGCTGGTCCAAATACTCCGCGACTATCATGACCAATTAAACACTTTGTCAAAAACTGGAGATTCTCTATGGTTAAATGACTATTCTACCCCTGTTATGGTGTGATAGGTGCATTTTATGCACCTATTTTTCATGTTTATTTCCGTCTTTTTATAGCATTCTACTTCATAATTCTTGCATTTAGTTGATTATTAGGGCAATTACATATTTCATTAAGAATGCCTGGTACTTCACTATTTTTGATTTATTTTGCAGGCATTATGGAGCTTGGATGCATGGATGCTTGGATGCTTGGAGCGTAGAGCTTTGGAACATGAAGATGGAGCCAACAGTGAAGACATTTTGGAATTTTAGCAAAGAGCATGGGCCATGCCAAAAACGCATGGTCAAGACAAATGGCCATGCCAAAGAAAAACACATGGGCAAAAGGCATGGCCATGCTAAAAACGCATGGCCTCATGGCATGTCACGTGAACTTTAATAAAAGAGCAGGAGACGTCATTTTTGAAGGGGGAACGGTTTTGGGAGCAGTTGGGGCGATCTTGGGCGATTTTAGGGAGAATTCTTGGAGCTTTTGAGAAGACCTAATCATTGCAAACATTTGGATTTGATTTTTGTAAGGATTAAACATTCCAATTCCATCTTTATTCTTGTTTGATTTGTTCTTAGCCATGTGTGGCTAAGAAACCCTAGTTTCTAGTTCTTGTTCAAAACATGTTGATTGCTTGACTTGAAGCATATGATTTGATGTTTAATTTGTGATTCTATTCTAGTGATTATGTTTTTGTTTAAACTAGAATCCTTGAATTTGATTTGTGTTTGATTGGCCACTTTCATGAATTGAATTTTTGTGCAGTTAATTAACTTTTAGGGCACCTAATCGTTCTATTGAGTTAATAATTGGTAACAAGCAATAAGTTTTCTTATTGTAAAACATATATCACATGTTTTCACACTTCCGAGCGTATGAGAAGAAATGAACATTGTTGGAAAGCTTGTACAAAACTTAATGCGGTTTTTCAATACAATCTAAGAGCGTGTTTAGGTTGAATTAGTAAAGCTAGGTCTAATCAAAGAGCGTGTTTTGGTTAGATAATTTGGCAAGCGAGAGTTATTAGAGCGTGTTAATATCTTTCAGTACCAACATAGAATAGCAATCTTGAATTACATCAAGTCATAATCAAGTTGAACAACAACATTGAGAACTAGAACTAGAACCATTCAATCAATTTGTTTACAAATCTATTTCATTTTCTGCATGCTTTTAAAGTAGATTGTTATTTAGTTATTTACTTTTGCAAACAAACCCCTCTTTGTGACCAAAGTACCTTGTGCAAAAAGGTATAGACTTTTGTCCCGTGTCTCTGTGGTTCGACCCTGCTTGCCTTGTACTACTTTTTAGTGCATTAAAGCAGTGTATTTGGAGTCTATTGTACCCATATTATTTGTTGGGTTTGACACCCCTAACAAATTGGCGCCGTTGCCGGGGACACGGTGTTACTAATTGTTTATGCCTAGATCTTTTCGTACAGGTACACCACTGCCAATTGACTCGGAGATAGAGAAGACTGCAAAGAAGTTAAGGAAGCAAGCCAAGCTTCGTAAGAGGCAACCGGTTTCCGGTACTTCTTCATCATCCAATCCCCCGGTCATTAACATTTGGGAGGATATTACCCTCTCAAGTGTGTCCGCATCCGAAACAGAAAGTCCATTACCTTCACCTCAACCATCCTCATCCAGAAATACCACCCCACCCTCTTCACCTACTCATCACAACCCAAACACTACACCCACAGAAACTTCAACCACTACTCATACCATGGGAGACAACCATGGAGGGAATCCGCCTCCAAATCCACCACCCGAACAAACCCTTCGCCAATGGGCGAGGCAAGAGGTTACTCAACAACCTCTTTGCATCACCTATCCGGCAGCCACAAACCTAGAATTAAAATCCGGTCTCATTCACTTACTCCCAACCTTTAGAGGCTTAGAAAATGAAGATCCCCACAAGTTCCTCACGGAGTTCCATGTTGTGTGTGTTGGCATGAAACCGCACAATGTCACTGAAGACCAAATCAAGCTTAGGGCATTCCCCTTTGCAGTGCAAGACTCAGCAAAAGATTGGCTTTATGACCTTCCACCGGGGACGGTCAACACATGGGTAGATCTTGCACGCCTCTTCTTAGACAAATACTTCCCAGAAATGAAAGCCTCAGCTCTAAGAAGAGAGATAATTGGGATCAAACAACACAAAAGAGAAGCCTTTCATACATATTGGGAGAGGTTCAAAAAGCTTTGTGCCCGTTGCCCAAAGCATGGTATTAGTGAGTATCAAATCCTTCAATACTTCATTGAAGGCATGACTCCTTGGGAAAGAAGACTTCTTAATGCTTCAAGTGGAGGATCTTTGACTGACAAGACCCCAACGGAGATTCGAGATCTCATAAAAAACATGGCGGAGGATTCAAAGCACACTAGTCAAGATGAAGATTGGTACACAGATGCACCTCGAGGTGTAAAAGAGGTGCACACTCCTCAAATTGAAGCTCAACTATCCGAATTGACTAAGGTGGTAATGATGCTTGCTAAGGACAAAGGTGTGCAATCCACACCCCGTCCCTGTGGCATTTGCACTCAAGTGGGACACCCGACTGATATGTGTCCTCAATTGCAAGAAGAAGAATATGAAGAAGCAAATGTTATAGGAGGCTATTCCGGACATAATCAAAGAACTTATGATCAGCCCCGAGGCAATCAAGGGTGGAACAACAACCAAAACATGGGTTATCAACAAAGACCCCCACTCCATTACCAAATAAGGCCTCCATTCTCACAACAAAATTACCAACCGAGGCAACTACAACCCCCTCAACAAGCTGGATCCTCAAATATGTCCTTAGAAGACATAGTCAAAAGCCTTGCCACCAGCACCCAAAGTTTTCAGCAAGAGACCAAGGCAAGCATCAAGAATCTTGAGCAACAAATGGCACAACTTGCTCAATCGGTGAGCAAAATGGAGAATCAAGGAAAGCTACCTCCTCAAACTGAAAAGAACCCAAAGCACAATGCTTGTGCAATTAGCTTGAGGAGTGGAAAGAAATATGACGGCCCGAAGATGCCCGAAGAAGAAGAAGAGGAGTTAGTGATAGAAGAACCACCAAAGAAGGATGCAAAGAAAGAAGAAATGGTGGAGAAAAAGAAGCCGGGAGAGAAAGAAGCAAAGATCACACCACCACCTTTTCCATCAAGATTGAGCAACAACAAAAAAGAGAGAGAAGATAGTGAAATCATGGCAATGTTCCGGAAAGTTGAAGTCAACATTCCTCTCTTAGATGCGATCAAACAGGTACCTAGGTATGCTAAGTTTCTTAAGGAACTTTGCACATCTAAAAAGAAACTGCGAGGTAATGAGACAGTGAAAGTAAGTGAAAATGTGTCTGCAGTTTTGCAGAAAATGATGCCCCCAAAGTGCGAGGATCCAGGTGTTTTTACCGTTCCTTGCAAATTGGGAAACTTGTATGTCCCCCGTGCTATGCTAGATTTAGGAGCTTCAATTAATGTTTTACCATATTCTGTTTATAAATCTATTGGCATAGGCACTTTAACAAAAACAGGGGTAATCATCCAACTTGCAGATCGTTCTATAGTACACCCAAAAGGTGTATTAGAGGATGTTTTGGTGCAAGTTAATGAGCTTGTCTTTCCTGCAGATTTTTATGTGCTTGATATGGGAGATGATGACCATCCATCCTCGAGTTCCATACTTTTAGGTAGACCATTCTTGAAAACAGCAAGAACAAAAATTGATGTCTACAATGGTACATTGTCCATGGAATTCGATGGGGAGGTCATCAACTTCAATATCTATGAAGCAATGAGGTACCCAAGTGATGTTCATTGTATAAATTTTGTTGATATAATCCAACCTTTGACTGAAAAGTGTTTTGAGTTGACTAACCATGATTTGTTGGAGTTAGTCTTGAGCAGGAATTTTGATAGCAAGTCAGTCAAAGAAATTGCAGGAAATTTCAAGCTAGATGAAGAGTTGCTGGAAATTGTGGAGAGCATGGAAGAAAAGAAGCAAATAAGGTATGATAATAGCAATGTGAAATTGCCCATTTCTGACACAAAACTTCTTCCTTCCGTTGTACAGGCACCTAAGCTAGAATTGAAGACTCTTCCAGATCATTTGAAGTATGCGTACCTTGGGGAAGAGAAGACTTTGCCTGTCATTATCTCCAACAAGTTGTCCATGGTAGAAGAAGATGAGTTGGTGACTTTGCTGAAAAAGTATAAGAAAGCTATTGGGTGGACAATTGCTGACATAAAAGGGTTGAGCCCTTCCTTGTGCATGCATAAGATCCTCATGGAGGAGGACTTCAAACCAACTCGAGAGGCACAGAGAAGACTGAATCCACCCATGATGGAGGTGGTAAAGAAAGAAATCATGAAGCTGTTGGATGCAGGTATGATTTACCCTATCTCAGATAGTAAATGGGTGAGCCCCGTTCAGGTAGTCCCGAAAAAAGAAGGGGTCACAGTTGTCAAGAATTCTGAGGGAGATTTGGTGCCAACCCGTGTGCAAAACGGGTGGCGGGTTTGTATTGACTATAGAAAGTTGAATGCCTCAACGAGAAAAGACCATTTTCCTTTGCCATTTATTGACCAAATGCTAGAGAGATTGGCGGGTAAATCTCATTACTGTTGCTTGGATGGTTTCTCGGGTTTTCATCAAATTCCGGTAGCCCCGGAAGACCAAGAGAAAACCACCTTCACTTGTCCCTTTGGCACATTTGCTTATAGGCGTATGCCTTTTGGCCTATGTAATGCACCCGCAACATTTCAGAGATGCATGATGAGCATTTTTTCTGAATATGTTGAAAACATCATTGAAGTTTTCATGGATGACTTCACAGTCTATGGAAACTCCTTTGATGAATGTTTGAGAAATCTAACAAAAATTTTGCAAAGATGCATTGACACAGATCTTGTGCTTAACTATGAAAAATGCCATTTCATGGTGGACAAAGGATTGATTCTAGGTCATATTGTGTCCCGAAAAGGCTTGGAAGTTGACAAAGCCAAGATAGATGTTATCAAAAGTCTTCCTTACCCGACAAATGTTCGGGAAGTTCGTTCGTTTCTTGGCCATGCAGGTTTTTATCGGCGGTTCATTAAAGATTTTTCAAAGATTACAGTGCCGATGTGTCAACTACTCCAAAAAGATGCTGAATTTGAACTCACTCAGCCATGCAAGGATGCCTTCGATCGTTTGAAGGATTTACTCACCTCTGCTCCAATCATCCAACCACCTAATTGGGATCTCCCGTTTGAGATCATGTGTGACGCGAGCAACACGGCTGTAGGAGCAGTATTGGGTCAAAAGGTGGGTCGAGCACACCATGTCATCTACTATGCATCAAAGACCCTTGACAGTGCACAATGCAACTATACCACAACAGAAAAAGAGTTGCTCGCTATTGTTTTTGCACTGGAAAAGTTCCGGCAATACCTCCTTGGAACTAAAGTGATCATATACTCGGACCATGCAGCCATAAAGCACTTACTTACCAAGAAAGATTCGAAGCCGAGGTTAATACGGTGGATGCTGCTTTTGCAAGAGTTCGATATTGAGATCAAAGATAAGAGCGGGAAAGAGAACCTAGTCGCCGACCATTTGAGCCGAATAGTTCAACCCGAAGATGCAATCCCCATCCATGACACATTCCCGGACGAGCATTTGTTTGCTATCCAAACACCACCTTGGTATGCGGATATATGCAACTTCATGGTGACGGGAAAGTTCCCACCCGAGCTCACGAGGTCACAGAGAGATAAGATCAAAAAAGAGGCGAGAAGGTACATTTGGGATGAACCGTACCTTTGGAAACATTGTGCAGATCAGGTAATAAGAAGATGTGTTGAAGAACATGAGGTACAATCTATTCTCAACTTTTGTCATAGTTATGCTTGTGGAGGGCATTTTGGTCCTCAAAGAACTGCCAGGAAAATTTTAGACTGTGGATTTTATTGGCCCCGACTTTTTCATGACTCTTACACTTTTTGTAAAAGTTGTGAGAGATGTCAAATGACCGGTTCTTTGAGTTCCCGAAACCAAATGCCCTTGACCCCCATCTTGGTTTGTGAAATATTTGATATATGGGGTATTGACTTTATGGGTCCTTTTCCTTCATCCTTTGGGAATTTATACATCCTTTTGGCTGTTGACTATGTTTCCAAATGGGTAGAAGCAAAGGCAACAAGAACTGATGATGCAAAAGTTGTTGTAGATTTTGTCAAGGCTAACATTTTATGTAGGTTTGGAACTCCAAAAGTCTTGATCAGTGACAGGGGCACACACTTCTGCAACAAAACTCTTGGATCAGTTCTCAAGAAGTATGGAGTCCAACACCGGGTGTCCACAGCTTATCACCCGCAAACAAATGGACAAGCTGAAGTGTCAAACCGAGAAATCAAGTCCATACTTGAGAAAACAGTGAACACAAACCGCAAAGATTGGAGTTTGAGATTAGAAGATGCACTTTGGGCATACCGAACTGCATATAAAACTCCAATTGGGATGTCACCTTATAGACTCGTGTTTGGCAAAGCTTGCCACCTCCCTGTTGAACTGGAACACAAAGCTTTCTGGGCTGTCAAAAAGCTAAACATGAAGATGGATGAAGCGGGCGTTCAACGGAAGTTAGAGATCCAAGAGCTGGAGGAGATAAGAAATGAAGCATTCGAGAGTTCACGCATCTACAAAGACAAGACCAAAGCATTCCATGATAAGTACCTCTCTCGTAAGACCTTTGAGATTGGTCAAAAGGTATTACTCTATGACTCTCGACTTAAATGGTTTTCTGGTAAGCTACGGTCCCGGTGGGTAGGACCGTTCATTGTTACTAATGTATTTGATCATGGTGCAGTCGAGATTAAGAGTAACAAAACTGGAAAAGTGTTCAAAGTTAATGGCCACAGGTTAAAGGTTTTCTATGAAGGTTTCCAAGAAAAAGATATGGAGGTTGATAGCTTGGAACGCCCGGACTACATTGAGTGAATCTAAAGGGCAAAGTCGAGCCAAAGACTTGAAACAAGGGCGGCTAACCGAGAGGCAACTCGGGAGTATTTCTTTCTATTCTCTTTATTTTGATTTATTTCATCCGTGTTGCAATGTTTTTACGTCTTTTCGAGGGTTCCACGCAAATAACTTTTCTATTTAAAGATCAAAGAAAATATGTTTTTGTTTAAAAAAAAAAAAAAAAAAAAAAAAAAAAAAAAAAAAAAAAAAAATCGTGAGTTTCATGTTAACAGGAAGAAAACGCACGGGGTAAGCCAAAAACGCACGGTCATAATTTTGCCCATGCTTCCACTTCGAGGTTTTTAAGAAAAAAAAAATTTTGGCATGGGCTGGCTCCAAATCGCACGGGTAAGGGCCAAAACGCACGGCCTAAATCCTAGACCATGCGTGTCATCGCATATTGTAGCAAACAGAAAAAAAAAGCACGGGCAATAAAAAAACGCACGGCCCGTGCGAATTGATCAGGACCCTTAAAAAAAACGCACAGCCTTCATAAAAAAAAAAAACAAAGGGGCACGGCTAAAAAAAACCCACGAGCTCACGGACGCATACCAACGCCTCGATGGACAACCTTTGGCCTGCGATTCGGTGCACATAGGGTTGATCGATTCCATCTCGCATCCGTTTCTCCTTCTTCCTCTCAATCGATCGTGCGTTGTTCTTCCTCCCCCACCTTACTCGTTAACCGAGACCCTCCAAATCGTAATCAATTTTTTCGATCTTCTTCTTCAATCAATCCAAGATTAAGCCACCAAGGTATGTTACTATCAATTCCTAACTTCATGATCTTCATTCTCTAGATCGATTTCTTCAATTAGAGGGTAAAAGATCGAATTTCCCTTCATAAACCCTATAAACCCTAGTTCTTGAGTTGTATAATTTGAATTAATTCTTGTATTGGGTTTCAAAAATCCTTGTATAGGGTTCAAGACCAAGCTTGGGGAGGTGCTTTTGGAAGGAAGATTAAAAGCTTTCATCTCCAATTTGACATTCCACCATTGAAGAGCTTGAGGTTGAAGATGAAGTGAATAATACAAGCCAACAGCCCAAATCCAAGTGTTTAAACGGTAAATTCCTTCCATATCTCAAGTTTTAGCTTTGAATTTATAATTGTTTGGCTGGAATAATTGTGAATCCGTTCTTGTGCCTCATATAATTGTTCATTCGTGCTTGTCTAGTTGCGTTATCATCTTTGGGCACCACTCGTTTGTCATAAATCCGGTTTGTCATCATGCCAAAACGAAAAAACCCACAACCAAAAGAACAATGGGAATCCAAATATGGTGTCACCACCCTCATTCACAACTCTCTTGAGCAGCGTGAGCGATTCCTTCACCTCAAGGACCGCGAATATTCTCAACAACGGTTTGTAAATATTCCCACTCTCCAAGAACTAGGAGTTTATGATGGCGTCCATAAATTGTTTAGCAACATCGGCTGGGAGAGACTTCTCACTTTGGCACCAATGGAATCATATAAAAACACAACCATTGAATTCTTACAATCTTTGGAGTTCAATGACAATGCCAAATGTCTCTCTTTTCGTCTCATGCGTTTGCAATTTAAACTGAGTCTAGACGATCTTAGTGGGTTTGTTGGGATTTCTAAATTCAATACATATGGTCCTAAATTAGGCTACATGCGAGAGAAGAACAATCTTTTTAAAGCCCAAGCCAAAGCCTTTTGGAAGGAAATCACGGGACTTGATGTGTATAAGGCTCGATCCGCCAAAGCATCTCATATCATCCATCCAGTCTTAAGGGTGGCTCTCCGAATTATTGCTAATCTTGTCTTCCCCCAAGAAGACGTTAGCAGAGCCGGTAAAATGGAGCTGGAAATTCTTTGGTGCATGGTCACCGGCTTGAAGAGACCTCATTTTGGCGCCTTCCTTGCTTCCAAACTCCTTAAGGTCTCCACTAGCGATTCAGGCCCTATTCATTGTGGCGGGATTATCTCCTATCTTGCCACCCGCCTTACTTGTGCCGAGCTTTTTGAAAGCAAGCGCCCGGGCCTCGAGAAAATCACACAAGGCACTAATGCCATCACCTCAAATGTCCTTGTAGCCTCATCTTTCTTCCGTCAAGAAGGTGATGGTAGTATTACATGGTTGGTGCAAGGTGAGCCACACTTCCGAGTTCCTGCTGGGGATTTCAGCTCTCTCCAACTCCAGCAAGACATCACTCAGACTCGGTGGTGTCTACCAAAGAACACTTCTGCAAATTCCACCTCACGCGCCCCCATGTCCATCCCGAGAGCTCCTGAGCGGCCAGTCGTCGACCACGAAGACGACATCCCTATTGCTCCCACTGCGAGGGGGTCCACTTCTGTTGCCCCAATAGAGACTGCACGTCATTTCTACACCAGGCGGGTGACTCCGTACCACGACATATACATGAGGCGTTTTGATCACCTTGATCAAGCTGTTGCTGACATTCGCGATGACGTTCAACAATTGACACAAACGGTACAACAAGCCATGCAGTTCATGCAGCGTTGGGCCCCTCGCAGCTAGTAGATTGCCCTACCCTCTCCGAGCATCGAGGACGATGCTAAATCTTAAGCTTGGGGAGGGGTCTTTGTACATTAGGTTTTAGTTTCAATTTGCATTAAAATTTTTATTTTTAATTTGCTGTTTTCTTATTTTTATTTTCTTTTCATGCATTCAAAAAATAAATAAATAAAAATAAAAAAAAATTTCAATCTAAAGAAACCTAATCCTCTTGAATAAGTTGAAGTGGTAGATTAGTCGTGGCCTGAGATTAGAACTTGTTCGTTTTTATTAAAAATCTTGAAGCAACCTAATTTCACACGAACACGTCTCCCAAAGCTACTCGTGCAAAACAAAAAATGATAAGGTTATCAACACCGAATCATGAAGACAGATATAGTTTAGCCCTTGGAACACACGACCGGTCTTATGAGTTATTGCTCATTCATATCCAAACTCCAATTTCAAAGAGTTATAAAATGAATATAAAATTTCAGTGACTTGAATTCTCCAGCGCTCTAAAAAGTCTTTTCTGTCTATTCCCTTCTAAATACCCTGCTTGGGGACATTGTTTCCGACTATACTTACGGGTCTTTGCGCGTTTACATCAGTCCTCTAAAAAAAAAATAATAAAAATAAAAATAAAAATAAAAAATAAAAAAAATAAAAAAAAATAAAAAATAAATAAATAAATAAATAAAAATATTATTAAGTTAATCTGTGACCTTTGGGATTCGAACAAGTAAACTCCGAGGGGTGTTTTATACCTAATTGCCTAAAGCAAAACTGTTTGGGACTGATTGGGTTGAAAGTTCGCTACACGGGTTCCATAGAAAGTCATGAACTTAATAATAACAAATAAAGCTAATCTGTGGCCTTTGAGGTTCGGGCGAGTAAACATGAGGGATCTTTTTAAATCTAGCACACTAAGGTCATCTGATTTGGATGTGTTGGTTGGAAGCCCGTTACACGGATTTCAAAGAAAGCCATGAGCTTTATTTGTAGAGAAATATAATTAGATAGTTTGTTTATATTTATGTTTATAGTTTAATTGAATAATGTGTTTGAAAGAAAAATGTTTGGCTGTAAACATTGAGACTGACTGTAAACTACTTTGACTGGTGTAAGTGGTTTGAAACATGTAACCAATCTGGGTAAATATTAGGGAATTTTTAGAAAATATTTTTTAGAAAAAGATTGTTGTCAGTCAACAAATAGCTGGAGTCGTTCATTGTCATGATTTGAAAAAGGAAAATGAGCATATTTTGCATCACATGTTTTCACGAGAGTAAGACCATAATTTGTTCCATGTGCTAACCTAATACCTGTAAAAGTGAACAAGTGTTGTAGCTTTTGATTTTGTTGAGTTGCGTTAGGGAATGGCTAAAAAAAAAAAAAAAAAAAAAAAAAAAAAAAAAAAAACCTTGTTTTACTTGTTATATATCTTTGTGGGGTTAATGTCAAGTTATCTCAAGGCCCGACAGGTACACCTTCGACTGTATGACATAATGAAGTTAATTGGATTGAATATGTTCGTTTGTTTTGTTCATAGCATTAACGTTTGAAAAAAAAAAAAAAAAAAAAAAAAAAAAAAAAAAAAAAAAACTTTTTGTACATATGTTATTTTCTTTAGTTCTTCTTTTATTGCATGTGCACATTCTTAATTCCATTTAGTCCTTTTCGTCCCTTCCATTCTTTTCATCTTAGTTTCTTTTTAGTCGCCTATCGCCTTCTCTAGGTCGATTCTCAATTTTGTTCTTTCTTGAGGACAAGAAAGGTCTAAGCTTGGGGAGGTTTGATAGGTGCATTTTATGCACCTATTTTGCATGTTTATTTCCGTCTTTTTATAGCATTCTACTTCATAATTCTTGCATTTAGTTGATTATTAGGGCAATTACATATTTCATTAAGAATGCCTGGTACTTCACTATTTTTGATTTATTTTGCAGGCATTATGGAGCTTGGATGCATGGATGCTTGGATGCTTGGAGCGTAGAGCTTTGGAACATGAAGATGGAGCCAACAGTGAAGACGTTTTGGAATTTTAGCAAAGAGCATGGGCCATGCCAAAAACGCATGGTCAAGACAAATGGCCATGCCAAAGAAAAACACATGGGCAAAAGGCATGGCCATGCTAAAAACGCATGGCCTCATGGCATGTCACGTGAACTTTAATAAAAGAGCAGGAGACGTCATTTTTGAAGGGGGGACGGTTTTGGGAGCAGTTGGGGCGATCTTGGGCGATTTTAGGGAGAATTCTTGGAGCTTTTGAGAAGACCTAATCATTGCAAACATTTGGATTTGATTTTTGTAAGGATTAAACATTCCAATTCCATCTTTATTCTTGTTTGATTTGTTCTTAGCCATGTGTGGCTAAGAAACCCTAGTTTCTAGTTCTTGTTCAAAACATGTTGATTGCTTGACTTGAAGCATATGATTTGATGTTTAATTTGTGATTCTATTCTAGTGATTATGTTTTTGTTTAAACTAGAATCCTTGAATTTGATTTGTGTTTGATTGGCCACTTTCATGAATTGAATTTTTGTGCAGTTAATTAACTTTTAGGGCACCTAATCGTTCTATTGAGTTAATAATTGGTAACAAGCAATAAGTTTTCTTATTGTAAAACATATATCACATGTTTTCACACTTCCGAGCGTATGAGAAGAAATGAACATTGTTGGGAAGCTTGTACAAAACTTAATGCGGTTTTTCAATACAATCTAAGAGCGTATTTAGGTTGAATTAGTAAAGCTAGGTCTAATCAAAGAGCGTGTTTTGGTTAGATAATTTGGCAAGCGAGAGTTATTAGAGCGTGTTAATATCTTTCAGTACCAACATAGAATAGCAATCTTGAATTACATCAAGTCATAATCAAGTTGAACAACAACATTGAGAACTAGAACTAGAACCATTCAATCAATTTGTTTACAAATCTATTTCATTTTCTGCATGCTTTTAAAGTAGATTGTTATTTAGTTATTTACTTTTGCAAACAAACCCCTCTTTGTGACCAAAGTACCTTGTGCAAAAAGGTATAGACTTTTGTCCCGTGTCTCTGTGGTTCGACCCTGCTTGCCTTGTACTACTTTTTAGTGCATTAAAGCAGTGTATTTGGAGTCTATTGTACCCATATTATTTGTTGGGTTTGACACCCCTAACATGGTGTGGGTCATATCCAAGGCCCAAACCCCTTTAACATTTCCAAGTCCACTAATGGTCCAACAAAAGTCCCTATAATGGCCCGATTTTCTAAATTGGGCCCAACTTCTCAAATGGGCCTATCGCATCCCAATGGTGTCCATAGTCTATAAACAGACCCCTGATGTCCCATTAAGGCCCAATAGATAATTAGTCCAAATGTTGGCCAACCCGAGGCCCAAAAAGGTAAAAGGTCGATACTGTTGAGTACGCAGGGTGTACTCCTCTATACGCAGCGCGTACCCGCTGCATGGTCTGTACGCTGCGCGTACATGCTGGTACGCTCAACATACCACCCTGTTAAGCTATACCTCTATTAAGCACTTGTTACTCTACTTAATAGTCTATAACTACAGATCCAAGTCCTTTTTGATGTCTTAACCCCTAAAGTCAATCACTTGGTGGTTTGCAACCCACCAAGTGAGCCCAACACATAGAATAATAGCAACTAACTTCATAAAAGTGGCTAGATCTCATGCATGGCTTCATAAGAGCCTCCAAGATTGGAAATTTACTGCTAAAGGAATGATTTGAGCCTCAAGGATGGCAATCCCAAGCTCAAAAACGTAATGGTATGATAAAGGTCCGTCCTTTGGACCTAAAAAGGTCCAAAACTCCATGATCTTAGATCTACACTTCTAGGAGGAAATTTTAAAGCTTTCTACCTCCTTTGTGATCCCATAGAGGAAATAGTTCCAGATCCTTGAGCTCCTTGCAACTTGGTTCTTCTCCTTCAACTTCTCTTCACTTCTTCCAAGCCTTCCTTTACTCAAAACAAGCTCAAGAGGTCAACACACTTATCAATGGAGTAGGAAAGATGTATTAGGGTTTTCTGAGGGTGGAGGCTGGTAAGGAGGCCAGGGGTGTGGCTATAATGAGGTATTTATATGCCTTAAACCCTAAAAATTAGGGTTTAGCTCCTGCTCACGTACGCTGCACGTACGTGTGCGTGCCCCCCGAATCCAATGCGTGTCTCTACGCCCCGCGTACGTCTTATGGGTGGCCCAATTCTTGGTCCATCAACTTAGGTCCAAACCAAAAACCCTTTATCCCATTAGGCCCAAAGATAAATTATAAAATAAACAAATAAAACTAATACCTCAGTTATCGGTTGTTACACCCGATAACCCCAATCGATTCCCATGATGCAACACCAAACCCTGAAGTCCTTTATGTCGATGACTAAAGATTGTAACCCTTGCTCAGAACTGGGGAATCTTCACCCCCAACTCCCCATCCTCAAATGAATCTATGAATTCTAATCATCTACAATCCTTACGATAATAAAATTACCTTGGCACTTCCAATGACCAAACAACTCATGCGATTGTCACCACCATCTTCTTGCTACTGGTCCTTCCCTAGCAACGGTAGTGATTGAACCCAAAGGTTCTTCCATGGATAATTTTCGATCATACCAAAACAAATACTAATACAACTAAACTCTGACTTCATTGGAGAACTAACCAGCTAATCCGACCATAAACCTTCCATAGTATACCCCTGAATTGACCCCACCAATGAATCAGAACAACAACCGAACAAACTGAAACCCGCTCAGCAAGATACGACTCACTAAAGACTCTTGGCATACAAAATGGCATATAACAATTCTTGATGCTATAACCCAAACAATAGCAGAGAACCAAATTAGAGATAGTGCTTTACCCTAACCAATACAAAATTCCCAAGCAATATAAATTATGATAATAATCAAGAAGAAATCAAAAGATAACATACCCGCAATAGCACTTGATGGAACCTTGGTCTCCCCCGACTGATACTGCAGTACTTAGTTCCTCCCAGATGGGGCTCCTGTCCCATCCTCATGACCATCAGAGATCCTCAAGGTAACTGGAGCAGGTGTACTCACTGCTCCATCCCTCAACATCGGACAGTCGGTCTTCTTGTAGCCCACTTGATTGCATCGAAAACATAACGGCTTTCCCCATGAGGACAATCCCGACTAACATGGACAACCCTTCCATACTTGTAGCAGCCTATCCCCCTAGAATGACAAACCCCATCGTGCTGCTTCCCGCACATGCTGCACTGACCCCGAACCTATTGGCCCCTCAATCATTGATCTGAATTCTTGGGTCTCTTCGCAAGACCATCAACTGTCTGCACTTGCTTTGGCTTCTTCTTCCCCAGGTGCTCCAAATCCATCTCCTACTCCTGGCTTACCCAGACCATCCCATCATCCGACTGAACAACCAAGGTCTGACCCCTAAACCTGGTAACCAATCTATCAGTGGCACGCCCAATGATGTCGGGTAAATCCTCGCGTAAGGCTATCGAAATCTCTGCGACAATCCAATCATGGGATCAACCCCCCTGAAAACATGGTGCATAACCCACCTCCGATCCCAAATGACAAGAACTAGCAATAAGATTCTCCTTCTTGAAGGATTCTAGGTGTTGGATAAGATGTCTAAGCTCATAACTATTGTTGGTATGTACTCGACCCGAGAGTAGCATGGTCCATTTGGGTTGCATATCATCAGGACAATTTGTTAGGATAAACTTTTGAGAGAAGATCATATATGATTTATTATTATATTATAAGTTCTAATATATTAATATGAAATCATATGTTTTAATTAGTATTGATCAAGAATTATTTGGAGTTAATTTAGTGATCAAAGGAGACTAATTAACACTATGGGGACTAATTATGGTAATTAGTTATATTTATATGTGTTGGGCTTATGATCCATGTTGGACCAAGTTTATGTATGGATACATAAAGAGTTGGGCCACATGAACCATGGATCATAATACTCGTAGGTATGGATTTGGGTTATACCCATGACCCTGGGAATCCTACATATAAATTGGTCACTCCATAGCCAAAATCACCACTTTTAGTTCTTGGAGCTCATGGAGTTGACTTTTGGTGTGGAAGGAATTCTCTCTCAGATGTCTACCTTTGTCCATGATGTGTTGTGACTTCATTTGAGGCTTCCACACTATTAGGGCTAAGCTCTTAAGGCCAAATACATCAAGACTTCAAGCTACATAAACGGTATGTCACCCTAACTAGTATCTTATATGGTTTAAGTCAAATGCATGCTAGTTATAGGTTTAATGCCTTGGAAACCATTTGCATGTATAATTTGTGAAACATAGATCCAAGGTATTTAGGGTTGTATGTGCACCATAGGATGTTGTAGTATACAAAACCCATCACTAAGGATCCACAAGCTTTAGGCTCCATATGAGCCCCCAACTCCCCCCCCCCCTACAATCTCGGCCCGAAAGGCCCCAAGAATACCATTCAAGAGCTCCAAAATTCCTTCCTTGACTGAACCAAAGATCACAGGATTCCATTTCAATATATCGTTGGTAATCTCCAACGAGATGAACTCCCGCATGCGCTCATCGATCGGCTCAGCACCTGTACCTGAGCCTGAATCCGAATCCGAACCTCCTTCCCAAGAGCCCATCACCGTACTGAAAAACAACATGCAAATAATCAGAACAAACTCAAGAATCCTCATCCCATAGGCTTCCTAGATTCTTCGAAACTTTCGCCGATTCAAGTATGGATCCTGTGTTTTCAGTAGTACGAATACTACCTTCCACACCTATCCATACTTTCCTCAAGAATCATCCTAAATCCTCTAAGTCGCATTCTCAAACTGATACCCAAATACTCGCTACACAGCGCGACCAAACCCACTAAAGCACTACCTAGATTTTCCTAGGTTCCCAACCTCACCCAGTCATCGGCTACTAAAGAACTCCCTATAACGTCAGTTACCCACCTCATGAATACAATCACGTGCAACAAATCTTAGATAATCCTTTGAGTAATAGACTCATCCCTACAATGGTTAGACTCATATGAGAGCTATGCAATATGGTCAAATCCGTTACTCTGAGATTATCCAACCTTTGCCACATGTGACTTGACATATTCACTTAATAGCTAACTCACATCACTTATGAGTTCCACAAAGCACAAAGAAAGCAACATTCGTGAAGTAACATTCCAGTCCTTAGAATAACCAAGAACATTCATTCCCACATACTACAACTCATGCTAGGAACTCCCACTCTCGTTGCTGATTGCCTTATGCATACAAATCATACCCAATATAGCATCCCATGCTTTCTAGGCTACAAGGCATCACATATCAGTCCAATCTATCACTGACTAATCAGAACTAGCATGCAAGGCTACAAGATCATATAATAGGCATACAATGCATCTCTCCTAGCATTCTATCATGCAAGCACTGAGAAGATCCTTAGCCCTAACTAGCATGCAATTCATAGATTCATAAATCGAATCATATCAGATAACATGTATGGGTATTTTGGGAAAAACTTACTTGAGCTCGGCTGATTGCATGCACCACACCCTTTCTTATCTTAGAAAACTCTTTTCTTAAAAATACTTTTCATTTTGAAAACTTTATCAAATCCTCAGTTTGAGATCAGACACACCTGAGAGTATGTCGAATACCTCAAACCAAGTCCCAAAAATAAAACCATAAAATTTTTTGTTTTTAGATTAATAAACCATCAAACCATATCATTGTCATGAAACCAGAGTTATCAAAATGTATCGATGCATCATCAATATCAGAGTAAATCACATTGCAGAATCAAATGGTGTGTGCTCTACAATCATCATGAGCTCTTTCTTTTGAAACTAGAAGTACCTGAAACATAAACTGAAAACCGTAAACACAAAGCTTAGTGAGTTTCCCAAAATATCACATATCATACATATACAAATAAACACATAATGGGCCTCGGCCTGTCATCGGGCCCCACCCAGCATACAGATCTATTAGTCATCGGGCTCCGCTCAGCATTGAGCCTCGCTCGGTATACAAATCTAAAGAGGGTATTTTAGTAATATCATATTATTTTTAATTTTTAATATATTTTTAATGTTACATTAGTTTAATTTTAATATATATATATATATATATATATATATATATATATATATATATATATATATATATATATATATATATATATATATATATATATAATAGTTTTAGAATGGTATATACGCTAATTTAAAAATTGATAAAGATATTAACGTAATACTTGAAGTTTAAAAGGATGCATATGAAATTCTCTTATTCTTCAGATCCATGGTCAATGACCCAATGTCTCAATAAATTGTCAATTGGCTTTGGGTTTAGATTTGTGAAGGCTAATAGGCCCAATACTCATAGGTTTAAATACTCTTTTCATTGAATGGCCCAACCCTTAAGTTTAAAAATAAACTTGGATTCAATAATTTTAGAAAGATCTTAATACAAACTTATTCACTAACCTTTTACAAACAATTACGAAATATCAGTGCCGTAAATTTTGTTTAGCTTAGCAAACTTTTTAATTGGTATATATCTTTATTATAATTAAATACTATTATTAAACTGAATATCAAATCATATATTGTGACGAAAATTGTTATATTTAAATGTTTGATTGAAAGTTGAGATCTCAAACTAATCAAGAAAGCATTTAAGTTGAGTACGTCAGAAACGTGAAATAACGATTTTGCTTATGATATGTGAAGAAAAAAAATATTATAGTATGGTCTACTGTCACTATAAATAGGAAAAACAGTTTGTTGACTTTTTGACATATTTCTTTATTGTCATTATATTTAAAGGTGTACAAAACTTCTAACAAGTGAACAACTCAACTAATAACGAATTGTCTTAATATTACTTTTATTTTTAGAAATAAGACGTGCACGTTGCTCTAGGTAGTTGTTTTCATTCTTTATATATAAATAAATATGGTTCAACACATTCACCCATTAAAAGTTAATATAAACTTTGTGTAAAGAAAACTCATAGACACTATGTGGTGACTATGTGGTGACATGTTACTAGACTTTTTGTTACTGTATGTATAGTGTATAGCTTGTCGTTTTTATCCCTTAACAAAAAAAGGAGTATGTTGAAAATTCAATGAATGTCGTCTATTATAAGTTGTTTAATATTAACAGGGGATTTTCTAATATATCAGATATAAAAATGATTAACTGAAGTATTAATTAAGAGAAGTATTACCATAATTAAATATAATAAATATTAATTGGGATTTTTTAATATTAAGAAGTATTAATTAATCACAATTATTACCATAATTAAATATGAAATGCATTAATTATGGAGATTATTAATGAATTTTATATTTAATTATGGTAATATTTTTTATAATTAATACATTTCACATTTAATTATGGTAATAATTGTGATTAATTAATACTTCTTATATGTGTCCTTAGGGCACATATTAAAAAATCTCATATTAATTATAAATAAAGTTCTTTATAATTAATGTATTTTACATTTAATTATGGTAATATTACGCATAATTAATATGTATCACATCTAATTATGTTAATATTTTTTTTATAATTAATACTTAAATTAATGTTTCTTACATGTGTCCTTAGGCACATATTAGAAAACTAGGTTATAACCCGTGGGAACCACGGTTATAAAATAAATTAAATATTTATAAAAAAAAAACTTATAATTACTAATCAATTATTGTAAATAAATTATTAATTAAGATACATATTTTGTAATTATATATATATATATTTTTGTATACATAACATTAAATATTTTATTTGGTAAGATAGTGATTTATAATATTATTTGTTTTTTTTACTGGAAACATTAAAATAAATAAAAAGCAAAAAAAAAATTGTATATTACAAATTTACAAACGAACTAGCCCCTTTTCCAATAATTATATTATTCTCAAGGGTAAACCAAAATTCATTATATTTGAACGAAATTAAAAGATTACAAAAATTATGATTTATTTGTCTATTTATTATTGTTATATTAACTATTATTATTGTTTGAAATTACATTTATTGATTAAGGGTTATTGTAATAAATTAGACAATTAATATTACAAATCAATTTTTTGCTGACGTGTTTTATCTGTGTAAAAGGGATGAGTGAATTAGTGAAAATGTAATTAATGAGAAAAAACCAAAGAACGACAAGTGGCAAATAATTAATTTCAAGCTCTAATTGATTGACACGTGGCAAATTTGCTATTCTTTTATTAGGTATGGAGATTCCTATTAATAGAAATGTCATTTTTTGGATAAATTATAGATTCAATTTTATAACTATCTATTATCATTAATAATTATTAATTATGGTATTGATCGATTTAAGTTATTATTATTATTATTATTATTATTATTAAAACCATCTTATATATATAAGAAAAGATTGGATTTTATTTGTTTGAAATTCATTTTGTGATCTATGCTTTCAATTATAGAAGTAATAAAGAGTTGGTGAGGCTAGCATGTGATTGAACACCCCACATGCTCCCTCTCTCTATTCTCCATACAACAAGGCCCTTGTCACTTTTTGCATATGTTTTAAGAATTAAATTATTCTGGTAGTAGTGTTTTATGTTTTTATATATGTTTTAAGAAGTTATGTTATATTATTCCTTTAAATGTTTGAACATGGGCCTGTTAAAATACCAAGATTGTTTTACAAACTTTGAGGATTACAAATATATGTTATTTCTTTATGATGATTTTAATATTTTATTGTGTAAAACACCGTTATTAGTTTTTTATGAGAGGGGGAAAAAAAAGGAAAAAAGAGAAAAAAAATCATAGGATGCGTGGCATTGTATTGACAAACACAAGAGGGACCAATAACATTTAAAGCATCCAATAACAGGCAAAACGTCACTTGCCCGCTTCCATATGCTTTCCTCGATGATTAGAAATCTAATTTCGTGTCAAATATTGCACGAAAAAATTTCTAGTTTTTTTCCTAAATATTTGATCATAAGGAACAACTTTAGTTCGAAAAATTAACTTTGGTTAAGGATAAACATAATAATCGAAAAATGGAAACAAATCAAATTAAATAAAAAAAATTGATTCATAGTAACTGAGTCATTATTAAAAACAGACGGTTTGTTTTTTATTTTTCTGGCTAACCGATTAAACTAGTTCGGTTTCAATTATTCATTAAAGTTGATGCTAAGAGCATCAACAATGTTGAGTTCAATAAGAGAGTTAAATGATGTGTCAAGTCTAGTTGTCATCCAATTGATTAAATTATACTACAGCGGAATGTCATATTAGCATTCAATGAATTTAGAGTTCAATGATCATTGAACTCTTCCAGACAGCCACTTTGATTGCCTTCATCCCTGATGGGGATGCGAAACTCATCCTAGTTTCACACCTACTTCTGTTATGAATACCTGAACGATTCTCCCCCACTTTGATTCGACTAAGTCCTCACAACACACAAGAATTGAAGGATTCCCAATCCTTCTTACCATCCAATGATTGATCTGCTGACAACCAGCGCTCTCTAATGTTAGTGTTCAATTACTAACCATCCCAAAAGACCACACAACCCCTAAAGACCAGTTGAACGCTTCCCAAATCCCAACATTACTAATAACCCCATATGCTTAAAATGATATCACACTCAAATCTTGAAGTCCCAAGGACGAATGCTCCAATCTAAACCGCAGCAACATACCACTTCCCTCGGCACCCTCAAAGTCGAATCCACGCACCAATGCTAAAACCAATGAATCTTGGCGATACTGGATAACTAACCCGTTGAATTATGACCTTAAACCTTCCACATAATGCCCCGAACCGATCTTGACTACAAACCAAGATAACACCAAACACTCCAAACTCGCTATAAGGGAAACAACCCTTTACTAAACCACTAATGATTCATGGCATGCAAATGACACATAACAATTCTTGAACATATAACCCAAACATAAGTAGAGAAATAAACCAAAGGTACACTTACCCAAACAGATGCAAGATTCCAAAAAAACATAAATACTGATAAAAACCATGAAGAAAGCAAAAGATAACATACCCGCAATGTCGCCTTCTCGAGTCCTAGCCTCCCATGTCTGACACTGTAATGGATGGCTCCTCTGCGATGGGGCTCCTGCCATACTCTCTCGTCCATCAGTGATCCTCAAGGTAGCCGGAGCAGGTGCACTCACTGCTCCTCCCCTCGACATCTGACAATCGTCCTTCTTGTAGCCCACCTGATCGCAGAGAAAACATAACGGGCTTTCCCCTAAGGACAATCCCTGCTAACATGACCAACCCTGCTACACTAGTAGCAGCCCAAACCCATGGAACGACAAACTCCATCGTGCGGTTTCCCACACGTGCTGCACTGACCCCGACCCTGATGTCCTCTTAAACACTGATCATAAGTCTTGGTCTCTTCATGGGACCCTCCACTATATGCACCTGATCTGATCCCCTCTTCCCAAGGTGCTCCAAATCGATCTCCCACTCTCAAGCTCTAAAAAACATATCATTCACGGTCTCACACCCTGAAATATTGACGAACTCCCTGATATCATCCCATATCATATCATAATACCTCACCTTCTTCATTTCCTCATCTGCTGCATAATGCGGTACCAATAAAGCCCTCTCCCAGAACTTGGTAGTAATCTCTACCACAATATCAGTAGTCTGGCGGAGATCCAGGAACTTTCGTGCCAACTGCTATACCTCAATCGGCGGTGCAAACTCAGCTGGGAAGTTGGTTGAGAATTTATCCCATGACATAGCATCAACAACGCCATCACCCATCTCACTACCAACCTCTTCCCACTAATCCCGCACCCTGACCTTCAAGAGGTAGGAAGCATATCTGACATTCGCCCCCTCTGGGAAGAAACTCGTCCTGAACGTATTAGTCATATCTGCTAACCACCTCCTATTGACAATGGGGTACATTTCCCCATGGAACGCAGGAGCTCCACAAGCATGGAACTCCCGAAAAGAAATAGTGTGAGCTCTAATGATAGCCATAACCTCCGCACGAAATGCACCCAAACGCTCATCCAATATCTCCGAAATACTGCGAGAAATCTTCAATGAGATGAACTCTCACAATTGCTCGCTAGCTCAACACTTGCACCTAAACCAGAAGCAAAACCAAAACCAAAACCCAAACCACCTCCCTGAGAGCTCATCTCCAAACTAAAATACAACAAGCCAACGATGAAAAACATGCCCAAAGATCCTTTTTCCATAAGCTCCTTAGATCCTCCATGACTTTCGCCGATTCGAGTATGGATCCTATGCTTTCAGTAGTACGGGCCCAATACTACCTTCCACACTAATCCATACTTTCCTCAGCAATCCTCCCTAATCCTCTAAGTCATTTCCTCAAACCAATGCACCAAAGCTCACTAACCGCACCACTAAACCACTGAAGCATATCCTAGGCTCTCCTAGGTTCTTGACCTCAACCAACCCTCAGCTTCTAAAGGACTCAAACCAATGTCAACTAGTTTCCACGTGAATATAGTCACATGCAACAGAGATCAGATAATCCTTTGAGTAAAAGGCTCAACCCTGGAACGGTTAGACTTAGACAAGAGCTGTGCAATAGGGTCAAATCCATCACTTTAAGATTATTTAACCTACACTACGTGTGACTTGGCATATTTACTTAGTGGTCAATTCACATCACTAAGAGTCCCATAAAGCACAAAGCAAGCACATCCAGGAAAAAGAAAATCTAACCAACATACATTAATCAAGCTATTCCATCCACTTATCAGATATACATACTAGCATGCGATACTAAAGCTCATACAATCAGGCATATAAAGGCATCTCTCCTATCATGAAATACTGAGCATATCCTTAGCCCTAATCTAGCATGTAATTCCCATAATCACAACATATATCATAATAACATTTATTGGTATTTTGGGAGCCACTTACTTGAGCTTGGCCGATTGCACACATCACACCCCCTTCTTTGATTAGAAGTTCCTTTTTAAATAAATGTTTATTTTATAAAAAAAATCATCAAACCCCCAGTTTGAGTTCAGGCACACTCGAAGGCATGCCCAAATCCCTCAAACCAAGGCTTTGATACCAACTTGTAACATCCTGAAAATCAAGGGTAAAAATTTTGTTTTTTATTATAATCAAAACACCATTGTAACTTTATCCAAACATTTAAAAGCATTTCAAAATAAGACAATTATCGGAGTTCATACCCAAATATCACATATTATAGAAAACACAGGTGTATGTGCTACGATCAAGCCGAGCCCTTCCCTTTCAAACCGGAAGTACATGAAACCATAAACCACAAATTGTAAGCACAAAGCTTAGTGAGTTCCCAAAATACCAAATACCACACATACCAATCGAGCCATAAATAACATTCATATCAACGATCCATACTTATCATACATATATCACAATCAATAAAGGTGTTATGTGTCATCCATAGTCTTGCCATTATGTTACGCGCCGCCTCATGGTCTTCCTTGCTAAGTCGGGTGTCAAAACCCTGGGTCTTACAAACAAGTGCTAAGAGCCACCTCATGGTCTTCCATGCGAGCATCACAGAGACCAATATCATACAACCTATATCTACTAAACTAATAATTTATAGAGTTCAGACTTTGTTCTTTCATAAAGGTTGACAGGAGCCGCCTTCTGGTATTTCATAAAAACTGCCAAGGGTTACCCCTGGGTCTTCCTATAATGCATAAACCAAATGGGCCTACATTGGTGCCTTCGACCCATAGAACAGTGAGGAGACTCACCTCGAATGTTGAAGTTCACTAAAAGAAATCCCTAGCTACTTCCCTAACAACTCCTCGGGCTATCAATACCAAAATAATGCCCAATTAGCAATTGGGTTCCAACTATGATTCATAATCCATACTTGGGGTAAAAGGACCATTTTACCCCTGACCCAACATGAATCAAAATTGAGGCCCAAGCCCAAAACCAAAAAGGACCAACACCAAAAGATCCACAAAGGCTCACTAGTGGCCTAATTTTCCAAATTGGTACCAACCCCATATGGTCCTTATCCTAAGCCCATAATTTCCTTAGTATAATTTAGATTACCTCAAGCACCCCCTTAGGATAAACTTGGTCCAAGACAAAACTCGAAAGTCAGGATCAACAATCCATGTTGACCCAACACGCCGAGTTGACCAACAAACTCGTCATGTTCTCCATTAATTTGAAATAGGGAAAACCAAGCCAACACGCCGAGTTGACCAAAAAAACTTGTCGAGTTTGTCCAAGACCCAATAGCTTAATACATTAAGTTGCCTTCATCGAATCCACGAGCTCCGAAGCTCAGATCTCAACCAAAATGAGATCTAGAAGGGTAAAGTTGCCAACTTTACCCCTAGGACCCATCGAAATGGGTCCAAACCCAAACTCTAGACTTAAAAGAGTGAGTTCTTAACAATTACGCACTTAATCTTCAAAGACAAATCCCTAAATCGCATATCTGACACCCTAGAGCTGGAAGACCACGTAAAGTTGCCAACTTTACATTCATGCATGCCTAGGAGAAGCTCAAAAGCTCAAGAAGGGCTTAATAAGGGACTTAATGAATGCATGAAGCCCTTAAATCCATAAAGTTGGCACCTTTATGCCAAAAGAGTCCATGAGAACCCAAGATATTGAAGAATAAGTCTTTGGGACGTCTTAATCCCAACATTCATCCAATCTATGGCTAAAACATAACAATTTAACCCAAAAGAGAGATCTAAGCATCTAGCCATCAAGATAAGAACTTGATACCTCAACTTCCTTGCCAAACAGGTAGTGATTCTGGATCCAAGACTTCACTCTCCAAGCTTAGCAACTTCAAAATCTTCTAACTCCTTAACAATACACAAAATGAACACCACACTTCCTTCCGAGGCTCTAATGCTTGACAATGGAGGCTACAACTCATTTTAGGGTTTTAATAACAATGGAGGCTGATAAGGAGGCCAACCAAAGGAGCTTAAGGCCTTTAAATAAGGTGCAACACCCTAAAACTTAGGGTTTCCTTCCCAGATGACAACACGCAGAGTCGATCCCTCCAACACGCCGTGTCCAACTCGGAATAAGCTTTATTCTCAACAATTTCTCCTCAAGATTTCAGACGTTACAGATATGGTTCCAGGTGCGGCTCCGATAGCCAAAGGACCATATCGGTTGGCTCCTTCTCGAGATGCAGGAGTTGTCTACACAGTTGCAAGAACTGTTAGACAAGGGATTCATTCAACTGAGCAGTTCGCCATGGGGAGCACCGATCTTTTTTGTGAAGAAGAAGAAGGATGGGTCTTATCGTATGTGCATTGACTACCGGGAGCTGAATAAGGTAACAGTAAAGAACGGTTATCCACTATCAAGTATTGATGATTTATTTGACCAACTTCAGGGTGCATATTGGTTTTCCAATATTAATTTGTGATTAGGTTATCACTGGATGAGGACTAGGGATGAGGATATGTAGAATATAGCTTTCAAGACTTGTTATGGTCATTATGAGGTTGTGGTAATGCCTTTTAGGCTCACCAAAGCTTCAGCCACATTCATGGGCCTCATGAACCATGTATACAGGCTGATGCTAGACCAGTATGTGATTGTATTTATTGATGATATCTTGGTCTATTCCAAGACCCAGGAGTAGCACGAGAAGCACTTGAGGGAAATGGTGGAGACTTTTAGGAGGGAGAGACTTTTCGCAAGTGTGAGTTATGGTTGTGCGAGGTGCAGTTTCTGGGGCACCTTATCAACCATAATGGAATTCTTTTCTATTCAGCCAAGGTCGAGGCCGTGATGCAGTGGGAGGTTCCGAGGTCTCCATCTGAGATTCGGAGTTTCCTTGGCCTAGCAAGTTTTTATCAGAGGTTTATCCAGGATTTCTCCATGATAGTTGTTCCTTTGACTCAGTTGAAAAAGAAGACGGTTACATTTCCTTGGGGGTCTGAGCAACATGCAACTTTTAAGACCTTGAGACAGCGGCTGTGCGAGACATCGATTTTGACCTTGCCAGAGAGTGTTGAGGATTTTGTGGTTTATTGTGATGCATCGATCACGGGTTTAGGAGCAGTGTTGATACAAAGGGGATGCGTGATCGATTACGCTTCGAGGCAGCTGAAACCTCATGAGGCAAATTATCAGAAGCATGACTTAGAGTTAGGGTTTGTGGTTTTTGCACTCAAGATTTGGCGACATTACCTCTATGGGGTCCGTTGTACCATTTACATGGATGACTGTGATTACTCCACTTTTAGAGCAGATTCATGAGACTCAGGTCGAGGTTACGAAGGAATAGTGCTGAAAGTGTGAGCGTATTGTGGTTCAAGTGACTTCCTTTGATTATGATAGTCGTGGGTTATTGACTCTGCATTGGCGGGTCTGGATTTCGTATAAGGGCGGTGTGTGTCAGGTTCAGATGGAGGAGGTGCACAAGTGTACGTTCTCCATTCATCTCGGGGTGACGAAGACGTATAGGGATCTTCGTCCTGATTATTGGTGGCCCTGCATGAAATGGGATATGGCTTGGTATGTGGAGCGGTGTTTGACTTGCAAGAAATTCAAGGCTGAGCATCATCGACCTCACGACAAGATGCAGTCGTTAAAGATTCCCATATGGAAATGGGAGGATATTACTGTGAATTTCATCATGAAGTTACCCTGGACTGTGCATGGAGTGGATTCGATTTGGGTCATCGTGGATCACTTGGCCAAGAACGCACATTTCACGGAGGTTGTCGCACATTATGGGGTGCCGGTTTTGGTGGTTTCTGACAGAGATGTTCATTTTACTTCCAGGTTTTGGAAGAGGATCCATGACGAGTTGGGTACTCGTCTCCATTTCAGCACAACATTCCATCTACAGACCGATGGTTATAGTGAGCGGACTATTCAGACCTTAGAGGATATGTTGCGGGCGTGTGTTTTGGACTTTGGTGGGAGTTGAGATACGTATCTTCCGTTAGCAGAATTTTTGTATAGCAACGGTTATCACGCCAATATTGATCGACCTCCTTTCGAGATGCTCTATAGAAGGAAATGCAAGATCTGGATTAGTTGGGGCGAGGTCGTCAATGGGTTATGGGGAGTACCGAGGTGGTACTCAAGACCACTGAGTTGATTCAGCAGGTTCAGAGTAGGCTCCAAACAACTCAGAGTCGGCAGAAGATTTATGCTAATAGACATGGATCAGACTTAGAGTTCCAGGTGGGGGATATGGTTCTCCTGAAGGTGTCACCTTGGAAAAGTGTCATCCAATTCAAGAAGAGGGGCAAATTGGGCCCCAGGTATATTGGTCCTTTCAAGGTTTTGGCTCGGGTGGGCCGGGTTGCATATCTGTAACGACCCAAAAATCATGACTAAAAATTTCTTTTAAAACATTACTAAAATAGATTTATAACAACGTATCATAAGTCAAACATAACTTTTGAGTATTAATTTCAAAACATAATATCATTATCAGAGTCAAACATTCCCAGGCTAACTGACTATGGTGTGTGCTCTGCAATCTTCCCGAGCTCCTCTTTTGAAAACCGAGTACCTGAAACCAAAACTGAAAACCGTAAGCACGAAGCTTAGTGAGCTCCCCCAATCTACCACATATCACACAAAAACATATAAAGCACATATTGGGCCTTCCCACTGCATCGGACCGAAGTCCGGATTAACGGGGCCTTGCCCCCTACATCGAACCGAAGTCCGAAGCTAACTGACTGGGGCCTTGCCCCCTCCATCGGACCGAAGTCCGAAGCTGACTGTCTGAGACCTTGTCCCCTCCATCGGACCGAAGTCCGAAGCTAACTGTCTGGGACCTTGTCCCCTCCATCGGACCGAAGTCCGAAGCTAACTGAACACAGCATATCATAACATATCAACTGGCATAAACTCACATATACTGCATACTACATCGGGCCGTAGCCCGGAACACATAACACATAAATCATGTTTGAGCCACAAAGGCATCAAACATACTAACTACTGAATCAGATCAACATCCGAAAACTACTGCTAGCTATACGGACCGGTATTGTGGCCTTAGACCCGTTCCTACTGGAAGGAAACTCACCTGAGACTGCTGAACCGATGCTGCTAATCCTTTGACTGCTACCTGACCTCTGACTCCGAACTGCTGCTCCACTAGCTCTTCGAGCTTCAAAAGCCAATAAAACACTTAGTCCAACTGACCTCCAAAGGTCACTAGGTCAACTCTGGTCAAAGTCAACCTTCCAGGTCAACCCTACTCGCCGAGTCTTCCTAAAGACTCGCCGAGTTCATAAGCTCAGGGTCTTTCTTATTCGCGACCCGACTCGCCGAGTCAGTCCATGACTCGCCGAGTCCAACTAGTTCCAAGTCCTGTCCTGTCCAACTCGCTGAGTCACCACCCGACTCACTGATTCGAGTCTCAACTCAAAGGGTTTAGGGTTTCGCGATCTGACTCGCCGAGTCCAAGAACAGACTCGCCGAGTCCAAGACAATCTTCAACCAACTCGTCGAGTTGCTTGTCCAACTCGCCGAGTCCATGCCTAACTTCAACCGATTCGACGAGCCGTTCATCCTACTCGTCGAGTTCCTCCTCATCTTCAAGCTACTCGCCGAGTCCACTCGAAGGACTCGCCGAGTCTATCCAATCCTCAATCCATGAAGTGGCTTTTCGAGCCAAATAGAACTTCCAACTCATAGATCCATACTTCCAGGGCCTAATCCCCACGTAAAGTGGCAAACTTTACGTGTAGATTGAGAGATCTATGCTCAAAACACACTAAACTAGGGTTTATGGCAAACATGCTTCTTCAACATACCAAGGGCTGATACTTTAGGGGATTCAAGACCAAAACCAACATGGATATGAGGTAGCAACCTCAGATCTGGACCTCCAACTCGAATTGGTTACAAATCATACCAATAATGACCAAAACTCACACATAAGAATAGATCTAGATGCAAAAGGGAGTCCAATCAACAGCTTATTACCTCCAATTGATCTGAAATGTCTTCTCAATCTCGGATCTACAGTCTCTTCTTGCACTTCCAAGGCTTTTCTTCCTTCTCCAAGCTTTTAGTGCTCTCTTCAATGCAAGATCTAGCTCAACAACGGATATGGCGGCTAGGGTTGATGTTCTGGGGGGTAAAAAGGCACTAAAGGAACCCTAGGAAAGAGAATGAGACGCTTAAATAGGCTCCAAGTCCCGGATTTAGGGTTTTCCTCATTCAGACCCAACTCGTCGAGTCTCCTTGGCCGACTCGCCGAGTCGGTCGCTAACACCTCAACCCGGATCCCGCTCAGACTCGCCGAGTCCCTCCTTGGACTCGCCGAGTCTCTCTTTAAAATTGAGGTCTTCTTTCTTTTCTTGACTTTCCAAACTTTGGGGTGTTACAACTCTCCCCCACTTAAACTAAGCTTCGTCCTTGAAGTTTGCTATGATCAACTGCCTGCGAACTGCCTCCAACTCTCTGTCTGGAAAATCCATCACCCTTTTGCCCATCACTTCGGCCACTCACAGTGCCGATCACTACCGATAGAACATACTGAATCCTTCTCTTTCCCATAATTTCCTCAACGTTACTTCCTCCGACTGAAAATCCTGCTGCCTCCCATCCGCCTACCGGATGTACTGAGACTACTCTGGTCTAACCAATCTCCCTATATCTGAGTTACCGGACTCCCACCGGTCACTACACTCCATCGCAAACTCCTAGTCTCTTCCAGCGACTCTTGAAGATACATCGACTATCTATAACTGTTCTATCCATTCTGCCGCTCATACTGAAACGATGCTGCTGGAACCAGCTCGCTTTTATCCCACCTGATTACTCATCTCCTACTAACTCGAGCCTTCCCTCCTGAATGAAAAGCTACATGCCTAGCTATCCTTACAGATCACTTATACTCGGCAAAAGGCTCAACTGATCCTGCTGAGAGGGACTTGCCATTTCCAAATCAACCAACTATACCGTCAGCACTTGCATTCCAACACAAATACGAATACTGTCCCAAAACTCTGAAATATTCCAAACACTGAACTGCCTGCAGTGCTGAACATGCCTGAAACTCTAAGCTGCCTGAAACGCTGAACCGACTGAAACGTTGAACGGCCTGAAACACTAAACTGGCTGAAACACTGAGTTGCCTGAAACACTGAACCGACTGAAACGCTGAACGTCCTGAAACACTGATCTGACTGAAATACTGAGTTCCAGCTCAACCGTAGAGTCGAAGGACTCCTCACTCAGTCGTTCCCATGACTTCTAAACAAAATCTTTCTCTGGAGCTCGTTTCCACTAGTTATCCTGTCACTGCGGCTCTAACAATTTTCCGATCCAACCAATCGGGTCCATACGTCACATCCTGACATCATCAATTCCACGACTAACAACATGATGGCTCCCAGACTGACGGTAGCCCGCAACATACCCGAACCCAACGGTCCACCGCTACTCTGATCTCATAACTGATGTGACGATCTATAGCCCAAATTGCTGACTTAGCCATAACTGATCCATCTGGGAAATCCGAAATCTGACCCGTGGATTCCCATATCCTCACTGCTACACCCGAACTGGTGGGTACTACTGCTTTCCCACGTCTAACACGTGCTCATGCTACCTACCAATCTGATAAAAGGTTGCGACTATGCTCGCGAACTTACAACCCTCTAATGCTATCTGGCTGCTAGTGAATGCTACGGCTACCCCCGTAGACTTACAACACTACTACTGCTATCTGACTGCTAGTGAATGCTACGGCTACCCCCGCAGACTTACAACACTACTACTACTATCTGACTGCTAGTGAATGCTACGGATACCCCCACAGACTTACAACACTACTACTACTACTATCTCGAGAACATCCTGACTATCCCTAGCCCCGCTAGTGATTCCTCATCCCGATTTCTCAAAACAGCCCTCAGCCTTTGAATACTGCATCATCCTCGACATCTTATATCCTTGATATACTTAGCGCTTCGTCGAGGAACTCTTCGGCTTGGTTCCCAAACCAACCGTCTACTAATCCAGATACAAGAAGCTATTGTTGGGAAGTTTCCAAACTCCCAACTCCTGAATTTACACAACCCTGCATGCTGACTCTGACATTGGCTACTAGTACGAAAACATCTCTTGCTAACCGCTCTCAAGATCCTCATTCCGATTCACTTGAGCCCCTACAGGTGGTCCTCCAATCCTGGATTCTCAACCAGCTTCTAACCATCTCGATTACATGAACTAACTGTTGGGAAAAGTTCTCGAACTCCCAATTCTGAACTTCTTAATCTATCCATCATTGTGCTACTACCATTTCTTCTCAGAGGCCGCGCACTCATTCTGAGTCTACGTGACTCTTATCCATGTATACCCGGAGGGTTCTCCCCCACTTCGATCCTGCTTACCCCTTGTTGCTCGATACTCAAAAGAGATCCCGATCTTTGCTGCCATTCCATAATCATTCTGCTAAGGAACCCAAGCCTGCCATAGCTAGGGATCTAACCAATCCAACCCAAACACTAACCACTCCGAACTAGCGAAACGAACCAAATCTCTCCCAACCATGCTACAGTTACTGCATCCTCCAAAACCTTCTTCATAAGAGCACATCCCCTAACTACCAACCAATTTTCCGAGGTATGCAAATGGCATATAACATAATCACAAAAGCCACACTATAACCCAACACATAAGCTTATTGACATCAATGCAGCAACATAGCAATAATGTTGGGAATAATAAAATAGAAGGAAAAGAATCATACCTGCAACCTGATCTGAAGGATCCTCAAATCCCTCTGACTTTCGAACTCTGCTATAACACTGAGGCTGTCCCAACCGCCGAACGGGGCAGTTCACCCTAACATGGCCAGGCTGATGACAACGATGGCATAACTCTACTTCTACTGTGCATTCCTGACGTTTATGACCCTTCCATCCGCATCTGCCGCACTTAGACTTGCTGCGCACGCCAGCCCATGCTCCCTTCTCCCTCGTGCAACTATCTCGACCTTGCGGGCCCCTGACACCCACTACGACAGTGTCCGACTGCCCATCTTGCCTAACTAGACCGGAAGACCGCTTCCTCTTCCTAAGCTGACTATCCGAGCCAATCTCCCGCTCATGGGTCATAGTGACCATTTCATCCATTGCCTGGACAGCTGAGGTCCGCCTTTCAATCCCGTCGACCACACTATCGGTGATACGCCCAATGGTGTTTGGTAACTCTTCCTGGAGAGCCCGCGAAACCTCTGCAGCAATCCAATCCTGCAGGGAACCCTCTTGGGGGTAAGGTGGACCACTCACTCCCAACCCCGGATGACAAGTGCTAAAAATGGGACTCCCCTCCCTGGGATCCATGAGAATCGGGCTCTAGATGAGCCCCAAACTGTCCTGAAACTGCCCCGGCCCCTAAGGCCTTAAGTTGGCTGTCCATAAGCTCCATGATGGCCTCTCTAATCGAACCGAAAATCACTGGAGTCTGATTGATGATGTTGCGCATGATCTCTGCGGAAATGAAATCCCTCATCTGATCATCAAGCTGCCCGGCTCCAAAACCCGAGCCAGATCCCTCCTCGACGCCTGAACTGCTAACTGGCAGCTCGCGCAATGTCACCATGCTGAAAATATAACAAAATCCTGATCAATTAACACACTATTGCTGAGGGATTTCTCACTCACTACACCATTTCCTGGTTTCGTCTTGGCCCCTCTTGAATCGAGTACGGATCCTCTGCTTTCAGTAGTATGGGCCCCTACTACCTTCCACATCTATCCGTACTTTCCTCAAGAGTTACCTCAACTCCACCAAGTCCCCTTTATTCTTCTACTGATCTCTGCTACTCTCATCCTAGGATTGCCCTAGGGAACCTCTGACTCTACCCTCATAATCCTCAGCTGCTGAAGGCCTCCTTGTAATGCCAATTAGCCACCACCTGAATACCATCACATATAATGAGACTCAGATAATCCTTCGAGTAAAAGTCTCGTCCCTACAACGGTTGGACTCAAACGAGAGCTGCGCAGTAGGGCCAAATCCAGCACTCTGAGATTATCCAACCCTGATCACATGTGATGTGACGTATTCACCTAATGGCTAACTCCCATCACTCAGAGTCCCACAAAGCACAAAGCAAGCAGCATTCGGATAAGGAAACATACTCAGGCAAAATAATTCTCATAACAAGAAACTGCACTAGCATACAATCCTAAGCTCATGCTATCATGCATAACCTACACAGGCTATCCTACTACTGTCCACTCAATACTAGCATGCAATTCTTATCAAGATGAAACACATAAAACAGGCACATAAGGCATCATCCTAGATCCTTAGTCCTATTCTAGCATGCTGTTCTACTGAAGCTGGAACTGAAACTGAAACTGAAACCGATACTGAAACTGATACTGATAATCATAATATAACTTGTATGGGTAAATTGGGAGTACTTACTTGAGCTCGGCTGATTGCATGCACCACACCCTTTTCTCTTTTCAAAACTCTTTTTGCTTTTTCTAAAACTCTTTTCTTTACATTTTTCTAAAATTGTTTTCTTTTCTCAAAATTCTTTTGTAAATACGATTTTTCTTTTGAAAACTATATACCACTTCCTTAGTTTGAGTTCAGACACACTCGGGAGTGCGCCCGAATCCCTCAAACAAAGGCTCTGATACCAACTTGTAACGACCCAAAAATCATGGCTAAAAATTTCTTTTTAAACATTACTAAAATAGATTTATAACAACGTATCATAAGTCAAACATAACTTTTGAGTATTAATTTCAAAACATAATATCATTATCAGAGTCAAACATTCCCAGGCTAACTGACTATGGTGTGTGCTCTGCAATCTTCCCGAGCTCCTCTTTTGAAAACCGAGTACCTAAAACCAAAACTGAAAACCGTAAGCACGAAGCTTAGTGAGCTCCCCCAATCTACCACATATCACACAAAAACATATAAAGCACATATTGGGCCTTGCTCACTGCATCGGACCGAAGTCCGGACTAACGGGGCCTTGCCCCCTACATCGAACCGAAGTCTGAAGCTGACATCGGACCGAAGTCCGAAGCTAACTGACTGGGGCCTTGCCCCCTCCATCGGACCGAAGTCCGAAGCTGACTGTCTGAGACCTTGTCCCCTCCATCGGACCGAAGTCCGAAGCTAACTGTCTGGGACCTTGTCCCCTACATCGGACCGAAGTCCGAAGCTAACTGAACACAACATATCATAACATATCAACTGGCATAAACTCACATATACTGCATACTACATCGGGCCGTAGCCCGGAACACATAACACATAAATCCTGTTTAAGCCACAAAGGCATCAAACATACTAACTACTGAATCAGATCAACATCCGAAAACTACTGCTAGCTAAACGGGCCGGCATTGTGGCCTTAGACCCGTTCCTACTGGAAGGAAACTCACCTGAGACTGCTGAACCGATGCTGCTAATCCTTTGACTGCTACCTGACCTCTGACTCCGAATTGCTGCTCCACTAGCTCTTCGAGCTTCAAAAGCCAATAAAAACACTTAGTCCAACTGACCTCCAAAGGTCACTAGGTCAACTCTGGTCAAAGTCAACCTTCCAGGTCAACCCTACTCGCCGAGTCTTCCTAAAGACTCGCCGAGTTCATAAGCTCAGGGTCTTTCTTATTCGCGACCCGACTCATCGAGTCAGTCCATGACTCGCCGAGTCCAACTAGTTCCAAGTCCTGTCCTGTCCAACTCGCTGAGTCACCACCCGACTCACTGATTCGAGTCTCAACTCAAAGGGTTTAGGGTTTCGCGATCTGACTCGCCGAGTCCAAGAACAGACTCGCCGAGTCCAAGACAATCTTCAACCAACTCGTCGAGTTGCTCGTCCAACTCGCTGAGTCCATGCCTAACTTCAACCGACTCGACGAGCCGTTCATCCTACTTGTCGAGTTCCTCCTCATCTTCAAGCTACTCGCCGAGTCCACTCGAAGGACTCGCCGAGTCTATCCAGTCCTCAATCCATGCAGTGGCTTTTCGAGCCAAATAGAACTTCCAACTCATAGATCCATACTTCCAGGGCCTAATCCCCATGTAAAGTGGCAAACTTTACGTGTAGATTGAGAGATCTATGCTCAAAACACACTAAACTAGGGTTTATGGCAAACATGCTTCTTCAACATACCAAGGGCTGATACTTTAGGGGATTTAAGACCAAAACCAACATGGATATGAGGTAGCAACCTCAGATCTGGACCTCCAACTCGAATTGGTTACAAATCATACCAATAATGACCAAAACTCACACATAAGAATAGATCTAGATGCAAAAGGGAGTCCAATCAACAGCTTATTACCTCCAATTGATCTGAAATGTCTTCTCAATCTCGGATCTACAGTCCCTTCTTGCACTTCCAAGGCTTTTCTTCCTTCTCCAAGCTTTTAGTGCTCTCTTCAATGCAAGATCTAGCTCAAAAACGGATATGGCGGCTAGGGTTGATGTTCTGGGGGGTAAAGAGGCACTAAAGGAACCCTAGGAAAGAGAATGAGACGCTTAAATAGGCTCCAAGTCCCGGATTTAGGGTTTTCCTCGTTCAGACCCAACTCGTCAAGTCTCCTTGGCCGACTCGTCAAGTCGGTCGCTAACACCTCAACCCGGATCCCGCTCAGACTCGCCGAGTCCCTCCTTGGACTCGCCGAGTCTCTCCTTAAAATTGAGGTCTTCTTTCTTTTCTTGACTTTCCAAACTTTGGGGTGTTACAATATCGCTTGGATCTTCCAGATGAGCTCATTCAAATTCATAGCATGTTCCATGTCTCTCAACTGCGGAAGTGTTTAGTGTATGATTTCGCAGTGGTACTGTTGGAGGATATTTAGGTGGATGACCGCTTGAATTATATCGAGAGTCCGGTGGTGATTCTTGACCGGAATACGAAAACCTTGAGGGACAAGGTCGTGCAGTTGGTAAAGGTGCAATGGCAACACTGCAAGGGTCAGAATGGACTTGGGAGCCAAAATATGAGATGAGGGAGTACTATCCAGAATTATTTGGCGCAGCGGACTTCGAGGACGAAGTCTGATTCAAGTGGGGGAGAATTGTAACACTTGATTTGATATGTTCTTAATCAACCCTAATTATTAAAAGTATTGCATTTTGGTCCTTGTGGTTAGTACGCGGGGCGTACCATAGGGTACGCTTGGCGTACAAGCTGTTTTGTGATCGCGGGTATCGGCCTGGTACGCTGGGCGTACGAGGGTTACGTTAGGTGTACGCTGGTCAGGGATAAACCCTAATTTTTAGGGTTTATGCCCTATTTAAGCCTCATTAACTCACCTCCTGGACATTTTAGACAATCCTCAACCCTTTGAAAACCATAGTTCGTTCCTTGCCCTTGTGTGGTACTTTTGAGTTATAGTTTTGACTATTCGAGGGTTTTTGTGCGCTTTGAAGTGGTAGAAGAAGAAGCTTGAAGACTCAATCTTTGGAGGGGAGCTTAGAGATCCAACTTTAGCACCTTTATTTCGTGGCTTTTGAGGTATAAAGTTCAAAGCTTGTCATCTCATTTCGTAGATCTATGCCTTGGCTTGATTTTGGCTATTTTGGTCTCTTTTTGGTCTCTTATTGGTTGGTTTTGTGAGTTAAGGTCGTTTATGGGGCTTATCCTTGTAGATCTGGGCATATTAAGGGTTTCTTAAGCATAAAGGTGCAAACTTTATGGTGGTTTTTGGTCTCATGCATGTGTTAAGTCATTTCTTAAGCTCTTTTGAGCTCTAGAGCCCCATTAAGCCATGCATGCACGTAAAGTTGGCAACTTTACCTGATAAACCACCTTAGGGAAGTCAGATCTATGTTTTCAGTCGAGGTCTTAATCGAACAAGTATTGAATGAAGAAAGTTGGCTGAGTTAGGACTTAGGAGTACGTTAGACATACAAGCTGGTACGCGCACGTACACTTCCCAAAGCAAGTACGCTTATCGTATGAGCTGAGTATGCCTCACATACTTAGCAGATAGGATTCGTTATGTTGGGCTCACAGTATTGGGCCATGTTTGGACTCTTAGTGTGAGTCGGGATCCAATTATTAATTGGATGTTATTTTGTGATAGCACAGGGATTTCAGCAGGCCAGCAGCCAAAGATTTTTCTGTGAGATTCAGTGGGTCGAAGGCACCAATTCTGACCCCATGGTTTGATATGTTAGTATGCTAGTTGTCTTCATGACTCTTGCATGTGTTATGTGTATATGAATATCGGGCGGGCCTAATGATTGTACTTTATGCTATTATCTTTATGATTATCGCATGTGTTTGTATGTTTATATGTATATCGGGCGGGGCCCGATGCCAAGCAGGCCTGATGACTGACATATTTGTATGTCGGGTGGGGCCCATTATGTGATTATTTATGTATGTATGGTATGTGGTATTTTGGGGAACTCACTAAGCTTTGTGCTTACGGTTTTCAGTTTATGTTTCAGGTGCTTCACGATTGAAAGGGAAGAGCCCGATGTGATTGCAGAGTACATACCACTTTTTTCTACCCTTCGAGAATTACTTTGATATGTTTTGATGTATTGACATACTTTGATCTTTTGGGGTTGTATGACAATGTTTGGATTAATGTTTTTATTAAATCAAAAATAAAAATTTTGGGTCTTATTTTTGGGACGCTACACTTAGACACCCTTCGAAAGATTGAGGTAACAACTACATCTGTGGCTCTCGGAACTCTCCATTCTGCCAATTCTGCTCCATTCCAGGACTTGACACCAAAGAATGCAGGAAATTGTCTCAGTTTCTCCGTGAGTACAACACCGATATCTCACCAAACGCCCCTACAAACCCAGTCATAAACACTACCTCGGCTCACCCGAATTCACATGCTCAACTATGGATGTTTGATATTGGTGCCTCATACTATGTTACATCGGATTACTCATCCTTGCACACCCTTTCGGAATACGGAGGACCTGATGAGATTGTTCTTGGAAACGGTAAAACTCTTCCCATCTCTCACACCGGTCACACAAACCTTACCACTTACGCCATCCTTTAACTTTATCCGATGTTTTCTATGTTCCTCATCTTCATACTAATCTCATTTTTCGTTGCAAAATTATGCAAATCTAATCAAGTTTTTGTTTAATTCTTTCCTTATCATTTTTTGGTTAAGTATCTTCACACGAGGGCGCATCTCATGCGGAGAATCAATGTTAATGATTTCTACTATCCCCCACCTCTTTGCACTCTTCTCCAAAACTTAACTCAACCACTACAAACTCAGTCTCCTCCTGGCATCATAAACCAGGACATCCCTCCATCAAAGTCTTAAAGGCTTTCCTCCAGACATTAGGACTCAATTTTAATAAATTGTTGCATGCTCCATTTCATTATGCTGCTTGTTCCATTAATAAAAGTCACAAACTTTCATTTGGTTAAATTCTTTCAATGCTACCAAGCCACTCCAACTCTTATACTTTGATGTTTGGGGACCAATTCAAAAATCAAATGATGGTTTTGCTTAGTATGTTATCTTTGTTGAATTTTATTCAAAATACACGTGGATATACCCCATGATATGCAAATCATACCTAGCCAGTTTGTTCCCACAATTCAAAATATTAGTTGAAGTTTTTTTTTCAAACAAAAATAATATCCCTATTTACCGATAATGGTGGTGAATATGTTCGACTTATCCCGTTCCTCCAAACTCATGACATATCCCACTTCACAACACCTCCCCATACCCCATAACAAAACAACTTTGCCAAACGTCATCATCGAAACATAGTTGAAGCTGGTCTTTCCTTTCTCCACTTTGTCAACTTACCAATTCGTTTTGGGTTCCATGCCTTTTAATCATCAGTCTACCTTATTAATGTCTTCCTACCCACACTCTTGATTCCTAATTTCCTTTCGATCGTCTTTATGGTCGATCTCCTTCCTACTCCAAACTCAAGCCATTTTTTTCTTATGCTACCCTTGGCTATGTCCCTACACAATTTCCAAGCTTCAACCTCAATCCACTCAATGTATTTTTTAGGCTACCCCTCTTCCAAGTCAGCATACAAATGTTATGATCCTCACTCTCATCGTCTTTATCACTCTAGACATGTGCATTTTATTGTAGAGAATTTTCCATTTCACAAACCTATGGAACCCATTGTTCCCATACCTCTTATTGAATATTTTCTTTCCAAACTACCCCCATCTAACAACCCACCAAACTCTCCAAATGTCCCACCCTTACCCACTGTTGACATAAACCAAAATATCACTTCATCTAGTTATCCCATGCAACCTGTATCTACCCCTCCCTCCCATATATACACAAACACATACCAAACTAGCCCTACACTGACCTCACCTACCTCCACGAGTCACCAGACCAACCTTTATCCGCTTCCCCAACACCTTCCACTGACCTATCAACCTCCATCAACTCACCCTTCAACTCTCCATCGATGAACCTCCCCCCCCCCCCTTTACCTATACCTCCATCCCTTACCCTCTCCGCCACACCATAACCCACTACCTCCACTCTACCTCCTCGAAACCGCAAACACAAATCACAATACTACAATCCTACTTACATAAATTCCACCACTCTACACTCTCTTCCACATACTATAGAACCTACCACTCATGTTCAAGCATCGAAAACCCAAAATAGTGCACCGCCATGGACCTAGAGTTTAATGCCCGTTTTCATAACAACACATGGGAACTTGTGTCACCTTCTTCCCATGACCCCATCGATCGGTTGGACATGGGTTTTCCGTACCAAACGGAACCTCGATGGTTCTTTCTCAAATACAAAGCCCATCTTGTTGCCAAAGGATTCCATCAACAATATGGAAAGGACTACTTCGACACCTTTAGCCCTGTCACCAAACCTGTCACAATTCAAACTATCCTCTCCATTACTCTCTCCAAATATTGACCATTACACCAACTTGATGTCAACAATGTTTTCCTTCATGACACCCTCCACGAATAAGGTAAACATGCAACAACCTTCCGACTATGTACACCCATAATTTCCAAACCATATTTGCAAGCTTCGCAAGTCCTTCTACAGGTTAAAGTAAGCCCCCCCCCCCCCCCCCCCCCCCCGGGTACCTAGTACACTGGCAAATTGCCTTCTTCACTTTGGCTTTAAGAAATCTTTAGCCGAGGCCTCTCTCTTCATTTACAAACAGAATGACATCATTTGCTACTTCATGGTTTATGTTGATGACATTGTTCTAATCAAAAATAAAACCGAGTTCCTTAATCATTTTATCACTGCTATCATCACCAAGTTCTCCGTAAAAGATCTTGGTTCTCTTCATCACATCCTTGGCATTGAAGTCATTTTCACTCCTTCCGGTATGTTTCTATTGCAACACCACCCCATTCAAGACATTCTCACCAAATTTCACATGGAAGGTGCTAAAGAGGCCACCACCCCACTAAGCTCCTCAGACCCCCTTTCCCATACTGATTTGTCTCCTTCTGTAGATGTCACACCTTATCGCCAACTTGTTGGCACTTTACAATATCTTGCCTTCACAAGACTCGACATCTCCTTTGCTATCAAAAAGCTCTCTTGGTTCATGCACTCACCCAAACAAGCTCACTGGAAAGCCCTAAAATGTGTTCTTCGCTACCTAAAAGGTACCATTCATTATGGTCTATTTTGTCGCTTTCCACTCACACTCTCGACTTTTTTTTTTTTAATTCTAATTAGGGTGGTCTAGTGACTTGCGTCGATCCACCACAACTTATTTATTATACTTGGGGTCAAACATCATACCGTGGAGGTCCTACAGGCAAAAATCTGTATCATGTTCTTCAACAAAAGTCGAGTACAAAGCTTTGGCAAACGCAACTGCTGAAATTTCATGGGTCAAAAACTTATTAATAAAGTTGGGCATTCAACCTCCACAACCCCCCACGTTATTTTGTGATAACATGAGAGCTAATTTGCTCTGTGTAAATCCTATCTACCATTCCAAAATGAAACACATTGCACTCGATTATCACTTTGTACTTGAATAGGTCTCCCAAATCTATTACGGGTTCTACATGTAAACTCAAAAGACCAGCTTGCTGACCTCTTGACCAAGCCACTTAGTCGCACCCCGTTTCTGCATATTCGTTCCAAGATTGGCGTCTCAAATTGAGCCTTAATCTTGCGGGGGTGTATTATGGATACCACTCAATCATAGTTTAAATTATAATGTTCTGTCAATTTGTATTATAAAAAATAATTATTTACTTTCCTTCTTATCTCTTGTTATTGCTCCTCCTTGTATGTACATCGTGCCTACATAAGGCATTGTAATCTTCTGTAAATACAATTGAAATTATACAGATCATTCATCTCTATTAGTAATTTCTTTTTAATTTAATAATTATATATAAATTAAATTGTTTAAATAATAATAAACAACTTGTTGCATAACACTCCAGCATTCCAAATTGCAAGAATTTGAAGTGGTGTTGTGCGATGAAAATAAGACTTACAACAATTAAATATGTGACAATGATGGCACCATTTCCGGGTATAAGAAATCTGGCAATATGCAGATCTTGAAATTTAAGATGGGTGAAGATGTTTTTCCTGGGATTAGGTGAGACCGTGCGAGTGGTATATGTAGTATGTTTCTCTCTCATTTGACAAAACAATTAGTAGAAAGTGAAAGTGAGTCACAAAACCCCACCTCTTCATTCAATTATTGCTACACTAATTCTTATATATAAAATATTAAAATAAATCTTTAGGTTTTTTATTTTATTTTTTTTGGTGCAAATCGAACCGACGATATGGGAATTTACCACTACACCCTTACCCGTTGAGTACCCTCCGAGAACCACCGTACCTGGACCCTAGTCTCCACCGCGGACCTCCGCCACTCCGGTAGGCCCCACTCTGTCCAAAATTTACAACTCATACTTCTTTTCTCTCTCTAGAATTATCAAAAAGGAAAGCCTCTCACACAGACAGATCCATCAAAGCGATCTGTGTCCCTTCTGTATTACGCGTTGAACTTTCAACGCCTTTCTTTCTCTCTCTTAAGAATTTAACACACAACCAGTTGTCTCTGTCGAGATCTCTTCTTCTTCTTCTACCTCTGATCCACACACCTCAATACTCCCCAAACTTTTTTATTCTCTCTTTCTCTCTCAAGAAAAGAATCAATCAATCACCAATTTTACCACTTTTGAGTGTGGGTTTTTATCTATTTACTTTCTCTTTTTACAAAATTACAGAGGTATTTGCTGTCTGCATTTCGTTGTCAGCCTTTTTTAAATGAGTTTGGTGGTTCTTGTGATTGGGTGTGTTTATTAAGAGAGTGAGTACTAAATAAGGAGGAAAAGAAATAGAGAATAGAGAGAGAGAGAAAGGGGGAAAAAGCTCTCTCCTTTCATCATTTCATGAGCTTCTTGAAGGGATTCGCCGTGTGAAGTGAGTTTTCATTCAAGATTTCAAGTCAGGTTTCTCTCGTGTTGTAAGCAATTGAATTGATAGTCCGTGTGATTCAATGGCTACCAACGGACGACTTATTGCTGGTTCACACAACCGGAATGAGTTCGTTCTAATTAATGCAGATGAAGTCGGACGAGTAAGTCAAGGATTCTTTCATAAATCTCCCAAAATCTCAATTGGGTTTCCACTTTTTACTTCCGTTTGCCCTAATTTCATTCTCGGGTTTTCGATTCCGACTCGATTTATGCATTTGCGTAGTTAATTTGAGTTCTTGTTGTCAAAAAGTAGGTTTGCAGCTGTAAAGTCTGGACCTTTCTGTATTAATTTCTGTCGGTGCCTTACAAATTAATACAATAATTTACTTTTCTGGACAACTTACAGTGACTACCATGTCAGAATTAGGTTTCAGTTCATCTGCATCTCAAATGTTATTACTTGATAACTACAAAAAGATCTTAATTGTTTTGCAGCACAATATCATTCTGATCACAATCATCTATAATGTTTCTTTTAAGTGCCGTTAGGTTATTGGTCGACTTTCGGTGAAGATCTTATGTGGATGTTGGATTTCTTGAATCTGAAGCTAAATTTTGTTTTTTTATTTCTCTAGGTGACTTCTGTAAAAGAGTTAAGTGGACAGATTTGCCAGATTTGTGGAGATGAGATTGAAATAACAGTAGATGGTGAACAATTTGTTGCTTGCAATGAGTGTGCTTTCCCAATCTGCAGACCTTGTTACGAATATGAAAGAAGAGAGGGAAATCAATCTTGCCCTCAATGCAAGACCCGATTTAAAAGGCTTAAAGGTACCAATAATCAAGATTGTTTCTCACTTTGATTTAGGGAAAATAAAAAAGAGAAGTTTTAACTTAATTCTGATAATTTCAGGGAGTCCTAGAGTTGATGGTGATGAAGAAGAAGATGAGTTTGATGACTTGGATAATGAATTTGATCTCCCTCATAGTGATTCTGAGGCAATGCTTTCTTCACGCCTCAACATTGGAACAAATGTTTCTGGTTTTGCAACTCCTTCAGATGCATATGGAGTCAACCCAGAGATCCCACGTCTTACTTATGGTCAAGAGGTAATAAATTATATACTGATATCAGTCATATCACAAGATTAATAACTTTCTTTGAAGATCAAAAATGGAGATTTGAGATTTCTGATTGTGAATTTGTTGAATTAGGATGATGGGATTTCATCTGACAAGCATGCTTTAATCATTCCACCATTTATGAACCGAGCAAAACGGATTCATCCTATGCCATTTTCTGATACTGCTTCATCTATCTCTTGTAAGTTTTTAGTTCTTGATTTGATTTTAATTGGAAGAAGATTCTTGGATTAGTTTTGATTGTGGTGGTTGATGGTGGTGCAGTGCCGCCTAGGCCAATGGATCCCAAGAAAGACCTGGCGGTTTATGGGTATGGGACTGTTGCATGGAAAGACAGAATGGAAGAATGGAGGAAAAGACAGAATGATAAACTTCAAATGGTCAAACACCAAGGAGATGGTGATGATGTGGATGATCCTGATTTGCCAAAGTAAGTGTTTTTTCTAATCTTTTCTACATAATAAACAAAGGGTATTTTTCTTTATAAGCAAACTAATGATCTTAATGTCAAATTTTCCTTTTCTTTGAATGTAGGATGGATGAGGGTAGACAACCACTTTCAAGAAAGCTACCAATTCCTTCAAGCAAGATAAATCCATACAGAATGGTGATATTAATGAGACTCGTGATTCTTGGATTCTTCTTTCATTATAGAATCCTTCACCCTGTGAAAGATGCGTACGCTTTATGGCTCACTTCAATTATATGTGAGATTTGGTTTGCTGTTTCATGGATCTTTGATCAATTCCCAAAATGGTTCCCAATCGAAAGAGAAACATATCTTGATCGTTTATCACTCAGGTATCTATTGTTTCCACAATCATCTTTTTCTTGATTTCTTGAGTTTGGATAAATGTTGAATGAGTTTATTTGTAACAGATATGAGAAAGAAGGGAAGCCATCTGAGTTAGCTCCTGTGGATGTATTTGTGAGTACAGTTGATCCATTAAAAGAACCACCACTCATCACTGCAAACACAGTGTTATCAATTCTTGCTGTTGATTACCCTGTGGATAAAGTAGCGTGTTATGTCTCTGATGATGGAGCTGCCATGCTTACATTTGAAGCTTTATCAGAGACATCAGAATTCGCAAGAAAGTGGGTCCCGTTTTGTAAAAAGTTTAGCATTGAGCCTCGTGCTCCTGAATGGTATTTTGCTGAAAAAGTTGACTATCTTAAAGATAAAGTCCACCCTGCATTTGTCCGTGAACGTCGCGCTATGAAGGTTTGGAATTTGGATTGAATCTTGTAAAAATTGATTTGATTTCTTGTTTTAGTTTTATTGACATGAAATTTTATTTGAAATACAGAGAGATTATGAAGAGTTTAAGATACGTATAAATGGACTGGTGCAAATGGCACAGAAGGTTCCGGAAGAAGGATGGACAATGCAAGATGGAACTCCATGGCCTGGGAACAATGTTAGAGATCATCCTGGAATGATTCAGGTTTGTGTGTGTGTGTGTGTTTACATTTTACAGTTTCTTTCTTTCTTCATATCTAAACATTCTTAAATTTTAATAATTTTTGTTTGTTAATAGGTTTTTCTAGGGCAAAATGGTGTTCGTGATCTTGAAGGAAACGAGTTACCACGTCTTGTTTATGTTTCTCGTGAAAAGAGACCTGGATTTGATCATCACAAGAAAGCTGGTGCCATGAATGCTCTGGTATAAGCTTTTTGCCACTTTTTTATGTTAAGGATTTGTAAAAAGCTCTTTTCATTGTTGAATGTTGATTATAATTTTGGATATTTATATTTTCTTTTTCAAGATTCGAGTGTCGGCTGTTGTTTCAAATGCGCCTTATCTTCTCAATGTTGATTGTGATCATTACATCAACAACAGCAAAGCAATCCGTGAATCCATGTGTTTCATGATGGACCCCACATCCGGGAAGAAAATCTGCTACGTGCAATTCCCGCAAAGATTCGATGGGATCGATCGTCACGATCGGTATTCGAATCGAAATGTCGTGTTCTTCGATGTATGTATCACCTAAACTGGATTCAAGTTTAAACATGATAATGTGAATAACTTTATCTAATTTCTTGTTATTTTTTTTGTGTTTGTTAAGATTAACATGAAGGGTTTGGATGGAATCCAAGGACCGATTTATGTGGGGACTGGGTGTGTGTTTAGAAGACAAGCTTTGTATGGATTCGATGCTCCAGCTAAGAAGAAAGCCCCTGGAAAAACCTGCAACTGCTTGCCAAAATGGTGTTGCTGTTGTTTCGGATCAAAGAAGAAGAAAACCAAAGGGAAATCGAAAACCAAAGAGAGTTCCAAAAAGAGTAAGAAGATGAAGGAAGCCTCAACTCAAATACACGCACTCGAGAACATCGAAGAAGGAATCGAAGGTAAAAACCAAAAACCTATCCTTTTCAACGAATTGAATTCTTTTTTCATTATATTTTGTAACCAACACATGTATTTTGACAGGAATCGATAGCGAGAAAACATCACTGATGCCTCAGATAAAATTCGAGAAAAAATTCGGTCAATCTCCCGTGTTTATCGCATCAACACTTCTCGAAGAGGGCGGTGTTCCTCCTGGCGCAACCTCAGCATCACTACTGAAGGAAGCCATTCATGTCATAAGCTGTGGCTACGAAGATAAATCCGAATGGGGAAAAGAGGTAAAACCCTAAAACTAAATACATAAATACGCAACTCAGATTTATAAAAGGTTCTTACGAAATTTGTTTATATGGAACGATTAGGTTGGATGGATATATGGTTCGGTTACTGAAGATATTTTAACTGGGTTCAAGATGCATTGCCATGGATGGCGATCAGTGTACTGTATTCCTAAAAGAGCAGCATTTAAGGGTTCAGCTCCGATTAATCTTTCAGATCGTCTTCACCAAGTTCTGAGGTGGGCCCTGGGGTCTGTTGAGATCTTATTCAGCAAGCATTGTCCAATATGGTATGGATATGGATGTGGTTTGAAGCCATTAGAGAGGTTTTCTTATATCAATTCGGTTGTGTATCCTTTAACCTCTGTTCCATTGGTTGCTTATTGTACCCTTCCTGCTGTCTGTCTACTCACTGGAAAATTCATCGTTCCCGAGGTAACAAACACATTCTATTGTAGTATTTTTTTTTGAGTAAGTTACATTTTTAGTCCCTGAGTTTATCTGATTTTTGCAATCTTGAATATGGTTTACAGATAAGCAATTACGCGAGTATTCTGTTCATGTTGATGTTTTTGTCGATTGCTGTAACAAGTATCTTGGAGATGCAATGGGGACGTGTAGCCATTGATGACTTATGGAGAAACGAGCAGTTTTGGGTTATTGGTGGAGTGTCATCTCATCTTTTTGCTCTGTTTCAAGGTCTTCTCAAGGTTTTAGCTGGAGTGAACACCAATTTCACAGTTACCTCAAAGGGAGGAGATGATGGTGATTTTGCAGAGCTTTATATCTTCAAATGGACAACACTTTTGATCCCGCCTTTGACTCTTTTGATTTTCAACATCATTGGGGTTATAATTGGGATTTCGGATGCTATTAGTAATGGTTATGAGTCATGGGGTCCGCTTTTTGGGAGATTGTTCTTTGCGATATGGGTGATTTTACATTTGTATCCTTTCTTGAAGGGTATGATGGGAAAACAGAGCAATGTTCCAACTATTATACTCGTGTGGTCGATCCTTTTGGCTTCGATTTTATCGCTTTTGTGGGTCCGGGTAAACCCGTTTCTTGATCGAGGTGGGATTGTGTTGGAGGAGTGTGGATTGGATTGTGACTGATGAAGATGGAAATGGAAATGGAAATGGAAAAATGGTGGAAGTATGTTTATGATGATGACTAGTAATAGTAGTAGTATAGAAGATGTGAAAAATGGATGTGTGTAGATAAAGAAAAGGGAAGGGATGAATTCATATTTGTTTTTGCAAAGTGTCTTCTTTTACTTCTGATATTAGTTTTAATTGATTCATTTAGATTTTTGTGAGGGGGTATGGGTAAAATCTGTGTAACCAAATCCCATGGACAACATAAAAGTTCTAGTTTTTTCTCTTTTTATATAATTTAATTAATATCCCAATTTTCATCAAGGGTATTATCTTTTTATTATTTGTAACATATTGAATGTGTGGCGTGAAATGTTTGCTTGTTGGAGATGCATACATATGAATGCGTACTATACATTGTATTTTATTGTATTTTTATTAGACAGAATCGGGGGGAAACTACATGGTTTAGTCAAAAAGATAGGCTCACCAAACATGTTTCCCTTGTAATTGCACCTATAAGGGGAAAGACTTGATAGGTAAGATCATAATATCGATCAAGTTGATCCATCTTCTTATTTCTATAAAAAGGAGACTAGACTCTAAAGTGATTAGGATATGCCGGTTTACATAATCGTTGGTCAAAGGAAAAATTTAGAGTGAGCCATAAGCCGTCTCATATGTTTTATGCTTGGACTCATGCATTACATATCATTATATTGCACATTATATTTATTTCTATTTTGGAAAGAGAAGTATATGTACTTAATTATGTTTTTAAAAGAAATGATATTAACCTATATCTTGGAAAGAGAAGCATATGTACTTATGTTTTGAAAAGGGAATCATATAGGCCTATTTTGGAAGAAGTGTGTATCAAACTTATGTTTTGAAAAGGAAAACACAGGTCTATATTTTAGAGAGAGAAGTATATATATGTACTTATGTTTTGAAAAGGAATACATACGAGACTATGTTTTGGAAAAAGAAATGTATGTACTTATGATCCGAAAAAGAAAGCATATGAAACTATATTTTGGAAAGAGAAGTGTATGTACTTATGTTTTGGAAAGGAAGACATATGAACCTATATTTTGGAAAGAGAATTGTGCACTTATGTTTTGAAAATGAGATATTAAATATCCTCCTACCATTTGTTCATATTTTTCCTCCTACCATATCAAATGTTGACAAATGGATTAAATGATTATTAATTTCATTAAATATCTAATTAAATGTGACACATGTCAACATCCGATATGGTAGGAGGAAAAGTAAGAACAAATAGTAGGAGAATATTTAATTTCTCTTTTCGAAGAGAAATTAAATATCCTCCTACCATTTGGACACTAGAAGACTTCAAGTAGAAAGCATACATTTTTCTTTTGGAACGACTAAAATTTATTAAAAGACACTAGTGTAAAAAAAAAAATAAATAAATAAATAAAAAAACTATTACATCAAAGTATGAAGAATAGGATTTTGAAGCCACAAATTCCTATCTATATGAGATTTATGCTTCCTAAGTTCCTATGCACGATAAAAAACAATGTTGTCAAAAAATATATCGTTTCTAGGGCTAACAAAATCAAACACACACTTGTTCCTGAATTTCCAAACGCATCACCAAGTTGTCGAAATAATCGAACCCAAGCAACCAACCCCTAAACATCACATACGAACAACATAGACGAGAAATCAAAATCACACCATTGACCAATCTTGGCCATCATCGAGTTCGCTACCTCACATCTCAGTAACAAGTGATTTGCATATTCCACGTTGACCCCACAAATTGCACTCAACACACTAGGCACGTCAATACTCCGGTCAATAAGATCATCTAAAGTCGATTTAAAGACACCATCCAAGGAATGGTGTTCACTTTAATGGTGATTAAAGTGTTCCACTTTGTTTGTAACCCACAATGAGGAAGAATGTATAGCATCATCAATGAACAAACGGGTATTTTAACCGTAAATTATAACCCGTTTGCTAACCCCCAAGATCTAAAAGAGCCAAGAATCAGGCTTGTTCGGCCCCTCCCTTCGGATTATGTCTCCATCTCCATCTACGGTCTTGGTTTTCTCTTTTGTCAACTATCGAGAGCAATCGGGATCTTTCAAGAGTCGCTTAGGGAACACCAAAAATAACTCCATATTTCCTATCCAAACATCTTTTTCTAAACAAAATGGACCTACCATTACCCATAACTTTTTTCAAAATAGATAAAGGAAAAATATGTTTTTCATGAAGCTTTAGAGTTGTTGAAACAATACCCGACCAAACACCTTTTAACAGCTAGGCGAGAGCCCACCATAAAGGCATAAACCCCCCACAATTGCCATGAATAGATTTCAAAACTCTAACCCATAAAGTTTCCTGATTATATGTCTATGTTTTTCTATGATTGTAACCCATACAATGTGTTCTCATCTTTTGGAAAAAGTTTTAATTGGTACCAATTTCCACCGTATGAAATGTTTTGGAAACCGAACACAAATAATATTGTTTTAAAATGGTATGAAAGGTGGGGGTTACAAAATACATTTGTTTTGATAAAATAGATAAAAAACATTACATGATCCAAAATGACTGTTGAGTGTTGATTACTGGAAATAAATTATTAAACTTGACAACTTAGGAAAAATATGTATCTAATTTTACAATCTAAAACAAAAAATATTGCATTTTCATATGTTGGAAAGATTAAAAATTATGAGCGTGTAAGGTATCATGACTTGTATGCTTCTTTTATTGTATCCATTGGTTTTAATAAGAGATTAAGCTAGCTGTGTCATGTCATTGCTGCTCGTATTCTTGATAGTATTACAATGTCGAGATTGCAATATTTGATGATTTTCATACTTTATTTTTTTTAAATCCTCAGTGGAAGAGGTACTTGGATGTATTTTAAGTTGAGGTACATGGCACACATGCCAGATATCATGTATGAACAAAGAGTGTGATATAGGTTAAGGTACAAATTCCAAAGGCACCACAAAAAAGTCTAAAACTTCCATGTCGATCGTTAGCTTTAACCAAAAAACAATGACATATGCTCTATTCTGATTCACCTTTGGTTTGTTCCATTTGGTTTGTTGCTCTTTAGGTTTTTTATTGTATTTTTAAGTTAAAACCTTCGATTAAATCCTTTAGATAATAAAAAGAAAGAAACTAAAAATTTTAAGGCTTACTTATAAGAAACAATCCAAAAGTATGAAAACAATTTATTTGTATTGATATCGCATGACTTTGTATGTCAGAATATAATAATCTAACACAACTACCCGAGTATAAGTTAAGCAAGCATGAGTTGCTAATGAAATTGAATCGGTGATACTGTGACTTTGGAATGCTGAATCGGTGAGAAGCTCATTATAATTTTGATTTTCAATTTTAGATGGTTGTAAGATTGTTTAGTGTTGATGGTTGATGATTATGATTTTCAATTTTTGATAGATGCATGATTGTTTAAAATAGGATTAGATTACTGATTTCATGGTGGTCAATGAAATTTCCAGTAGTCGATATATGCAAAAAGGATTGTTAGGAATTTGGCATGATCAAGGGAAATGAGTATTCTTGAGCTTTGATTTTTGAGTTGTAAGACACTGATCTTGATTATGGTATTACTTTTGCTTCAAAGATATTTATGTCATGATGCTAATCGGATTTGGTAATTGTGATTGTATTAATTCACACAACAAATTACAAGAGGGATATATATATATATATATATATATATATATATATATATATATATATATATATATATAGAGAGAGAGAGAGAGAGAGAGACAGAGAGAGAGGTTCCGTTGAGATTAAAAATAAAATAAAGATCTTGAGATTCAACCTCAATCATATATTTCACATTTGTCGTTCTAACCCTCTGGCGTATCGACGCGACATGTCTGTTATGATCATAACTGATTATATAGTGTAACATCCCGATGTTGAAGTAATTTCAATTTTAGCCCTATATATGGATAAACATTGCATTCTAGTCTGTGTACATGAGAAATGGTGCAAAATGGTCCATAGTGGCATTTTGGTAATTTCTGGCCAGAACTTAGTACGCTTGGCGTACTCTTCGTATGCACGGTGTACATGCGAGGGACCTAGTACATTAGGCGTACTCTTCGTATATTGGGCGTACATGCAAGGGTTTCAAACCCTAAAACTTAGGGTTTGCACCATATTTAAACAACTTTATGGCCCAAGACCTTCACCCTAATTAGCCTCCAACTGAGAATTCGACCCTCTAGCAAACCCTAAGTGAGAAGATTGCTTTTGAGCTCATTTGTGTGCTTTGTTGGTGTTCTTGAAGAAGAAGAAGTTGTTGCAAGGACCTTGAAGCTTGGAAGCAACTTAGATATGAGATTCCCCACTTTCTAGCAACCTCCAGAAGGTAAAAAGTTCATAACTTGATCACTCTATCTTGTAGATCTATTCATTTATTCATTTAGGGCATTTTTGGTCCCAAATATGGTGATTCTTGAGCATGACATGCTCTTAACCCAATAAGTCGTCCTTTCAGACCTTATGAGGGGTCTTAAGTGATAAAAATGTAGTCTTGATGCTTAGTTTTACTCCATGCATGCTATAGAAGGTGGATACTTTTAGAGAATATCACATTCTTTGATCTTTCCATCTTCATCAACACCCCAAACCCAAGTGGGTTCAAAGGCTTCAAAAGTTGTCATTCTAAACACTCTTTGATTGTGGTTTTTTTTTTTTTATTTCATTCTAACCTTTATAAATTGATCAATGATGGTTTGGTTTTATTATGAACTAAAAATAAACTTGTTATTTTTAAAGTCTTCCGTCGTCGATTTTTGTGAAAAACAAACTTATACTTTGTATCAAAACCCCTCACAATCCAAATGTCCAAAAAGCCCAAATTCCAAAATAGTCATCCAAGGCCCAAATATGGCTCAATTTTCCAAATTGGGCCCAAACCCCTTCACGGGCCTTCAACCAAAGGTCCAATAAAATATCCTTAACTCAAAATAATATTATGATGGCCTAACAAGTCCTTAATCATCTAGAGTCCAAACATAGCCCAACACCGTGAGCCCAAACATTTTGAAGCCCATCTTCTGATTACGAGAGGCGTACTTAGCTCGTACGCTAAGTGTACTTGCTTTGGGGCTGGTACGCACGACGTACCAGCTTGTACGCCCAACGTACTCCTAGCTTGGCCAACTTTCTTCATTCAACACTTATTTGGTTAAGACTTCGACCCAAATCTTAGATTTGACTTCCCTAAGGTGTCTATCACGTTAAGTTGCCAACTTTATGTGCATGCATGATCTAATGGGGCTCTAGAGTTCAAAAGAGCTTAATAAATGACTTAACACAAGCATGAGACCGAAACCACCATAAAGTTTTCACAAATATGCTTAAGAAACCCTTAATATGCCCATATCTACAAGGATAAGTTCCATAAACGACCTTAGCTCACAAAACCAACCAATAAGGGACCAAAATGGCCAAAAGCAAGCCAAGGCATAAATATATCAAATGAGGTGACAAGATTTGAACTTTATACCTCAACAACCACAAAATGAAGGTGCTAAAGCTGGATCTCTAAGCTCCCCTCCAAATAATGAGTCTTCAAGCTTCTTCTTCTACCACTTGAAGATGCACAAAACCTTCAAATAATCAAAACAATAGCTCAAAAGCACCACAAAAAGGCAAGGGACAAACTATGGTTTCAAAGGGTGGAGGTTGGTCTAAAATGTCTAGGAGGTGAGTTAATGAGGCTTAAATAGGGCACAAACCCTAAAAAAAATAGGGTTTCCCTTGGCCAGCGTATACCCAACGTAACCTATGTACGCCCAGTGTACGTGGTTCGAACCCACGATCAAGACTGTGCTTGTATGCCAAGCATACACTATGGTACTCCTCGCGTACTGGCCACAAGGATCACAATTGAGAAGTTTTAGCCAAGAAGGGCTAAATATGAAACTTACAAATCCAAGTGTTACAACTGTTGGGCTTTTATTCAATAACTAGTTTCAAAAACATAATATTTAGCAACGGAAGACTTGATAATTTGACTAATATAAAACAAGTTTATAATCCACCAAAGGATCTTCTTGCAAAGTTTGGAAAGAAAACAAGCACCAAATAAGAAGATGGATAAAATTACAACCTTTATAGTTCTTTGGATTCTCTTGGAAGGCTTGGAAGTTGATGAAGAATGTGGAACCTTTGAGACACCAACAATGACTTAACTTGATGTAGAATGCTAGTTCTTTTGTATAAAGCTCTTAACACTCTTAAGCTTGAAGTTCATAACCAATATAAACTTCAAGGGAGCATAAGCAAGTAGTAATTTCTTCAAGTGTTCAAAGCAAAAGAAGAGAGGATGAGAGAGCCAAGAGGCTCACGGTTTTGATGCATCTCTTAAGACTTGAGAATGAAATCCCCAGTCTCATATATATAGCATGCACAATACTCATGCTTCTTATTTATATAATAAAAAACCCATACTCTTATTTAAATAATCAAAGATCCATTCTCTTATTTAAATATTCAAGGATTCATACTCTTTTTTAAATATTCAAAAAACCATTCTCTTATTTAAATATTCAAAGAGCCATACTCTTATTTAAATAATCAAAAAACAATAATCTTCCTTTCGTACTCTTATTTTATAAAATAATAAAAGGAAAAAGGCAAAACTTTATATTTTAGAAACCACGTTTATAAAATATAAACTTTAACTTTTTGGTAAAAGACAAAAGAATTTGTTTAGTCCAAAATGTTGTGGATGACTTATTAATTCATACCATATGAATTATATATAATGTTATTTGCTAATGAAAATTATTATGTCCTAGAAATAAATAATTTTCAATTTAATTATAAGAGTTTATTGAATATTTATTAAAACCAATTCTAATAAATAATCAATTGTATCAATTTGTTGTTAGTGCGACCCATTAGTATTATATGTTAATTAGCAATATCACTTTAATATGATTCTTGAGCATACATGATCTTTCAACAACTCCAAACAACTCAGAGTCGGCAGAAGAGTTATGCTGACAAGCGTCGTTCAGATCTAGAGTTCTAGGTGGGGATATGGTTCTCCTGAAGGTGTCACATTGGAAAGGTGTCATCCGGTTCAGAAAGAGGGTCAAGTTGGGCCCCAGGTACATGAAAACTTTCAGGGTTTTGGCCTGGGTGGGTCGGTTTGCATATCACTTGGATCTTCATGAGGAGCTCAGTCGGGTCCATAACACGTTCCATGTCTCTCAGTTGCATAAGTGTTTAGTAGATGATTTTGCAGTAGTACTACTGGAGGATATTCAGGTAGATGACCGCCTGAACTATATTGAGAGACTGGTGGCGATCCTTGAACGGAAGACAAAAACCTTGAGGAACAAGGTTTTTGAGTTGGTGAAAGTCTAATGGAAACATCGCAAGGGTTCTGAATAGACGTGGGAGCTGGAGGATGAAATGACGGAGCACTACCTAGAGTTATATGGAGCAGCGGACTTCGATGACGAAGTCTGATTCAAGTGGGGGAGTTTTGTAATACCATGGTTTCTAGGTATTTTCACTTTTAACCTTGTTGTGTGAATTTTTGGCCCTTTGGTCCAAACACCAGGCATTTGGCATAAGACGCTCGACGTTCAAAAGGCAGGTGTTCTATGATGGACACCATACATTTACACGCAAAGACCAAACCCTAATTTTTAGGTTTTGCACCCTATTTAAAGAACATTATGGCCTCAAGACCCTTTAGCACTCTATCATCCATCCTCATTTTGAAAATCCTATGTAGCACCTGGTTCTTGGTACGTATTCTCTTGTTATATACCTTGCATTTTCGCCTTGGACTCGACGAGTTGAAGGTCCAACTCACCGAGTAGAAGCGAGAAGAGACACGAGACTTAAACGGTGAACTCGGCGAGTCAGGTCCCGGACTTGGAGAGTAGACCCTATTTGGACAAAAACCCTAATTCGAGGGTTTGCACCCTATTTAAACGCCTTAACTCGGCCTCCTTCGTCCCATTTGCTCCCAGAAGACCCCCATAGCAAACCCTAGCCGTTATTGAAACAATCTAAGGCATTTGGAGTGACTTTGGTGCTTTTTTGATCCAAGGAAGGAAGGAAAAGCTTGAAGGAACAAGAGGAGGCTAAAGGGATCCGAGTTTGTGCACCATTTTCAGCCTATTGAAGGTAAAAAGCCTGTACCTTGCTCTTCCATTTGCTAGATCCCATTTTGTGAAGTTTTAGGGCTTTTCTAAGCCATTTTGGTCACCAACCATGATTTCAAGCATGGTTTGGAGTTGATGTTTCGGATCTAGGCCCTTAGAGGGGTTACAAGGCAGAAAGGAGTGGCTCTTGCACTCAAAGAAGGCCCCATGCTTTGAGAGGGATAGTTTAAGGACCTTTTAAGCTCAAAGTCCCATGCAAGCACGTAAAGGTTGTAGCTTTACGTGCTAGATCGATTGTAGAAGCATAGATATATCTTTTGATCAAGGGTTGTACGTCAGAAATCGAAGATTCAGTGAGTGGTTGTGACCAACTCGGCGAGTCCGTTCTAGGACTCGGCGAGTCCAAGGTTATGTCCCATATCAGTTGAGGGTCATAAGGACCCAGTTGAGTGTGGAAAGGTTTTAAGGGGGTCCCAGGGAGTGACCCAACGTTTTGGACTAAGCCATTGTTCTGGAAATTTATGGTACTCGGCGAGTGCATGAACAGACTCAGCGAATCCAAGGCAATCTTCTTAAGAATGAAGATGAACTCGACGAGTTGTTCATACAACTCGGCGAGTCAAGGACAGGACTTGTGTATCAGTTGATGATGAAGTCGACGAGTTGTTCATACAACTCGGTGAGTTGGATGAAAGTTCAGTCGATGTTCATTTAGAAGGATAACTCGTTAAGTCGTCGCCTAACTCGACGAGTAGAGACGGGTATGAGGTCTAAGGGAAGGATAGGGACTCGGTGAGTTGGCGAGCCAATTCGGCGAGTCAGGTCAACTAGAAGTTGACTTTGACTTTGACTTGGTCAGGGGTAAAATAGTCATTTTAACCCAAGAGTAGATGTCAGTTTCTGACTAAGTGTTTTGTGGGAATTATAGCCTGAGGATTTCCGGGGCAGCAGCAGCAGTCAGAGGATTCCCGCACAGTTCAACAGCTACTACGAGGTGAGTTACCTTCCAGTAGCGGTGGGTCTACGGCCACAATGCCGACCCACCAATAGGGATCGTATGTTAGATGTTTGTCTTTGTGATATTCATCTGTGTTGCTACTACCTGATATGTTATATGCTAGCGTGATATGATATGTGATAGTGATAGAGTTCGGTTGTTAGGACCGAAAGGGTAAGTTAGGCACCCCAGATATGCCTAACAGTATTTTATGATATGTTTAGCTGCTAGCATGATATGTTATATGAGATAGAGGTAGTAGAAGGGGGAAAGGTCCCCGAGATTCGGTTGTTAGGACCAAAAGGTAGGTCGGACTCCCCAGATATGTCTGACAATAGATTATGCTATGATATGTGTGATAGTAGTAGTAGGGGTGAAATAGTCCCCGAGGTTCGGTTGTTAGGACCGAAGGGTAGTCAACACCCCAGAATAGCTCGACATAGGTAGGTCAACGCCCCAGAATGGCTTGACATGGGTAGGTCCGCACCCCATAATGGCCGTACGGGTAGGTCGGCACCTCAGAATGGTCGTACCGGGTAGGTCGGGCACCCTAGAAATGTCTGGCAGTATGTATGTGATATGATTGTATGGTATGTGGTATGATGGGGGAACTCACTAACCTTTGTGCTTACAGGACCCCCCAAGTGGGGGAGAGCTGGTGATTCGGGGCGAGAGGCCACAGCGAGGACCAGCCCTATGTTCAGCAGCGAGAGCTAGGTGTTACCTCCAGCAGGGTTACGCAGGTTATGTCGCGTATGTTATGGATACCCGGGAGGCGGGTAGGGCGACGGTGGGCGAGGTGCCTGTAGTACGAGAGTTCGTGGACGTATTTGTTGGATTAATGTCTAAGTCCATAACTATAATTGGTAAGACTTGACCCGACCCGACATGGTCCATTTGGGTTGCATGGCATCATGCACTTGGATAGACTAAATGAGAGAAATAAGACACTTATGGTTATTAATATATTATAAGTTCTAGTATATTAATAATAAGAATAATAAGATTATTTAATTAGTATTGATCAAGAATTAATCTAGGATTAATTAAGTGATCAAAAGAAGACTAATTAAATATATGGGTTGATTGTGTAAATCATCCATACTTATATAGTGGGCTAATGCTCCATGGATTATCTAGTTGGGCTAAAACCCACATGATGCTCCATGGTGTATTTGTACCCATGGATCATGGAAATGAAAGTCCATGTCAATTAGGGTTTACATGATGTAACCCTAACTATATATGCATCTTATTCTTGACCAAAAAAATCGGACACTAGAGAGAGTAAAAAGAAGGGCTAGCCGATTTCATGAAGTGTAGAATTCTCTCAAGTTATTCCAAGTGTATTTGGTGTTATGTGAACCATTTGAGGTGTCACACTTGAGGCACTTGGCACTCAAGCTTCATGAAGTCTTTCTACATGAAAAAGGTATGTATTCTATCTTGTTATATCCATTGTTTTGTATGCTAGATTAGGATAATACCTTGGATGTTCATATTTGCCTGTATAATAGAGAAAACATAGATCCAAGGTATTTTTTGGATTAGTGTCTAAGTCCATAACTATTTTGGTATGTACTTGACCCGATGGTGCATGGTCCTTTTGGGTTGCCTTCACCAAAGCAACTTGACTGGAGAAATAATAGAGAAAGAGGTTATTATGATTTATTAATATGTTATAAGAATAATATATTAAAGGAGAAATCATATTTGTTTAATTAATATTGGTCAATAATTAATTAAGAATTAATTTTGTGATCAAATGTAATTAATTAAACTAGAGGGGCTGAATTGTAATTATGTGATAGTTGCAAAATAGGGCAATGGTTATCCTTGTTAAAGGATGAACGAATTCAAGGATAAGGATATCCTTGAAATCGTCCAAGGTCCAAGAGATAAGGGTTTTCAAGGCTTATCTTGTGGTTGCTTGGTGGGCAAGTAACTGGATAAGGATAAGGACTGAAACCCTAATCCCAACCCTATATAAAGACCCCTAAGGCCTTAGAATTTCGTACACTTGATCCCTAGAGCATCTAAGGACGAATTCCACCTCTCTCTTCTTTCTCTATATCTTCTCCAATTGCTTGTGGTGTTTGTGAGCCATTAGAGGCATTACACTTGTGGTGCTTGCTTTCAAGACTTAGGGTTTGAAGATTTAAGTTGTTATTACAATATAACAACAAGAGGTATGTAATCTAACCTTCTACATGAATTTCGAATATTGTAGGCCACATTAGGGTTTCTTTATGTGTTCATAACGTTGTGTATCTAATAGTGAAAACGTAGATCCAATGCTAAGGTTGCATGTACACATAGGATTGTTTGTATAAAACCCATCAGTGGTATCAGAGCCTTTGATTAACTTGTTTTCAATTAGTTTATTCAATTGTATGAACTTGACACATTAGGGTTTATTTCCAATAAACCCTAGGAGGCTAGGGTTTTTCGAGATTAGGGTTTGCAAACCCTAATTTGCAAGAGTTTGAATAAGATCTTCAAATCCTTTCCTTAAACCCTTAAATTTCAAAATATTGGGTTTGTCTTAATCCCTTGATTTTCGAAATTTGGCCTCCTCCCCAAGATAAGATCCTAAATTTTAGGGATTTGGATTATCCCATATCTTGTAATTATCCTCTAATTGTTATATATGGTAATTATAGATTTTGCATTATCTTATCCTTAATTTCGAGATCTAGGGAGATATTTAAGGGATTAGGATATCTTAAATGTATAAATGGTAATTATCCTCATGATTTAGATAATCCCTTATGATTTAATAATTAAATTAATAGTCTAATTCAAGATAATTATTAAATCAAGAGTTTTAATATTTAAAATTTTAATTTACATGTCATAAATTCGAAAATTTTTAAGAGAAATTAAAACTAAATTGTTTTGAAAAGTTTCAAAACTTGCCCTCAAGTTTTGGAATTTAAATTTTGATTAAAAGTTTAATTTTGATGCATATTTAAATTCTAAATCCTAATGTGTTGAAATGTTTCAAAACTTGCCCTCAAGTTTTGGAATTTAAAAGTTGATTAAAAGTTTAATTAGGAATGTTAAATTCTAAAAACCCTAGTATTGTTTGAAAAGTTCAAATCACACCCCTATGGTTTTATTAATTAATTAAGTTGTATAATTAAAAGAGGTTTAATAAATCCATAAAAGTTTAGGTTTACAATTTAATTGAATTAAAAGTATAATTGTTAAATTAGACCACCTAGTATTTTGAAAGTATAAAATACACCCTATATTATATATAACATTAAAAGTGTAACATTATATATATGTATGAGTAAAAGTCAGTCTTACCGTTAGTAGGCCTCATTCACGAAGCCGGTCTATAAGGGGTGTTTAAGGAAATTGCCTATAAAATGGTGTTTGAATGGGTATCCACTCTTACCCACCGCACTATTGACTAGTGGAGGGTCGTTAGCCGAACGGGTAGGATGGGACAAAACCTTCCATTATAAGTATAATGAAGTATAAAAGTAACTAAATGTTTTCATCAAATTCCTAATCTTAGTTACTTAGGCAAAAGTGAATTGATGCAATTCCATGAAATTACACTTTGTGCCCTTGCGAAGACGTTAGTGGAGCGTGTGTGGTTTACCGACACACTAAATGGTTCTAAGCAAAGGTAGCAAAGGGTGACTCAATGTTTGTCATAGTTCGGTGGAGCATATGTGGTTTACCGGCACATCGAATAGGTGGCTGTAACATGTGAGGGCACCATGTAAGTTTGCATGGTTATTCACGCCCGCTTTGTGATCCTCGGCATCCCAGTCACAAACAAGAGGGGCATATCGAGATTTAAACATGCCATTGAAAGTTCAATGAATCTCAAAGGATCTAGGAGTTTTCATAGATTTATAACTTAAATTTCTTTTTCGTTTTTCGTGGTGGAAATTAGTGAGTCGTCATTCACTTACCTTCAAATATTCTGCAATTAGGGTTACGACATCCCTCTCCTGAGTTGTAGAATATTGTGTTGGGTCCTAGCCTTAGTATCTCATTTGGGTGATTTGCTAAGGACTCATTCAATCAACTAACTTGAATTCGTTTTCTCCCGTATTGTAGATGTCAAAGTTTGACAACTATGGTCTTCTCAAATCCCGTGGAACAAGCATTCCACATGAAGATGATATTCCACGATTCGATCGAGGAACAAGAGATCATACATCACTTCCTCCTCCTCCAATCATTCTCCCTAACCCACAAATTCAAAGGCTTGAAAAGTTCAAGATCACTCAAGCCCTTTTGGCAAGTAAACATAAAGAAGGAAAGTCGGTGTGTGCACACGTCCTAGGGATGAAGTCACACATTGATAGGTTAAGAATGTTGGGATCCGTTGTCTGTGAGGAAATGGATGTTGATTGGGTTCTTCAGTCACTTCCTAACTCGTATAGTGAGTTCGTAAGAGAGTACTATATGATGAACCACGACGTGACCCTTATAGATCTCACCTATATGCTTATTGTTGTTGAATCAGCAATGGTTTGGCGCAATAGAAAAAGCAAAGTTGATTGGTGAATCTGCCTTCATGGATATAAAAAATGGCAACGAAAGACATGCTATGATCGAAAAATCCGATCATAAGAGAAAGGCAATGTCTGAAGTAGTTCCATGTCCTATTCCAAGAGAGTCAATTTGCTTTTATTGCCAAGAGAAGGGGCATTGGAGACGAAGTTGCCATATTTACCTAAGAGATCTAAGAGATGGGAGAGTCAGAACGTATGGCTCTACTTTAGGTAAAATCCACTATCTAACTCCGTTAAGTTCCTATTCATTGATTCTTAATACATGCTGTGATGAGATTGCATTTGAATGTTTTGTAGGATCGGTGAAAAGAAAGGAAGCTTGATGAGAGAGCAAGATGAATCTAATCACAAGAAATGGATTTTGATCGCATGGACTTGAAGATTAGATTTTGAGCTTAAATAGTTATGATAGAGTTGTTAGAAATTTTCTTTATGAGATACATAGTTTTCAATGGATTTTGCATTGTAAGGACAAATGTTTTCCGCTGCTTTTATAAATAAAATAATTATTGTTTGACTTATTTATTTATTTGTTTATTTCCTTGCAATGAAATCGTTATGAAAATTGATGTTTGCATATTTCTACAACGAATGGATATGATTCTTATTTATGTTATTTATGGAAATATCGAGAATTTACCAAATAGGGAGAGTTTCTCATCGCCCAAGTTTCAATTGGAAAGAAATTTGGAATCACGCAATTTAGTTGCATGATGAATGAGAAATTTCATATTTGGAAATTAGACTAATTCGTTGACAAAGTGTCAAGTGAAGAACTAGGAGATCGAGTACACAAAGTTGCGTGTTGATCAAGTCCACCATAAGAGTAACAAAGATATTCATAAGATTAAGTGTAATTCTGAATTGATTGAAAAAGTTTAAATCAATAGCAGAACGAATAAAAAGAATCAAATAGGCAGAAAGATAAAAGTTTCTCCATTCTAAGAAGAAGGGAGAGTAGCTTTTATGCTTTATGATAGGTCTTAATGATAAGAACCATATCTCAATTGATCCTCTAAGTGAGTCTTAGTACAATTGTATGTTTGAGAAGAGGAATCAAGGATTGAAGAAATGGTTAAATCAAGAAGTCTATCATACTTCGTTCCAATAACAAGTCTTAAAGTTAAGATTGTGACAATGAGTGAAAAGTATTAAAGGTTTATAACATTCATCAAATATGGAAAGTTGTGATGTCTTGAATAAGACAAAGACCAACTAGGACCATTTTATGAAATGTTATGATAAAAACTACACTAACTCTTGAATATTTGTTTGTCAAGAAATGTTTATTGACAAAAGAATCTTGTATGTCAAGGAGTCAGTGGGAGTTTTAATGGTCTTGAAAAGTTTCAAGAACAAATCAAATAAACCTTACCGATCATCACTAGCACACGAGTTGTCGTTTACAACCTATCGTGTTGACATTTTTTATTTCTATGCCATTCCAATTGAGTTAATTGTGCATGTGAGTTCTATGAGTTCTCGTTTTGAACGCATAAAAGGCAAGGCATCTTAATCAATGAAAGGTACATTGACAGCAAAGGGTGAGCTGCTTAACTACTTGGAAGACATGGTGGGCAGCTGTGCTACCATAAGGCAAGAAATCGAGATTAAGAAAGTTCGATCCATATGAGTTTGAATTTGTCGTAAACTTTGGTTTTAACAAATTCACATGGATAGGAACACATACACCGCTCAAATCTAAGTGTCATAAGATTTCCTCCTTCATGAAAATGATTGTGAGGAAATGCTTTCACTAAGAAAGATTTTAAGAAGATAGTGATTGTAAAATTGCATTCTCAAATTCGATTATGGTTACGGTATCCCTTTCCATGATTTGAATTGTGAGGTTTGGCAATTAGTCTTAATTGTTTAGACACACATATGAACTATCTAAGGCAAAGGTGTATAAGTTCAAGAAGCCTTGATAAAAGATTATCAAAGCATTAAGTATTAGAAACATGGATTTAAGAAATTCAATAGGTATTGTTTTTCTGAAAGTTAAGATGTTTATGAATACATGTCGAAGCTAGTGGGAGCATAAGTGTTATGTTTTATAATAATCATCATGATAGTGGGAGCATAAATGTTATGATTGTATGATTATTAAGGCACGTATTGCAAGTTGGCAATATTAATTATAGAAAACAAGAGTTATACCTTGCAAAGTTGTAAGGGTTGTAAAGTTGTTTTGCTATAATTAAGGGAGAGAATATTATGCTTAATTTCAAATCTAAAGGATTAGGTTGAGAAATGTTAATAAATTTAGTCAAGAGTACATAGTGTGTTCTTAAAATTTCGATTATGATTACGGCGTTCCTCTTCACAATTAGAATTTTGAGAACATAGCAAATAAAACATTATATGTCGTGTCCCATACGCTTCGGGTATAGGATCGATTGCAAATGCTTTAATGTTTGACCATTCTAAAATTCTCCAAATGTCTAGCGCATTTAGAGGGAAAAAGGACTAGAATCGGTTTAGACTAAAATAATTAAACAACTATCAAAGGACAATCCAAAGTTCGACGAGGATTGGTTGCTTGTGAGTAGTTGGAAGCATGGTATTGAATGGACCATATCGACATTATTATGAATAGAAAAGATTCTATTAAGAATGAGTTGTCATATGGAAATTGTGGAAATGTTTCATATTGGATGGACCATGTCGACATTATTATGAATAGATAAGATTCTATTAAGAATAAGTTGTCATATGGAAAATATGGAAATGTATCCGCATTGGGAATTGAATATCGATAATCTATGACTAGATTAGAAACTTTTATGCAAAAGGATGTTCAAAGGAATGTACTTTGAGTGAGAGACATCACATCTAAGGAATTGTCTTGTAACAATGTCCGATAGAGGACTTTATAATATCATTGGCAATAGTCTTTGTGACTTTGGTGTAGTGACATTACGAAAGGATCATTGCATAGAATGTTAGAATCTAGCATATTCTATAAGTAGCAAGAATTTGATATTCTTTCACTTATGAAAAAGGATTTGGAGTTGTGAAATGAGAATGATTGGAAATGTGTTCAATTTGATCTATTTCAAAAAGGTAAGAACCATAGGTAAACATTGTGTGCATGCTAAGAACATGGGACAAGTGTAATAATTCAAGTAAGAAGTTGATTAACCGAAACAACAAGTAATGAGTAATCGATATGGTGATAAATAAAAGGTGTTTTGTTTATACTCAAAGGTTTGAGGCCATATGGGATTAGTATTATTCTTGTGTTTCACATTTGCATGTTTTGACTTCCAGAATAATTGAGTTTATTAAGAATAATCGAATTATTCGAACGAGCCACAATCATTCATATGTTGGAAGTAGATATGAATGAAGATTGTCGTGAATTGGTGTGTGGATTGTCTAAAAGAGTATTAGACATAAGCAAATGTTTGCTACAACGTTCATGAGTGCTTATGAATATGAATTTGAGCATTGGATTAAACCCACGCTCACTTGGATCACTCCATGGATTGTATCACAAGTGATTGGTGAGACGATAACATCTTATATTCTTGAAACCGAGATGTGTGAGTTGTGTCTTGCAAATCGGTTACACATTGATAATATAAAAACGCACTAGTAACTTGGTGTTATAAAACATATTGTTGTGTGTGATTTGGTGAGTGAGTGCAAGCAAGCATTGTATCAAAGTTTATCCGTTCCTTTTATCCAAAGAAGGATAAAAGCGATATCTTTGGGCCCCTCGATGGTTTAATGATGACAAACGTAAATGCTCAGTCGGGCTAGGGCTAATTTGATTTGTTCAATTAGTCAGTAGTCATAAATCGGGAATCGAGATATAGTACAAAGAGAATGATTTGAAATCATATCTCATATGATATCTAGAATGGAGGAATATATGATCCCTTATCTAAGGACACGCGTATCTGATAGGATCAGAGTTGACAGCAGTTTTGGAAAGCTACGATTGCAGATCAGGATCTGAAGTCATACGCAAAATAGTTGTTAGACTTATCCAAGTGGGAGACTGTTGGATTAGTGTCTAAGTCCATAACTATTTTGGTATGTACTTGACCCGATGGTGCATGGTCCTTTTGGGTTGCCTTCACCAAAGCAACTTGACCGGAGAAATAATAGAGAAAGAGGTTATTATGATTTATTAATATGTTATAAGAATAATATATTAAAGGAGAAATCATGTTTGTTTAATTAATATTGGTCAATAATTAATTAAGAATTAATTTTGTGATCAAATGTAATTAATTAAACTAGAGGGGCTGAATTGTAATTATGTGATAGTTGCAAAATAGGGCAATGGTTATCCTTGTTAAAGGATGAACGGATTCAAGGATAAGGATATCCTTGAAATCGTCCAAGGTCCAAGAGATAAGGGTTTTCAAGGCTTATCTTGTGGTTGCTTGGTGGGCAAGTAACTGGATAAGGATAAGGACTGAAACCCTAATCCCAACCCTATATAAAGACCCCTAAGGCCTTAGAATTTCATACACTTGATCCCTAGAGCATCTAAGGACGAATTCCACCTCTCTCTTCTCTCTCTATATCTTCTCCAATTGCTTGTGGTGTTTGTGAGCCATTAGAGGCATTACACTTGTGGTGCTTGCTTTCAAGACTTAGGGTTTGAAGATTTAAGTTGTTATTACAATATAACAACAAGAGGTATGTAATCTAACCTTCTACATGAATTTCGAATATTGTAGGCCACATTAGGGTTTCATTATGTGTTCATAACGTTGTGTATCTAATAGTGAAAACGTAGATCCAATGCTAGGGTTGCATGTACACATAGGATTGTTTTTATAAAACCTATCAGTATTTAGGGTTGCATGTACACTTAGGAGTGTTAGAATGCTCAAAACCCAACAGTGGTATTAGAGCCTAGGCTTGTTTTCTTGTTATACTTGCAAAAGTAGCTGAAAAATCGAGTTTTCATGCTGTCTACCCAGCAGACTCGCCGAGTCCATGAATGGACTCGCCGAGTCCAAGGTAAATGCATCCAACTCGCCGAGTTGGTTCGTGTACTCGACGAGTTGGACCCCCAGACAGTATAAATTCGACTTTTTTGGCAGGAATTGGACTAGGAACATTACCCTAAAATGTTTTTGGATTTATAAACTTGTTTTTGATGTGGTAATGTTCATGCTAATCCAATTTCAAAGATAATTGTCAATAGATTCATGTTTTGTATTAGTTTAGTGATTAGGCTAATTACATGAAAAAGTTCGATTTGAATTATCTTGTTCTTATGAGTTGCTTAGATTAATAGAAAAGTTGAGTGAAATAGTTGTTTTCAATCCAAATTAATCTAAGAGTTGATTCTAAAATGTGTTTTTGTAACTTGTCCTCAAGTTATATGAAAAGTCACATTTAAGTTTCATAAAACTCATAAAAGTTGGCAAAGGTTACAAAATGAAGAGTCTAGTTCTAATTAAATGGTTTTATGACTCCATAATTTATCCTCAAGTTATGGAGGACCAAGAGTCTCTTCATTAAATAATAAATAAATAAATAAGTGTAACCTTAATTAATTCCATAAGTTATAAAATAAAGAAAAGTTAATTCTTTTATTAGTTTAAAGTCTTCCATAACTTGTCCTCAAGTTATGGAACTTGAAGAGTTTTTGGATTAAAACTACTTTAAACACATAAGTTATGGAATTAATTAGTTTTGAATAGTTTCAAAACTTGCCCTCAAGTTTTGGAATTTGTAAAGTTTTCTCTTATGAATACTTTAATTCCAAGTTAGCCCTTAGAATTTTAAAAGTTAAAATTCAACCCTTATACTTTATAATTTTATAAGTTAATAATATTTATATATATGTATAAGAGTAAAGTCAGTCTTACCGTTAGTAGGCCTCATTCACGAAGCCGGTCTATAAGGGGGGTATAAGGTTACTGCCTATAAAATGGCAGTTTAATGGGTGTTCACTCTCACCCACTGCTTCCTTGACTGGTGGAGGGTCGTTAGCCGAACGGGTAGGAAAAGGACTATAATTCTCCCTTCATTAAAAGTATTAATGATAAATACTAAGTAACTAAACTCTTAATAATACCCAATCTTAGTTACTTAGGAAAATGTGAATAAGGTGCTAATCCTTGAAATTACACTTTGCACTTTGTTTTAAGTCGGTTAGTGGAGTGTGTGTGGTTAACCGGCACACTAACTCGTATTTAACAAGGTAGGCAAAGGGCAACTTAATGTTTATCATAGTATCGATGGAGCGTGTGTGGTTAACCGACACATCGATTGAGGGGTAAACACTTAAGGGTACCAAGTAATTTGCATGGTTACTTCACACCTTGTTTTGTGATCCTCGGCATCCCAGTCACAAAACCTGAAGGGAACACTCGAGATTGAAACATGCCATTGATCAGTTCAATGAATCTCAACAGATCTAGGAGTTTCAAATCCAATTAAAAACCTAATTATTATTTCGTTTTTCATGGTGGAAATTGGTGAATCGTCATTCACCTACCTTCAAATATTTTATAGCTTGGATTACGACATCCCTCTTCTAAGTTATAAAATAGTTTGTTGGGTCATAGCCTTAATATTTCATATTGGGTGTCATATTAAGGACTTTAGATCAACTATCTTGAATATCTCCCAAAAGATGTCTGGTTTAGACATTTATGATCTTCCCAAATCTCTTGAAACAAGTTTTCCTAAATAAAGATGATGTCCCATGGAAATCATACTTCTTTCACCTCCTCTAATTATTCTCCCTAACCCACAAGTTCTTGAAAAGTTTAAGGTCACTCAAGACCTATTGGCAAGTAAAGGTCAATGTGTGGTCACATCTTGGAGATGTAGTCACATATTGACAAGCCGGGAGAGTTGGGTGTCAATGTCTTGAGAAAGTTGGTGGTTTAATCACTTTCTAAGTCACATAGTGAGCTCCTTTGGGACTCCTATGAAACATACTAAGACAAGACCCTTAATGATCTTCTCCATTTGCTAAGATCAACTTCCTAAAACTTTATGGACATTGAGAATGATGATATTGGATATCTAGTAAAGCTCTCTCTTCCCAATGGAAAGGGATCGGCCATAGTCAACTCGGTTGACCAAATGGTAAAGAGAAAGGCTAAGTCTGTGATAGTCCCATGCTCCATTACCAAAGCGTCCATATGTTAAATTGCCAAAGGAAGGGGAATTAGTTGCGAAGCTTCTAAATTTACCTAAGGATGTTAAAGTCAATAAGTTTGACTCTACTTCAGGCAAAGTCCACTATCCAACTCTGCTAAGTTTCTATTATAAGATTATTGATACATGATGTGACTGGGTCACATGTTGATGTTTTAAGAATCAAAGAAAAGTGAAGAAACTTAAAGAAAGAATATGCTGAATCTGATCGCGTAGATGGATTTCTATCGCATAGTTTGAAGATTGGATTCTAGAGCTACTTTTTAGGAGTTATGAGATATTGCTTAGGAATAGATAACAACAAGTTTTCATATGGATTGTAAGGATATATTTTTCGCAAAGTTTTTTAAAATAATAGGAAAAATGATGACTTTATTTATCTTAAAATATCCTTACAATGGCATTTGAGGAAAAATTGTTGCTTATATGATTCCATTAATAGCAAGAGTGGAAATATGAAATTGATTCTTTCATTTATGGTAATGTCTAAATTTACCAAATAAGGAAAGATTCTCATCACCCAAGTTCTCAATTGGACCGGAACTTGGAATCATGCAAGTTGTATAACATGATGAATGAGAACTTTCAAGTATTGGAAAATTAAGACTAATTACTTATTCACATGGATGTGTGAGTCAAGTAATGGACTAAGGGATCAAGTACATAGTCTTGTGCACTGATTAAGTCCACCACAAAAGATTGATACGACTATTCGTCATAGTTTACTAAAGCTCAATAAATATGATTATACTTACAAGCTTAAATGTAACTCTTAAACATTGGAAAAGGTTCCAATGTATGGCAGAGCGAATAAGAAGAATCAAATTAGGCAGAAGGATAAAAGTTTCTCAAATCTGAAAAGATGGGAGAGTACTTTAGTATCAGTTTTGTGATCATCTTAATGATTAAGAAACCATATCAAAATTAGTTCTCAAAGGAAATCTTAGTGCATTCTTATGACTAAGAAGAGGAACTTGAATTGTTGAAGTGGTTAAATCAAGAAGATGAGTCATACTTCGTTCCAATACAAGTCTTAGAGTCATACTCCAAGATTGTAATTTGAGTGACATATCTTAGAGAAGGTTTAAAAACACAAGTCAAATGTAAGAGTAAAGTTTTCTAATCTTGTACATTTGAAATTGGTAAGTTGTGATGTTTTGGATAAAACAAAGACCAACTAAGGCCAATTGTGTGAAGTGTTTGTCTTGATTAGAATCCACACTATCTCTTGAATACTGACAAGAAAGTCTTATATGTCAAGAGGACAGTGGGAGTCTTAAAGGTCTTGAAAGTCTCAAGAACTAATCAAGAATAAAGCATGAAGTTCTTCACTAGCACACGACTTGAGGTTTATAACCTATCGTGTTGACATATTCTGTGCCCATTCCAGTTAAAGTTGGCTTTGCATATGAGTTCTTAGAGTTCTCAATTGGTTGCACAATAACTTGGAAGCAATGACAGGCCCTTGAGCTGCCAGGTGGCAAGAAATTAAGATTGAGTTCAATCCATATGAGTTTGGATTTGTCATTATCCTTGTCTTGTGACTATGGTTTTGAAAATTCACATGGATAAGAACACATACACCATTAAATCTAAGTGTCATAAGGTTTCTCTCCGATTCATGAAAATGATGGTGAGGAAACACTTTCAGTAAGTAGATTTTAGTTAGATAGCAATTGTGATATTTGCATTCTCAAAGTCGTTAGTGGAGCGTGTGTGGTTAACCGGCACACTAACCCGGACTTGTGAGAAATGGAAAAAAGGTCTAACCATTATGATTACGGCATCCCTCTTCATAATTGTTTAGACACACCTATGAGCTATCTAAGGGAAGGTGTATGATTTTGATAAATTTTTATCAAAACAATCTAGTATCAGGAATCTGAACCTTGGTAAGAAAGTCAATGAAGCATTGATTTCTAGAAGTCCAGTTGATTTCTGAGTACATGTCAAAGCTAGTGGGAGCATAAGTGTTATGCTAATAATCATCATGTTAGTGGGAGCATGATAATTATGATAAAGGTTGCAAGTTAGCAATGTTAATTATAGAAAACAAAAGTTTCAACTGGGAAAGAGTTATTTTGCTATAATTAAGGGAGAGGAAATTATACTTCATCTCAAATCTAAAAGCTTAGATTGAGGTTTTAATCGTATTTAGTCAAGGATATATATATATATATATATATATATATATATATATATATATGAATTTTATGTTGGAATGGCTCAACATAAGGAAATTCTGTATATGGGTCCATTATTTGCGTTCAAAAATTCGATTATGATTACGGCATCCCTTTTCATAATCTGAATTATGAGAACTTGGCAAATAGAAATGGAAATGTTATAGAAAAAGACTGGTTTAGTCTTTATGTGAGACATCATGAATCGTGTCCCATATGCTTCAGATATAGGATCGATTACATGTGCTATATTCATCCGTTCTAAGATTTTCCAAATGCCTGGGGCATTAAGAAGGGAAAAGGTTTAGAATTGGATATGACTAAAAAGGATTAAACAATTGTCAAGGACAATCTAAGGTTTACTAAAGGTTGGTTGCTCAAGGACAGTTGGAAGTATAGTGATAATTCTTGAAGGATCATATTGACATAACCTGTAAGGAGGCAATTCTTGTTCATAAGTGATAGTCAAAATGGAATATGGAAATGTTTCAAGGTTAGAAATTATTCAATCTGTTTAAGATTAGGAAACTTAATGCAAGAAGGATGTTTCCAAGGAGCTGATCTCCTTTGGAATGCTCTGTAATGGTTGTTGTCAAGTCTTTTGGACTTTGTGCATAATCATTACAAGAAGATCAATGCATATAAGTTTAGAATCTAACAGATTTCAGTAAATGGCATGAATTTGGAATTCTTGCATTTGCAATAAGGATTTGGGAGTGTGAAAAGAGAATCATTGAAGTTATGTTCAATTGATCTAGTTCACAAAGTAAAGATCATAGACAAACATAGTATGCATACTTGGTGTATGGCATGACTAGTGTTTAGAAAACATAGTGTACATGCTTGGAGCATGGGACAACTATTGTTTTAAATTCAAGTATAAAGTTGATAGCTGAAACAGTATACAGTGAATAATGTGTAATCATATGGTGATAAATAAAAGGTGTTTTATTTATGTTCATAGGTTTTGATACCATATTAGATTCCATTATTCTTGTGTTTAATTTTGCATGTTTTGACTTCCAAAATAAACTAGGTTATTCTTCCGAAATGACTAAGTTATTCAAACCATCCATAGTCGGTCATATGTTGGAAGTAGATATGAATTAAGACTGTCATGGGTTAGCTTGTAGAGGTCTAAGGTGTTGGACAAAGGGCTACAACACTCATGAGTGCTCATAAGTTTTGAGTATTGGATTCAACCCTCGCTTATTGGAATCACTTCATGGATTTTATCACGAGTGATCATGAGACGATAATATCTTATATTCTTCAAACCTAGAGATATGAGTTGTTACTATGAGTTGATAGTACATTGATTGCACGAAAATGCATTGGTAACTCGATGTTATAAAACGTGTCTTTGTGTATGATTCAACAAGTAGTAGAACAAGCCATATGAGTCGAAGTTTATCCATTCCTTTTACCATCAGGATAAAAGCGATATCTGTGGGCCCCTCGATGATTTGATGATGACAAATGGAAGTGCTCGGCCGGGCCAGGACTGATTTGATTTGTTCAATTAGTCAGTCATCATAAATCAGAAATCGGGAAACAACAAATGGACAAAGAGAATGATTTACAATCCATGTCTCAGTCCATATGATATCTAGAATGGAGGAATATATGATCCCTTATCTAATGGACAAGTCATTGACAAAGGTCAGAGTTCAGCTATAAGGTCAGAGTTCGACAGAATCTTTTGAGAGCTACGATTGTCAGTCGGTTCCTGAAGTCATACGCAATAATAGTTTTAGACTTATCCAAGTGGGAGACTGTTGGATTAATGTCTAAGTACATAACTATAATTGGTAAGACTTGACCCGACCCGGCATGGTCTATCTGGGTTGCATGGCATCATGCACTTGTAGCACCTGGTTCCCGGTACGTAAATCTTATTTGAGTATTTTCCATTTTTAGCCTTGGACTCGGCGAGTCATAGGTCCGACTCGCCGAGTAGAGACGGGACCCGTGACATGTTTAAGTTGGTGACTCGGCGAGTCCATATTCCAGACTCGGCGAGTCACCGCTGTTGGATGAAACCCTAAGTTTCAGGGGTTTGCACCCTATTTAAGCCTCATGTCCGCCCCAAGCCAGCCCCCATTCACCCTCAGAGCCCCAACCCTCGTTCAAAGCTTATTTCCTTGAGAGGTTGAAGCATTATTGTGTGTTCTTGAAGGTTTTGAGAAGGAAGTGGAGTAGATTAAGAGGAAGGGAAGGAAGCCAAGCATCTTAGTGTTCTCTCAGTGATTCCCTTGAGGTATAACCCGTTTTCCCTCTGTTTCTATGCTTATTACTCCATTAAGTCTTTCTTGAGCCCTTCCCCAAGCTTGTATGTGCAATATAATTCGTAATAAGTTGATTGGCCTTTAGATCTAGGCATGGTTGAGCTCCAGGAGCTCAGATCTGTTGCCTTTATGGACCCATATTGCATGAAGACCCTAGATCTACCCTTTTGGTGCATTTTGAACCCTAAAACTCTCATGGAGGAATATTTACACGTAAAGTTGGAAACTTTACATGTTATTCATGCTCTAGGAACCCAGATCTGTGAATGGCATGGACTGGATCCAAGAAAAATCGCGTTTATAGTGCTTGCATGGTAACGACTCGACGAATCGTTCATCTGACTCGGCGAGTCTGCTCGCGAGTCTCTGATTTTGTCCCCTTTTCGTTGTGTCGAGTGTGAGCAGTGAGTCACGGGGTGTGACTCAGTGAGTTGGAAGTCGAACTCAACCATGAAGGAACTCGGCGAGTCATTGCCCTGACTCGGCGAGTTCAAGGCAATCTCCTTAGATCAAGATCAGACTCGGCGAGTTGTTCATACAACTCGGCGAGTCGCAGCATAAGTGTTCATCGGATGAAGATGAACTCGACGAGTTGTTCATACAGCTCAACGAGTAGGATGAAGGACTTGAACATCAGTTTGGGAAGGAGAACTCGTCGAGTCAATGCCTAACTCGACGAGTAGAGATGGGATTCAGGGCAACCGAGTGGATAGGGACTCGGCGAGTTGGAGAGACAACTCAGCGAGTCGGGTCAACTGAAAGTTGACTCTGACTTTGACTTATGACATGATCAGGGGTAAAATGGTCATTTTACCCAAAGGACAGTTAGCAGTGCTTGATTGAGTATGTTGTGGGAATTACAGCCGGAGGATTTCCGGAGCAGCAGCAGCAACAGTAGATAGTCAGTTCCCAATCAGATCAGCAGCTACTTTGAGGTGAGTTACCTTCCAGTAGCGGTGGGTCTACGGCCACAATGCCGGCCCACCAGTAGGAGTTGTATGTAAATGATTGTCTCTGTGATATTCATCTAGGGATTACTACTACCTGTGTTATGTTTATGTGCTAGTATGATATGATGTTATGTGCTAGTGATAGTAGGGGGAGATAGTCCCCGAGATATTCGGTTGGTAGGGCCGAAGGGGTAGTCATACCCAGCCATGATAGATAGATTCTGATATTATACATGTGATGTGGTAGTAGTAGAGGGGAGAAATAGTTCCCCAGTATCCGGCCGAGAGGACCGAAGGGGAGGCCAGCACCCAGATATGCTAGGTAGTATCCGGTCGAGAGGACCGAAGGGGAGGCCAACACCCAGATATGCTAGGTAGTATCCGGTCGAGAGGACCGAAGGGGTAGGTCGGGCACCCATATATGCCTGACAATATATGTATGTTATGTGAGTATATGGTATGTGGTACAGTGGGGGAACTCTCTAAGCCTTGTGCTTACGTTTTTCAGTTGTTGTTTCAGGTACCTCTTCAGCCAAGGGGAAGGAGCAGGCACGGTAGCGGCTCATCACACACACTCCTTGATTCCGTATTTATGAGTTTACCCTGGGGTTGATACTCTGATATTTTGGTTGTTTGAATGTTATGGATTTCAAATTTGGTTTTTTATGTGAAATGGTTTAATTAAGCAATGTTTTAATTATTAATGTTTTCTAAAGTAATGTTTTAAAAACGAAATTTTTGGACGTGAAAATTGGGTCGTTACAAGTTGGTATCAGAGCCCTGGTTTGAGGGATTCGGACACACCTTCGGGGGTGTCTGAACTCAAATCGAGGGATTAAAAGATTTTCCAAAAGACAATGTTTTCTAAAGATTGAGAAAAGAGTTTTCAGAAAGAACGAAGTGTGTGATGTGCGCGACCGGCCGAGCTCGAGTAAGTATTCCCCAAAGTACCCATACAAGCTTATGTTGTGTTTATCAATTTCAATAGAACAGGATGCTAGAATAGGACTAAGGATCTAGTAATGATGCCTTATGTGCCTGCTTTATGTGCTTCAGTGTATGAAAATTGCATGCTAGAATCGAGTAGACAACAGTAGGATACCCTGTTAGGTTATGCCTGATAGTATGAGTTTAGCTCTGTATGCTAGATCAGCTTCTCTCTATGAGAGCGGATTTGCTTGAGATTGTTCCCTTAGTTCGAAGGGTGCTTGCTTTGTGCTTTGTGGGACTCTGAGTGGTGGGATTTAGCCATTAGGTGAATACGTCACGTCACATGTGATCAGGGTTGAATAATCTTAGAGTGCTGGATTTGGCCCTATTGCGCAGCTCTTGTTTGAGTCTAACCATTGTAGGGATGAGCCTGTTACTCGAAGGATTATCCGAGCCTCACCACATGTGATATTATTCAGGTAATGGTTAATTGGCACTACTAAGGGGCCTTCAGCAGCTGAGGACCTGGTAGAGTGGAGCCTGAGATTTCCCTAGAGCAAGCCTAGGATGAGTATAGCAGTGATCAGCCGTAGTGGAAAGGGTTTGGTGGAGTCGAGGCAGTCCTTGAAGAAGGTACGAATAGATGTGGAAGGTAGTATGGGCCCGTACTACTGAAAGCAGAGGATCCGTACCCGAACCAAGGAAGGCCAAGACAAGACCAGGGAACTTGTAGTAGATGTGATCCCTCAAGAAGTATTAATATCACTAATAATTGTTACTTATGTATTGCAGAATGGTGGTACTTTGATCGAGGCCGATTGATGGCGGTTCAGGAGAGGGGTCAAGTTCGGGATCAGGTTCCGAGCCGGTAGATGAGGGACTACGCGAGTTCATCGCGTCAGAGATTACCAGAGGCATCCTTGAGTCGAACCCCATCATCTTTGGGTCGATCAAGGAAGGGATCATCAAGTTGATGGAGGATCGCCTTCGGGCATTCAGGAGTGATATGGCATCTAGCCAGTCGGGATCTCGCACACTGTCCTTCAAAGACTTCAGGGGCAGTGGTGCGCTGGATTTTCACGGGGCAAAAGACCCCATTGCTGCCAGGCGATGGATAGCAGACATCGAGTCTGCACAGTTGACGAGCTTCTGCCCCGAGGGGTCGAAGGTGAGGTATGCAGTAGGGTGTTTACGAGATCGAGCTCGAGATTGGTGGGAGTCAGTGGGTGACTCGTTGAGAGCCTCAGCTATCGAGGTCATGACCTGGTCAGACTTTGTGACCAGGTTCAGGGCGGATTTTGCGCCAGCTGTCGAGCTTCAGCAGCTGGCCAGGGAGTTTTTAGACATGAGACAGACGACGGAGACCGTGACGTTAGTTTTTCAGCTTGCCCCACCTTGGACTCCATGATTGCCAGGGCGAGGGAGAGGGAGATAGATTTGGAGCACATCCGGAAACGGAAGGCAGAAGAGGGTCAGTCAGGAGGGGCTTCGGGGAAGAAGCCCAAGGGATCAGATGCGGGGCCGAAAGGCCAACAGGGACGGGGACGCTGCAGGAAATGCGGCAAGACACACGAGGGGGCGTGCAGGTTGGGATCATCAAGCTGCTACAAGTGCGGCAAGTCTGGGCACTATAGCAGGGATTGCACTTAGGGATGAAAGTGGGTCCAAACCCGGACCCAATGGACCCGGACCCGGAAAACCCGGAACCGGTTAACGGGATTTTATAGAACCGGAAACCGGACCGGTATATAGGAACCGGTTCCGGTTCGGTTCCGGGTATGGTTCCGGGTAAAGTGGGTCTAGAACCGGAAAACCCGGAAACATCAAAGTGGGTAGATTGGAACCGGATAAAGTGGGTTTAGACCCGAAAAACCCGAAAAAACCGGAATTTTTTGGTAATTACTTACAACTGAGTGGGTTGAACTTTGAAAATTTTCATATTGATATCCCCACTTTGGGGGGGCTGTACCTTATTGAATATGAAACCACAATTAACAAAATTAGAGTCTAAAATCATGTACAAACTCTAAAATACACTCTGGAAAAATCCGCATGTCAATCCGAATTTAAACGAATGAGATATACTTGTGTTAATATTTTCACATAATACAAAGTACAAAAACAAATAGCTGAAAAGTTGAAAATTTTCAGTTTTGATATCCCGACTTCGGAGGACTGTAAATCATTGAATGTTAAACCAAAAATGACAAAATTATAGTCTAAACTCATGTACAAACTGTAAACTAGAAGTTGGAAAAAACCACATGTCAATCCGACTTCAAACGAATTAGATATGCATGCTTTAAAACTTTCACCGAATATAAAAAAACTAAAAAACTAAAAACTTTCAGCTTTGGTATCTCAACTTTTGAGGGCTGTAAGTCAATGAATATAAAACTAAAAATGAAAAATTTATAGTCTAGAATCATGTACAAACTCTAAACTACATGTTGGAAAAATCGTGTGTCAATTGGAGTTGAAACGAATAAGATATGCATCTTGTAAACGTTTCACAAAAAGTGGTTCCGGCCCTAAAAGTGGTTCCGGTTCCAAAAACCGGTTCCGGATTTTAGACCCGGTTTACCCGGACCCAATGGACCCAAACCCGGATTACCCGGAACCCGGATAATGCCAATTTTTAAACCCGGAACCGGACCCGGTTCTATATATTCCGGTTCTAACGGGTCCGGTTCCGGTTCGGTTCCGGTTCCGGTCCGGTTTTCCGGTTCTAAATCTCATCCCTAATTGCACTGCTCCGGCAGCAGTTATTCAGACGTCTGATTTGCTGTGTTTCCACTACAACCAGAGGGGCCACAAGAAGGCCAATTTCCCCCAGTTGACAGTTTCAGCGCCAGTGAAGGCGCCAACTCCAGCGACCCTGCGGATCACAGATGGCCGATAGGGCAAGGCAGAGGCTCCAGTGGTGAGGAGACGGGCATTTCAGCTGACCGCCGAGGAGGCACGCGCCGCACCCGATGTTGTGACGGGTATGATTCTTTCCCTCTATTTTATTTTATGATGTTATGATATTGATATGTGCTCCGTATGTTTATGTATGCATTAGGATCGTTCCATGTGAACGGCATCCTAGTTCAGGTGTTGTTCGACTCGGGTGCATCCCGGTCATTTGTTTCCCTTGCGCTTAGCAAGAAGTTTCATGAGTCTTAGGGCGAGTTAGATTGCCCTTTAGAGGTAGAGATTGCTGATGATCGATCGGTGCAAGCATCGATGGTATTTCGAGATTGCGTACTGCGTTTGTTTGAGGAGTGCTACTTGGTAGACTTGGTTCCCATTCTGTTGTGTGGGAACAAGGTGATTATAGGCATGGATTGGGTGAGCCCCAATGGGGCGGTGATAGATTGCGCACAACAGCTAGTGTGAGTCAGGACCCCAGGTGGGGGAGAGTTAGTGATTCATGGCGAGAGGCCACATTGCGAACCCACTGTATGTTCAGCAGCGAGGGCTAGGCGCTACCTTCAGCAGGGATGCGCAAGATATGTCGCGTACGTGATGGATACCCGGGAGGCGGGTAAGGCGACGGTGAGCGAGGTTCCGGTGGTGCGAGACTTCGTAGATGTTTTTCCAGAGGATCTTCCTGGGATACCTCCGGAGTGACAGGTTGAGTTTAGGATTGACCTCGTTCCTGGTGCGGCTCCGATGGCCAAGGCACCGTATCGGTTGGCTCCTCCTGAGATGCAGGAGTTGTCTACACAGCTGCAGGAGCTGTTAGACAAGGGATTCATTCGACCGAGTAGTTCACCCTGGGGATCCCCGATTTTGTTCGTGAAGAAGAAGGATGGGTCGCATCGGATGTGTATAGATTATCGGGAGCTGAACAAGGTAACGGTGAAGAACCGTTACCCACTCCTGAGGATTGATGATCTCTTTGACCAGCTTCAGGGAGCATCTTGGTTCTCCAAGATTGATTTGCGTTCGGGTTATCATCATATGAGGGTCAGGGAGGAGGATACGCAGAAGACCGTGTTTCGGACGCGCTATGGCCATTATGAGTTTGTGGTGATGCCGTTTGGACTCACCAATGCTCCTGCCGCGTTCATGGACCTCATGAATCGCGTATGCAGACCGATGCTGGATCGGTCTGTGATAGTCTTTATCGACGACATCTTGGTTTATACCAAGACACAGGAAGAGCATGAGGAGCATTTGCGAGAGGTATTGGAGACTCTGAGGAGGGAGAGCTTGTATGCCAAGTTCTCCAAGTGTGAGTTTTGGTTGCGCGAGGTGCAATTCCTCGGACACCTTGTCAACCAGAACGGGATTCTGGTCGATCCGGCTAAGGTCGAGGCCGTGATGAGATGGGAGGTTCCGAAGTCTCCATCTGAGATTCGGAGTTTCCTAGGATTGGCAGGCTATTATCGGATATTCATTCAGGACTTCTCCAAGATAGTCGTACCCCTGACGTGGCTGACGAAGAAAGTCGTAGTCTTTCGGTGGGGACCCGAGCAGCAGGCTGCGTTTGAGACGCTGAGACGGAGATTGTGCGAGGCGCCAATCTTAGCCCTGCCAGAGGGCGTAGAGGATTTTGTGGTGTACTGTGACGTGTCCATTTCAGGGTTGGGCGCGGTACTGATGCAGAGGGGGCATGTCATTGCTGTGACATCCCCAATTTCATGGCCAGAAAAGACCGATTTGTTTATGCTTTGTTTATAAAATCAGAGTAATCGTTTAAAGAAAATTGTTGCGGAATTTGTCCCCAAAATAAATATGATAAGGATTTATCAAAGCATTTCTTAAAGAAAAGTATTTTCATTATATAACAAAATCTTGGGATGTCATGTTCCGATACAGACACATAAGCATAAACAGAACTTACATTTATTTACACTAATGATTTACATCTCCCTTATTCTCTCAGTGAAATATGTCTTCATATTGATACCTGTGATACAAAGAAAACTGAGTGGGTCAGGCTTGGGAGCCTGGTGAGCATATAGGGTTTTCAACCCACAATAATACATTTGTTATATTCAATTATCAACAATCAACCCAAATACCCATCCCCATTATCTTCTTTATTTATTAAGGTTTACCCTAAGAATCGATTATACTTTCTTCATTCATTCCTAAGGGTTTACCTAAGGAACTGGCACACAGTCCATTTGCTACCACGGTTTATACCATAGGCACTACGTCGCATAGTCACCAGGGTTCATATAATTGGCACTACGTCTCATAGTCACCAGAGTTTACACAATAGGCACTACGTCTCATAGTCACCTGGGTTCATACAGTTGGCACTACGTCTCATAGTCACCAAGATTTATCAAATAGGCACGAAGTCGCATCGTCACCAAGGCTTACTCAATAGGCACGAAGTCGCATCGTCACCAACTATTCCATCTACCCATGTTCTACCCAACATTTTTGTAGATATAAATACAAACACAATTTAAATCATTTAACACCCGTATAAAAACATCAATTCCAAATCCATCTCAAATAGATAATTAATATATAACACATAGCACGTATTTCATAGCTAATACTTTATATTTATGTATTAGAAGAAAGTAACTATGCACTCACGCATATAAACAACAATATATACAAATATACACATAACACGTATTTTATAAAATACTTCATATTTATGTGTAAGATGAAAGTGACTATACACTCACTTGATCAGAAGATGATCCGACAGCACTACGGCTTGCAGAAGTAGTGTCTCTTCATAGATCTGGAAGATCTTCACAAAAACCAGCTCCTCGCGGGCAGGGCTTCGGTTCGGGAATAACGCTCTTCGGGATTCTCGGGGCTTCGGATCTCGCTTCGGGGCTCGGGAATAATACCGGGGCTTCGGGGTACAAACGGCATGCAAAACGAGGCAAAGGACTAGAGAAGGAAGAAATTGTGAATGAGAAAAGAGCTGCCTTCGGATCCCCTTTTATAGTGCTGAACCCTCGCACGTACGCGGGACGTACGACCCTACGCGGGGCGTACGCCTCGGTTCGTAAGCGCTTGCGTCATCGGAGGTACTCGAGTGCTGACTTCGTCATCCTTCGTTGTACGTGGGGCGTACAACGGTACGCGGGGCGTACTTCGGATAGACCGGCTGACCCTTCTTCGGATAATATCGGAGGTTAATTAAAAATAAATATTAAATATTTAATATGCTTCAAAAATTCATATCTCCTTCATACGAACTCCGTTTTCAACGTTCTTTATATCCACGCGAAGGTGAGACTACGCTCTACAACTTTCGTTTAGACTCCGTCGGCTCATTTTGACTTTTATTTTTATTAATTATTTTTAGGAGGCCCGGACAGGAAAACTTCGTTATAAAATCATAACTTCTTCGTCCGACGTTCGTTCTCGTCTAACTTTTCATCGTTTCACTACTAACAACGAGATCTTCGATTCTCATTTAGATTGTTTCGGCTAAAAACCGCTCGATCTCAAATCGAGTATTCAGGGTGCATACTGCTAAGTCGAAACTTAGAAAAATCATAACTTCCTCATACGAAGTCAGATTTGGGCGTTCCTTTTATGCACGCTCTCGGTTTAACGAAATCTACGACTTTCGTTTAGATCGCTAAGGCTAAATATCGCTCTAACATAAATTCACTTTTTACGTCATTCAGCGTCGTCCCGGTTCTGTCGCGAAACTTCGACAGGTCATAACTTCTTCGTTATAATTTGGATTTCGACGTTCTTTATATGTACGGGATCCTTGTAACTATAACCTAGTTAAGATTATTCATTCTAAATAATCTTCTATCAGAAACTCATTTTTTTGACGCTTATCGTCTTTAAATTGACTAGCCCTGATCTACGGGCGTTACAATTGCCTACGCTTCGAGGCAGCTCAAGCCTCACGAGGCGAACTACCCGACGCATGATTTGGAGTTGGGGGCGGTGGTTTTTGCCCTCAAGATTTGGCGACATTACCTCTACGGGTTTTGATGTACCATCTACACGGACCACAAGAGTTTGAGGTACCTCATGGATCAGCCGAATCTGAACATGAGGCAGCGACGGTGGTTGGACGTGGTGAAGGATTATGATTGCGAGATCCTTTACCACCCGGGGAAGGGCAACGTGGTGGCCGATGCACTTAGCCGCAAAGCGACGCCGATCAGGGATATTTGCATGAGGATAACCGTAGTGACTCCCCTGTTTGAGCAGATTCAGGAGGCTCAACAGGAGGCTATCAAGGAGGAACATCGGAAGAGCGAGAGTGTGGTGGGCCAGGTTTCCTCCTTTGATTATGATAACCGAGGACTATTGACACTACACCATAGGGTGTGGGTGCCGTATCACGGAGGCGTGCGCCAGATCTTGTTGGAGGAGGCGCACAAGTCTCGGCTCTCTATTCATCCTAGGGCGACGAAGATGTATAGGGATATTCGTCCAGATTATTGGTGGCCCTGCATGAAGCAGGATGTGGCATGGTACGTCGAGCGGTGCTTGACCTGCAGGAAGGTCAAGGCCGAACATCAGAGACCGCATGGCAAGATGCAGTCGTTGGATATTCCACTGTGGAAATGGGAAGATATCACGATGGATTTTATCACGAAGCTTCCCAGGACTGCGCGTGGAGTAGATTCGATTTGGGTCATCGTGGATCGATTGACCAAGAGTGCTCACTTTATCCCGATTCAGGAGAGCATATCGGCCGAGAAATTGGCTGACATCTATATCAGGGAGATCGTGGCGCGGCACGGGGTGCCAGTATCGGTTATCTCGGACAGGGATGTGCGTTTTACTTCCTGGTTTTGGAAGAGATTTCATGACGAGTTGGGCACTCGTTTGCATTTTAGCACTGCCTTTCACCCGCAGACGGATGGTCAGAGCGAACGGACCATCCAGACTTTGGAGTATATGTTGCGGACATGCGTGTTAGATTTTGGTGGTTGCTGGGATACCTACCTTCCCTTGGCCGAGTTCTCATACAACAACAGCTACCACGCGAGTATTGATCGTCCCCCATTTGAGATGTTGTATGGTCGGAGGTGCAGGACCCCGATATCCTGGGGTGAAGTTGGCCAGAGAGTCATGGGGAGCATCGAGGTGGTGCTCAAGACGACTGAGAGGATCCAGCAGGTTCGGAGCAGGCTTCAGACTGCTCAGAGTCAGCAGAAAAGTTACGCCGACAAGCGTCGATCCGACTTGGAATTCCAAGTCGGGGATATGGTTCTCCTAAAGGTGTCGCCTTGGAAAGGCGTCATCCGATTCAGGAAGCGAGGCAAGTTGGGCCCGAGATTCATCGATCGTTCCGAGTTGTAGCCCGGGTGGGCAAGGTGGCGTATAGGTTGGATCTGCCAGCCGAGCTCAGCCAGATTCACATCACTTTCCATGTTTCTCAGCTGCAGAAGTGCCTAGTGGACGATTCAGCAGTAGTGTCGTTAAAGGATATACAGGTGGATGACAGCCTGAATTACATTGAGCGCCCAGTCGCAATCCTCGACAGGAAGTCGAAGGATTTGAGGAACAAGAAGGTGGAGCTAGTGAAGGTGCAATGGCAGCACCGCAAGGGTTCGGAGTGGACTTGGGAGCCTGTGGAAGAGATGATGGAGCATTATCCAGAGCTATTTCAGGATCGAGCAGCAGACTTCGAGGACGAAGTCTAAAATAAGCGGGGGAGATTTGTAGCACCTGGTTCCCGGTACATAAATCTTATTTGAGTATTTTCCATTTTTAGCCCTGGACTCGGTGAGTCATAGGTCCGACTCGCCGAGTAGAGACGGGACCCGGGACATGTTTAAGTTGGTGACTCGGCGAGTCCATATTCCGGACTCGGCGAGTCACCGCTGTTGGATGAAACCCTAAGTTTCAGGGGTTTTCACCCTATTTAAGCCTCATGTCCGCCCCAAGCCAGCCCCCATTCACCCTCAGAGCCCCAACCCTCGTTCAAAGCTTATTTCCTTGAGAGGTTGAAGCATTATTGTGTGTTCTTGAAGGTTTTGAGAAGGAAGTGGAGTAGATTAAGAGGAAGGGAAGGAAGCCAAGCATCTTAGTGTTCTCTCAGTGATTCCCTTGAGGTATAACCCGTTTTCCCTCTGTTTCTATGCTTATTACTCCATTAAGTCTTTCTTGAGCCCTTCCCCAAGCTTGTATGTGCAATATAATTCGTAATAAGTTGATTAGCCTTTAGATCTAGGCATGGTTGAGCTCCAGGAGCTCAGATCTGTTGCCTTTATGGACCCATATTGCATGAAGACCCTAGATCTACCCTTTTGGTGCATTTTGAACCCTAAAACTCTCATGGAGGAATATTTACACGTAAAGTTGGAAACTTTACGTGTTATTCATGCTCTAGGAACCCAGATCTATGAATGGCATGGACTGGATCCAAGCAAAATCGCGTTTATAGTGCTTGCAAGGTAACGACTCGGCGAGTCTGCTCACGAGTCTCCGAGTTTGTCCCCTTTTCATTGTGTCAAGTGTGAGCAGTGAGTCACGGGGTGTGACTCAGTGAGTTGGAAGCCGAACTCATCCATGAAGGAACTCGGCGAGTCATTGCCCTAACTCGGCGAGTTCAAGGCAATCTCCTTAGATCAAGATCAGACTCGGCGAGTTGTTCATACAACTCGACGAGTTGTTCATACAGCTCGGCGAGTAGGATGAAGGACTTGAACATCAGTTTGGGAAGGAGAACTCGTCGAGTCAACGCCTAACTCGACGAGTAGAGATGGGATTCAGGGCAATCGAGTGGATAGGGACTCGGCGAGTTGGAGAGCCAACTCGGCGAGTCAGGTCAACTGAAAGTTGACTCTGACTTTGACTTATGACATGATCAGGGGTAAAATTGTGACATCCCCATTTTCACAGCCAGAAAAGACCGATTTGTTTATGCTTTGTTTTATAAAATCAGAGTAATCTTTTAAAGAAAACAGTTGCGGAATTTGTTCCTAAAACAAAATATGATAAAAAAAATTATCAAAGCATTTCTTTAAATAAATGTATTTTCATTATATAACAAAATCTCGGGATGTCATGTTCAATACAGACCAAAAGCATAAACAGAACAAAATAGACCTTACAACAGTTATTCATAACTACTGGCCTATAATCCAAAATCTCTCGTCAAGTCCACCAACTTATACTCTTGTGCCATTACCTGTAATGCAAAGAAAACTGAGTGGGTTAGGCTTGGGAGCCTGGTGAGCATATAGGGTTTTCAACCCACAATAATATAATTATTATATTCAACCATCAAACTATCAACTCAATTACCCATCCCTATTATCTTTCTTAGGATTTTACCCTAGGAATTCAACTACCTGTCATTCATTCATTCCTAAGGATTGACCTAAGGAATTAGCACAAACTTCCATTGCTACATAAGGCGCATCTGCCAACATTATCCTTTAAGCGCCTCTGCCAGGATTACGTCATACACTATGAGGCGCGACTGCCAGGTTTATGACATTCTCTTTTAGGCGCATCTGCCGACCTTATCCTATAAGCGCGTCTGCCAGGATTATCCTATAAGCGCATCTGCCAGGATTACGACATTCACTACTTGGTACATCTACCGATATTATTCTTAAGCGCATCTGCTAGTATTATGATATTCTCAAATTGGTGCATCTGCCAATATCATTCTTAATCATCTTTCATACCTCATCATTTTATCACATACCAACTATCTCATCTACCCATGTTCTACCCAACATATTTGTAGATATAAAACACATATAAAGTTTAACTCATTTAAAAACTATATAAAACATCTATTCCACACTCATTTCAAATAAACAACAATATATAAACACATAGCATGTGTTTTATAACAAATACTTCATGTTTATGTGTTAGAAGAAAGTAACCACACACTCACCCAAACATATACTTAATACATTCAAACCATACTTGTATTATACCCGTGTTTATGAAAGGGACTATACACCCACACATATAAACAACTTTATATTTAAACACATAACACGTATTTCATAGCAAATACTTAATATTTATGTGTTAGAAGAAAATAACTATACACTCACACATATAAACAACTTTATATTTAAACACATAACACGTATTTCATAGCAAATACTTAATATTTATGTGTTAGAAGAAAATAACTATACACTCACACATATAAACAACTTTATATTTAAACACATAACACGTATTTCATAGCAAATACTTAATATTTATGTGTTAGAAGAAAATAACTATACACTCACTTGATTAGAAGATGATCGGACAACACTACAGCTTGTAGAAGTAGTATTCTTCGGCAGATCTGGAAGATCTTCACAAAAACTGGACTCCTCGCGGGCAGAGCTTCGGCTCGGGAATTGCACTTCTTGGGATCTTCGGGGCCTCGGGAATGATATCGGGGCTTCGGGGCAATTCTTGCACGAAAAACGATGCAAAAACGCGAGAAAAAGGGAAGAATTGAGCAAACTACTTGGCTGCCCTCGACACCCTTTTATAGGGGCTGGAAGGTCGATTTACGCAGGGCATAAATCCTAGTTACGCGGGGCGTAACGACGATAAGGTCGCTGACTCCCCCCATGGATAATATCGACCAATATATATTTAAATTAAATATCGAAAATATTTAATAAACTTCAAAAATTCATATCTTCCTCATACGAACTCCGTTTTCGACGTTCTTTATATCCCCGCGTAGGTGAGACTACGCTCTACAACTTTCGTTTAGACTCCGTCGGCTAATTTTGAATTTATTTTTATAATTTATTTTTAGTAGGTCGGGACAGGAAAACTCCGTTATAAAATCATAACTTCTTCATCCGACGTCCGTTTTCGCCTATCTTTTTATCGTTTTACTACAATTAATGAGATCTTCATCTCTCATTTAGATTGTTACGGCTAAAAACCGCTCGGTCTCAAATCGAGCATTTGGGCTGCATACCGCTAAGTCGAAACTTCGAAAAATCATAACTTCCTCATACGAAGTCAGATTTGGGCGTTCTTTTTATGCACGCTCATGGTTTAACGTATTCTACGACTTTCATTTAAATTGCTAAAGCTAACTATCACTCAAACGTAAATTCACTTTTTACGTCGCGCTGTGTCGTGCCGGTTCTGTCGCGAAACTTCGACAGGTCATAACTTCTTCGTTATAACTCGGATTTTGGCGTTCTTTATATGCACGGAAACCTTGTGACATATGCTACAAATTGGTTAAGATTAATCCTTATAAATAATCTTCCATCAAAAAGTCATTTTTGACGCCTATCGTCTCAAAATTGACTAGCTCTGATCTACGGGCGTTACAAAAATGGTCATTTTACCCAAAGGACAGTTAGCAGTGCTTGATTGAGTATGTTGTGGGAATTACAACCGGAGGATTTCCGGAGCAGCAGCAGCAACAGTAGACAGTCAGTTCCCGATCAGATCAGCAGCTACTTTGAGGTGAGTTACCTTCCAGTAGCGGTGGGTCTACGGCCACAATGCCGGCCCACCAGTAGGAGTTGTATGTAAATGATTGTCTCTGTGATATTCATCTAGGGATTACTACTACCTGTGTTATGTTTATGTGCTAGTATGATATGATGCGATGTGCTAGTGATAGTAGGGGGAGATAGTCCCCGAGATATTCGGTTGGTAGGGCCGAAGGGGTAGTCATACCCAGCCATGATAGATAGATTCTGATATCATACATGTGATGTGGTAGTAGTAGAGGGGAGAAATAGTTCCCCAGTATCTGGTCGAGAGGACCGAAGGGGAGGCCAGCACCCAGATATGCTAGGTAGTATCCGGTCGAGAGGACCGAAGGGGAGGCCAACACCCAGATATGCTAGGCAGTATCCGGTCGAGAGGACCGAAGGGGTAGGTCGGGCACCCATATATGCCTGACAATATATGTATGTTATGTGAGTATATGGTATGTGGTACAGTGGGGGAACTCACTAAGCCTTGTGCTTACGTTTTTCAGTTGTTGTTTCAGGTACCTCTTCAGCCAAGGGGAAGGAGCAGGCACGGTAGCGGCTCATCACACACACTCCTTGATTCCGTATTTATGAGTTTACCCTGGGGTTGATACTCTGATATTTTGGTTGTTTGAATGTTATGGATTTCAAATTTGGTTTTCAATGTGAAATGGTTTAATTAAGCAATGTTTTAATTATTAATGTTTTCTAAAGTAATGTTTTAAAAACGAAATTTTTGGACGTGAAAATTGGGTCGTTACAGCACTTGGATAGACTAAATGAGAGAAATAAGACACTTATGGTTATTAATATATTATAAGTTCTAGTATATTAATAATAAGAATAATAAGATTATTTAATTAGTATTGATCAAGAATTAATCTAGGATTAATTATGTGATCAAAAGAAGACTAATTAAATATATGGGTTGATTGTGTAAATCATCCATACTTATATAGTGGGCTAATGCTCCATGGATTATCTAGTTGGGCTAAAACCCATATGATGCTCCATGGATGCTCCATGGTGTATTTGTACCCATGGATCATGGAAATGAAAGGCCATGTCAATTAGGGTTTACATGATGTAACCCTAACTATATATGCATCTTATTCTTGACCAAAAAAATCAGACACTAGAGAGAGTAAAAAGCAGGGCTAGCCGATTTCATGAAGTGTAGAATTCTCTCAAGTTATTCCAAGTGTATTTGGTGTTGTGTGAACCATTTGAGGTGTCACACTTGAGGCACTTGGCACTCAAGCTTCATGAAGACTTTCTACATGAAAAAGGTATGTATTCTATCTTGTTATATCCATTGTTTTGTATGCTAGATTAGGATAATACATTGGATGTTCATATTTGCCTGTATAATAGAGAAAACATAGATCCAAGGTATTTAGGGTTGCATGTACACTTAGGAGTGTTAGAATGCTCAAAACCCAACAATATTCCTCGAGGAGCTGCCTGGGATACCTCCGGAGCGCCAGGTGGAGTTCAGGATCGACCTAGTCCCTGGTGCGGCTCCAATAGCCAAGGCACCATATTGGTTGGCTCCTCCCGAGATGCAGGAGTTGTCTACGCAGCTGCAACAGCTGCTAGACAAGGGATTTATCAGGCCAAGTAGTTCTCCTTGGGGAGCCCCGATTTTGTTTGTGAAGAAGAAGGACGGGTCGCATCGTATGTGTATAGACTATAGGGAGCTGAATAAGGTAACGGTGAAGAACCGTTACCCACTCCCGAGGATTGACGACCTCTTTGACCAGCTACAGGGAGCATCTTGGTTCTCCAAGATTGATTTGCGTTCAGGATATCATCAGATGAGGGTCAGAGAGGATGATGTGCGGAAGACTGCGTTTCGGACGCGCTATGGCCATTACGAGTTTGTGGTGATGCCCTTCGAGCTCACTAATGCTCCTGCCGCGTTCATGGACCTCATGAACCGCATGTGTAGACTGATGTTAGACTGGTTTGTGATAGTGTTTATTGATGATATCTTGGTTTATTCCAAGACGCCGGAGAAGCACGAGGAGCACCTGCGGGAGGTGCTGGAGACTTTGAGGAGGGAGAGCTTGTATGCCAAGTTCTCCAAATATGAGTTTTGGTTGCGCGAGGTGCAGTTTCTTGGGCACCTTGTCAACCAGAACGGGATTTCGGTAGACCCGGCCAAGGTGGAGGCCGTTGTAACCATGCATGGCCATAAAGTTTGCAACTTTATGGCTTTAGACGTTCTATTAGTTATGGATCTAAAGTTTGGACTTGATATCTCAAGTCATTGAGTCATTAGGTGGAAGTTGGTGAACAAGGAGCAAACACCAGGCGTTTACATGTGAACGCTTGGTGTTCCGACGCCAGGCGTCGTAGGGAGGAACGCCAGGCGTTATGTGCAGAAACCCAATGGGTCAATTTTAGGCCTTGGGCCATTAGAGGTTTGGGCTTTGGTCTAGAATGTTGGGCTTCCTTGGATTTCAGGCCCGTGGGTTTGGGCCCAATTTGGAAAGATTGGGCCATATATGTTGGACTTTAGGATTTGGGCCTTTGTATGGTTGAGTTGGGCGTTGGTTTTGGGCCAAGTTAGATAAAGGGTAAATTGGTCTTTTACCCTATCTTATACTCTTAGATATGGGTCAAAAATCCAATTATTAACTGGATGTGTTTATGTTGACAGCACGAGGATTTGCCAGACCATCAGACAAAGATTTATGTGGGTGATTCAGCAGTTAGAGGTGAGTTTCCTCACTAATTTTAGCGGGTCAAAGACACCACTGTTGGCCCATGAATTATTATGTTAGGATGCTAGATGTATGTGTGACTCTTGCATGTGTTATGTGATGGTATGCTTACCGGGCAAGGCCGGATACCCGGGGGGCCGATGACTGTATTGTATGTTATTGTCTTTATGATTATCGCATGCGTTCGTATGATTATATGTTTATATGTGTACCGAGCGGGTCCCAATGTTAGGCGGGACCTGAGGATTGACATATATGTATACTGAGCGGGGCATATTATGTGTTTATTATGTATGATATGTGGTATTTTGGGGAACTCGCTAAACGTTGTGCTTATATTTTTCAACTAATGTTTCAGGTACTTCTGGTTCGAAAAGGAAGAGCGCTGGATGATTGCAAAACATACACCACCTTATTCCACATTTTGTGATTTACTTTGGTATTTTATAATGTATTGATACACTTTATTCCACTTTGGTTTTGTGATGATGTTTTGGATTACAGTTTTATTAATTTAAAAATGAAATCTTTGGTATTAAATTTTGGGACGTTACAAAATTATTTTCCATTTTATTTAATTTTATTTACTAGCTCGTTTTTATTATATTTTAGGTCAAGCAGATAACCCATATAGGTATATGTAAACCAATTTGTGTTTACCATCATATTATGCAGCGAACATATGTCTAACAAACTTTCACTTACACATGTTACAACATTTATATAGTCAAACCATAACTTCACATTGATTATGTCTTCCATACAACTATTTGGATCATTTGAACCCTTACGTTCGATTGAGCCCCGGATAAGTGATAATATGTGATATATCATTTGTTTTCGATATCCAATATGAATTTTAGGGTAGAGTGAGTGGTAGCATGTGGTAACATGTGCTAAAACATTGTCACATCATAATTTTATGGACACCTAAGCTTAATATGATGATATGGAGTGTTGATGTGTTTAAAAGGTAAATATATATTTTTCTTACTCATATAATTTTTTATTTAATTATTTAAATAAAATAAACTATAAAAGGGTACATGTTGCTAAAGCTGAAGTTACAAACATTTGTAACAGAAATAGTCAAATGGAGACCACATGTATTCTCTTTCCTCACGTTAAGCAATTAGCGAGCCCTGCTTAGCACATGGATAGAGAGTGGTAGCAACTTGTTAGCAAGAGCTTAGAGAGAAAGGGTGACGAGCCACTTCCTTTATTCTTAAGCAATGTTTTAAAAATCGGTTTCTAAAAACCAGATTTTTAGTTGAACTGGTTCCCAATTCAACCGGTTCGATCGCCGGGTCAACCGGTTTCTATAATTTTTATATTTTTCCTATTTTCCTATACATATACATATATAAATCATGAAATTGACGTTTACAAATTCAAATATTAAAAATATACATAAAAAAAGTTGTAGATCACACCAATTAGATTAAAAAACACATAACCATAAGTTTTAGTGTTTTACATCAATCCATATACGTCAAAAAGAAAATAAAGTATAATACCGAAACAAAATATAGTTTTAGATGAAAACAATCACATCAAAAAACTTTATAACATTATCATATGTTTTTATTTAGAGAAAACAACATAGATTTCAAAAAATTCACAAAAGTTTATTATGCAAATTGTTCTTTTTCCATGTGTTTTTATTCGGGTTAATCGGTTCAACTTTATTTTGACCGGTTCAACCAGATTTTTTCTAAAAATCGACCGGTTCAATTCAGTTCAGAAATCAACATAAAACCAATGATAGTTGAACCGTTCCCTCTTTCGATTTCTAGTCTAACCAGTTCGACTGGACAGTTTAAACCTGTTTTTAAAAGGGAAAATGACTTATTAAGGTAACTAACTATTTCAATTGTCCATATATAGGTAATGTTCTTTTTTTTTGTACACATTAAGGTAACTAACTTGTTTTGTTTGTTCACATTTAGGTAATATGACCGGCTATCACCTGTTTTTGCTTATGTGGCATCCACCTAGCATATGACTTGAATACGTTGCACCTACGTGGCATGGTGCATATATGGGAAAATGACTTATTAAGGTAACTAACTATTTCAGTTGTCCATATATAAGTAATGTTTTTTTTGTACACATTAAGGTAACTAACTTGTTTTGTTTGTTCACATTTAGGTAATATGACCGGCTATCAACTGTTTTTGCTTATGTGGCATCCACCTGGCATATGACTTGAATACGTTGCACCTACGTGGCATCCACCTGGCATATGACTTGTTTTGTTTCTTCTTCCTCATCTTATTCTTCAAAATGACAAGATGAATTTCAAGCTGATTTTCCATGTGATTGTGGCTTACCATCTCGTGTGAAGATTTCAAGAACTCCTGACAACCCAGAAAGAAAATTTAGAGTTTGTCAAAACTCGATGGTAAATCAATATTGTTGAATATGTTGCAGGAGTTCTTGAAATCTTCACACGAGATGGTAAACCGCAATCACATGGATGATCAGCTTGAAATTCATCTTATCATTTTGAAGAATAAGATGAGGAAGAAGAAGCCATCGTCGATCTATCTAGGGTTTAGAATTAGGGGTGGAATCGTATGACACAGTTATAGTGTAATCGAATGAAGACAATATATGCACCATGCCACGTAGGTACAACGTATTAAAGTCGTATGCCAGGTGGATGCCACATAAGCAAAAACAATTGATAACCGGTCATATTACCTAAATGTGAACAAACAGAACAAGTTAATTACCTTAATGTGTACAAAAAAAGAACATTACCTATATATGGACAACTGAAATAGTTAGTTACCTTAATAAGTCATTTTTCCATATATGCACCATGCCACGTAGGTGCAACGTATTCAAGTCATATGTCAGGTGGATGCCACATAAGCAAAAACAGGTGATAGCCGGTCATATTACCTAAATGTGAACAAACAAAACAAGTTAGTTACCTTAATGTGTACAAAAAAAGAACATTACCTATATATGAACAATTGAAATAGTTAGTTACCTTAATAAGTCATTTTTCCTTTTTAAAATATTGGTCATAAGATAATGAATCCTCATCTCTTACATTTAAATATTATGTTTCTCATTACAACCCGCGATGACTTATGGTCGGATTAAGTTTTATAAACAACCCCTGTCATTTGCTAAAAATACAAGGAACAAATTTATATCTATTAAAGAAGAAAAATGTCGATTAACAATAGTGAAGGGGCCATTTATGCGACTCATTCCAATCCTATAATCAAGTAGGGCTTCGTCTAAACAAGGCATCAACTATATAAGCGCGAAGCTAGGGTTCCTGAAAAAGCATCCAGAGCTACCATCGCCGCATCGCCATCTTTGAACCTCTAGTTCTCTCTATACCTCCCTCCTGTTTCAATACATGTTCATGAACACTTCTTAGAATCGGCACTTAGTTTTCTCTATCACCGTTGTTTCTATTCAACTGTTAGTAAGGAATTGATTTCAGGTGAAATCAGATCTATATTCCTTCTCTTCTGAATACATAGCTCGAAAATTATATTTCAAGCCGTTGTTTTTATTAAGAGCACTTATCACGAATCCGTGTCTGTTGATTCGATTCTAATTTTTCGTTTGATAGAATGATGATATCTTTGTGCAAACGCAGCATTATCGATCAATCGGAATGCAATGAGCGGCACTTCCACACGAGATTTCTGACTTTAATTTCAATATATTCTCTCTATTTATTCACCAAATTCTTTTCACTTCTCGCTTTAAAAAAATCTCTAGATTTCGTTAAAATGTTAATATGTTGATTGTGAGTTTGAAAGGTATCAAAAATAAAAGTATGTGGTCTCTGTAATGTTGCTTCATAATGGTGAATACTCTCACAATTAAATGAGAGAAATTCAAGTTTCCGGAGCATAAATTACCTTTTTTTTTAAAAAAAAACGCCAGGATTAAACAGCTCAATGTAGTTACTAATTGCCTTGACGTTACCTGTCTCCTGGCACATTCCTTAAGAACAAGGTTCTAAGGCCGAAGAGAGTGGTGGTGCCTTTATATTCTAAATCATATAAACTTTTAACATGATCATTGGGTTTTACCTCTAGTCGTCTTCCTCACTAATATCTGTGTTAACCTAATCATAGATAACAACCTAGGTCTTTTTTGCACAATCAGAGTTTTTTATCAAGTTTTTGAAGAATTTCTGTTACTACCTGATACAAAAATTCTAATTTTCTAGTGTTAATTTCTGTAGTTTCTAGGCAGATCTACAAAAGGTTAAGAGCAATAAGATGATTGTTTTTTGATAAATTTGTTTTGCTAAAGAAATTAAATTAGTTGATTAAAAATTTACAAATGGTGATTACATATGATGCGCAACGTGATTGTAGTTCATGGCCTATAAAAGGATGTTGAATGAAATCGCATACAAACAAAATGTATAAGCCATGTATTAGACTAAGGTAGGGTTTGTTTTTGTAGGAATGTGTGACCTCTTCTCTCTGCACTGCACAGGCCTTGCTTCTCTCTGCATTGTATAGGCCTCGCGCAAACAATAGCTATTGCAGGTTGTTTGTTTTTATTTTGAATTATGCAGACCTAAATATCTCTAGCCCTCTCTTTTTGGGGGAGATGCGGACCAGAGTTTGGCGATACAAACATGATATTTTTGAAAAATTTATAAATAAATATTTATTACAATTAGGGGTGCAAACGAGTTGAGTCGAGTTCGAGCCTGAGCCTGACCTACAGACCTTGCGCAAACACCAGCCATTGTAGGTTGTTTGTTTTTTTTAAGTATGCAGACTTAAATATGTCTGGGTCCTCTCTTTTTGGAAGAGATGTGGACCAGAGTTTTCTATCATCTTTTAGTCTAAAAAACAAATATATCTTTATATTTTGAAGTTTTTTTAATTTATATTTTTTTCAAAAAAAGAATGTTTGGCGATACAAACATGATATTTTTCACAAATTTATAAATAAGAATTTATTACAATTAGGGGTACAAACGAGCCGAGTCGAGCCCGAGCCTGAGCCTGACCAAGCTTGAGCTCGGCTTGTTTAAAATTTGTATGGCTCGAGCTCGAGCTCGGCTCGTTTCGATCTCTAAATAAAGAGCTTGAGATCGGCTCGTGAAGTAATACATAGGCTCGGGTTTGGTCGTTTTATTTAACTAAGCCTAAACAAACTTAAGCTTGGCTCGAGCTCATTAAAAATTTGTTTAGAGAATGAATTCTAGAAAAAAAAACACGAATTTACTTAATTTTCACCTAGGTGCAGACTACTTAAATTCCAACCAAGATGCATAAATAAAATCTTCAAATTACATACGTTTTAAACTCCAACATACAAACATAAAATATAATTAAATCATCCAAAAAAATGTCTTCCTATCATGGAAGTTCAAATTACAAAAAATACTATAAAAATAATAAAATTTTAACATAACATATTATCAGAACTCAAAAGCCAATCTTCCTTGAAGCAAATTCAATCTAGCAAAATCTGCAAATTAAAACATTTTATAAGATGTGTAATATAATGTAATTAAAACAACAAGATTGCAAGTAGATTAAAACGGCTTACATCTTTCAGTATTATTTGTCCCTATAGATAATAAAACCTCAATGGGCATTGCCTCCTTCTGTATAAAAAAACCCACCAATATGATCAAATATTAATAAATTTAAATAATCAATCGTTAGTTCATGTATTTTAAGTTTATCAAATGTACTTTTACTTTTTTCTTGATTACATAACGATGTCTAATCCAAGCTCCTCCACAAATCAACTTTTGTATAGTGTCCGGTGCCAATGAAGATTGGTATGGATCAATTACTCTACCCCCAGCACTAAATGTTGCCTCAGATGCAATGGTAGAAATCGGGATCGCGAGCACATCCATAGCCATCTTTGATAAAACACGCTACTTCGGTTTATGAACATTCCACCACTCCAAAGCCTAGAATGAATCCATTCTTTTTGTCCCTGGTTCCTATAAACACCTTCCTCCAAATACATATCTAATTCTGACTTTTCTGGTCTCTTCAAATCTGTATTTTTTATAAACTCCCCAAAAGTCTCTCATCCTGACCCGAGTGATGTTGTTTTTGACACTTCATTTCCTCCACATCCATTTGTAGGCATTGCAGCTTCTCGGACTGATGCATCATGTATTTCCAAATACTCCTCATACATTTCATAAAATGTTTTCTTCACTTCTTCAATGTTCTTTTCAGCATTGGAGTATATGGTTGGGAAACTAAATTCTACTAACTTCATTTTGAATCTTGGATCTAACACTAAAGCTATAGCCATGACAAGATGACATTCCCCCCAATATTTGTCAAACTTCTCCTTCATCTTAGTCACCATAGTCCTAATGAAATCATTTTTTGATAGAGCACCTTTATCCAGAGTTTCTTTTACTCTAAACACCTCAATCAAATACATATCGGATGTTGGATAATCACTTCCAGAAATGACATTTGTGCATACTTGAAAATAAGTTGCTTTAGTATTAGGCATGATAAAATATTTAAAATAACACTTAAATAAAGGTAATATGCACCTTGAAAACCTTCAAGATTTCACATACACTCTCCACATGTGCCCACTCCTCATCGTTAGGCAAGTGATAGAAATGTGGCTCGTACTCTGCAAATCTATGAAAATCAAAAAATCTTAGTGATGTGCAATATTTGAAAATCACAACATTCAAAACTATTTTTTATTAAAATGTAATGTATACCTTGGGAAAACATCTTTAAATTTTAATGCAACCGACAACATATTATAGGTTGAATTCCATCGTGTTGGAACATCAAGCAATAACTTTCTATCTTGTATTTGCGGTTGATGTGCAATATTTGAAAATGTTTGATGTCTCACCTCAGAATTGTTAATATATTTGATACCCTCACGAACTTCCCCGATAACATAATCAATCATAGCAAAACCATCTTTCACAAGAAGATTCAAAATGTGTGCACAACATCTAACATGAAACAACCTCCCACCACACGTGAGTTTTCTCACTTTAGAAAAAAAATTCTTTCAGTCTTCTTAACGCCCTGTCATTGTATGCAGCATTGTCTACAGATATCGTAAATATCTTGTCCTCAATTTCCCAATGCTTCAAACATTTATAAATACCATCAGCAATATCAAGTCCGGTACGAGGAGGAGGAACATGTACAAAACTCAAGACACGCTTTTGCAATCTACAAAAGCAAGTCCAGATACCAATATGAATATACTAAATAAAATGGAGATGCGTTATTTAAAAATAGAAAAAGAAATCAAACCTCCAATTATGATCAATAAAGTGTCATGTGATAACCATGTACTCAATCTTCTGATGAAATGACTTCCAACAATCACTGGTCAAACTGATTTTTGAGGCTGCCTTTGTAAGAGCTTTCAGTGTTTTTTTTTCTCATTCTCATATATCTTAAAACGATCTGCTTTTGTTGAAGTCCTGCTTGTTTTCTCAAATAATGGGGTAGCTGTCTTCATCATATGTACGGATAAATCATCCTCCACAACATAAAAAGGTTGCTCAGTACCCAACACTCAAGTAGCTATTGCTTCTCTCATTTTGTTACTATCATACTTTGCACCAGGCCTGATCAATAAAGGAAGCTTCTCATGTCCTGCTTCTCCATCAGACTTAATAAATGGAAAATTCAATAAATTCTGTTTTTCTTCAAAATCTTTATGTGGCTTGCATATAGGCAAGTGCCTTTTTAAAGTTGATGTACTCCCGCTATCACCATAAGTTAACTTTGTTTTACAATGATTACACTGGGCTTTTTTGGTACCATTAAATAGAGTCACTATAGTGAAACCGTTCCATGCCTTTGATGTTTTTTTTTCGCTTTCGTTTCATTACTAATTCCTCTTCTCGCGCTTGGATTTCTGCATTTTGACTTGGAATATCATTTTAAGGAGTTGGTTGTTCATCAACATCTACATTTATGGGAGCAAATTGCTCCTTATTCTCAACCCCTTCCATTGGATCTGAACTCACATCACCATCCATAATATCTGCAGCATGGTTTATGAAAGAACATTTGTCAAAAAAGGTACATTTAATAAACATTCTCAATTGATCAACATTAAACAATAAATTTTCCTGATAAGGATCCTTAATTAATAAAGAGTGAATAATATGAGTTATCTTCAGCAAAACGATAAATATACAAACTTAAAAGTTAAAACTAGAATTCATAATTCCAACAAGTAGAAATATATGAACCCACAACACAATCTCCTAAGAATCTAGACTTAACAATTAAAAGTAGTGTTTCATTTAAACCAAGTTAATATATCCCAGAAGACAAACAATCAAAAAATAGAAAAATAGAGATTGACAACAATCTCATATATTCGACTGGGTAGAAAAAAAAAACAGGCAGATATGAATTCTTTCAATTGAGTAGATAACTATTTTATCAGTTTAAGAAAAGAAAAAAGAAGCACGAAGAAACAGTCAAACAGACATTGATCCACTTTGTATGTATATAGGAAAGATAAGGGGAAATCGAAGATGATGGGCACAAAAGAGGGTAACCACCCTTTCGAAAAATCCCTTCCTTCGCCGATAAGACTCAGCAGAAAAAAAAAATATGAGTGAACAATGAAGTAACTTACATCAGAAGACGATGGATGTGATCGGGGATAAGGATGACAGTCGTCGGTGGAAGGACTGATGGAACGATGGAGTGATGGTGCTCGATGTCGAACGACAAGGCTCAAATGGAGGGCAGGGCATTGAGGCAGATATCTTCGTCTGGTGGTCTAAGTGGTGCGTGGTCGCCGGCTCGCCGAAGATAAGAATCGTCGGAATGTCGAATATCAATTGAATCACAACGAAGCAGTTGATGAGAGGGACGTGAGGACTAGTGGCGGCTGCAGGATCATTTTTCTTTGATTTGAAACAGTGCAAGTGCGATGAAACTCCCCTGATCTGTAACACCGTAAATTTTAAAACAATTTTTCGTTTTTTTTAAACCATACAAACCCATTAATAATTACTTTTAAGAAAAACATTGTATCAACATTATCTCATTACATATCCCACGATCAAATCATAATAAACTCCGCGAGTGTGTGTACAGATCATGCTGGTGTGATAGCTTCATTTTATTTACTTCTTTTTATAGTTTATTTTAGCACATTTCATTCGCATTTTAGTTAATTTCCATGCATATTTTCCCTTTTGTTATTTTTATGACCATTTCAGGAGCTTTCTAGTTTCTTGAGCATTATTGCAGATTTTCTTGGAAACTAGCGAAGCGGCACTCTTGGGAGGCGATTGGGCTTGAAAGGAAATGAGGATTTCGTGCTTGATGGCTATGGAGGTGATTCATGGAGTGGACTTGTCAATTGCTTGAAGGCTTGGAAGAATTGAGCTTTAAATTTGAAAGACGCGGGAGAATTCTTGTGTGTGCAAGATCAATATTTGGGAGTTTGCGGAAGTTTTGAGTGATGTGGAAAGACAAATTGGGCTTTAATTGAAGAAATATTGAAGAAAAATGGGCTAGGAGCTGATTGGATTCGAACTGGGCCAATGGATTAGCTGTGGGGGCCCAAAACTTGAAGAAGCCCAAAAATGCCGTCGAAGCCCGCGGCCCGCGTAAGATTACCCGCGACCCGCGTGGAATCCTTACAAGGGCAATTTCGGGATTTTATCTAGAGCTCTATATTGGGAAGGTTGGTGTGCCTCTTCAGCCTTATCTTGAAGGTCCGAGTTTTACTTGTTCTCTCTGAAGTTTGGAGTGCTTTTGAAGGCCAAGAACACCTCAAGAACATCTTGATTTCACCTCTTGATTATTGTAAAATGTTTGGTACAATTTCCTCTAACTTTGTTTCTTTGAGTTTAGTCATGCTTGGCTAAACTAATCTTGGTTGACTTTTTGTTGAATGTGTTTGTGGTGATTAGTTGGCTAATTTCTTGATTAAGTAAATGATCCTCAAATTAGCAAGCAACAAATGATTTTTGTGTTGTTTTTGCTTCACACAATCATAAAAACATTTCCTCCAACATGGTGGTGAAAGCACTTGACTCCTCTTGGATTTGGTGACTTTTTGGTTCTTAATGCTAGTTGACTTTCACTAATGACATGCTATTTGGAATTAGTGACTTTGACTAAGGAAATTGTTATGAGTTTCTCTAGCCATTTCAACAATTAAGAAAAGTCTAGGTAATCTCAAGATCCTTGGATTACTATAGCCAAATTAATGATTTAAATCAAAGTATTGCACCATTGGATTCTAATGATATGTTCATCAAAAGTCAAAGTGAGGAAACTTTAAGTCAACCATCTCTCCCTTATTGATTTTACATCAAACTCTTATTTTTGTTGCATTTGTCTATTTAAATCATAGTTAATTCTAGTTTGGTTCAAGTATTTCAAAACACCAAAACCCCCCATTTTATTTTTATTCTCATTTCACAAGTATTTTTACAAAGAGATTTTTCATAGAGTTATAAATTGAACCAATCTCTGTGGATTCGATCCTTTTACCACTATACACTATTTTAGTGTGTAATATTTAGGGTTATTATTTGTGTTGACCTCGACAACCACCAAATTTTTGGCGCCGTTGCCGGGGATTGGTTTATTTTTAATCAATTTGTTTCTCTATGCCCAGATTTCAGCGTACAGGTGACTCGATTTACAATCCAGAAATCGAAAAAGAAGCAAGGCGATTGGAGAAGGAAAAGCGAATTGAACGTGGTCAAACTTCTAATCCTCACGGGGATTCGGAGGTTGAAACCGCTTCATTAAGTGATATAGAACCCGATTCTAGTCCCGACCCTCGCCAAGAAATTCCCGAAACACCGCCCCTACAACAAAATCCACCCATTATTGAACCAATTGCAATGGCGGACGGAGGAGAGGTTCCTAAAAGAACTTTGAGGCAAATGATGGAGACTGATGTTACACAAACTCCAACCGGTATCAATTACCCGGTTTTGGAAGGAGGCTCGGAGTTGAAGTCAAGTTTAGTCCATCACCTACCAACTTTTCATGGATTGGAGAATGAAGACCCTCATAAGCATTTGAAGATGTTCCACATTATTTGCACTAGCATGAAGCCACAAGGGCCAACCGATGACCAAATCAAGCTAAGGGCATTCCCCTTTTCATTGGCCGATAAAGCAAAAGAATGGTTATTCTATCTTCCACTGGGGTCAATCAACTCATGGACCGACATGGCAAGAGCTTTCCTTGATAAATTCTATCCCGCCTCAAGAGTCTCAAGTCTTAGAAATGAGATTTGTGGAATCCGCCAAGGTCAAAATGAGACTTTTCATGATTATTGGGAGAGGTTCAACAATTTGTGCTATAGTTGCCCACAACACCAAATTTCGGAACAACTCCTCATCCAACACTTCTATGAGGGATTGTTGATAATGGAGAGAAGACTAGTTGATGCCTCAAGTGGTGGAGATGTCTTTAGTAAAACCCCACAACAAACAAGACAACTTTTCAACACCATAGCCGCAAATTTACAACATTTTGGCCCTCGCCAAGACATGAAGAGAGACACACAACACAAAGTCAATGAAGTGGGAACATCGAATCTTGAGTCTCAAATAAAAGATCTAACATCCGTCGTCCAAAAGCTAGCCATGGGACAAACTCCACAAGTGATGGTTTGTGGAATATGTGCAACAATGGGACATCCTACGGATATGTGTCCCATCCTTCAAGAAGATGCGGAGCATGTGAATGCCATGGGAGAGTTCCAAAACTACCACAATAAACCATCCGGTTACCAAAATGCATATAATTCAAGTTGGAAGCCAAATCCCAACATGGACTACAACCCAAGACCATTACCTCAAAACGCATTGGTTAGACCATCCTATCCACCACCACAACCTCATTACCAACATCAACAACCACACTATCAACCCAAACCGCACCCTCCACATCATCATCAACAACCTCCTCAATCTCAACCAAGTAGCTCCGGAATGTCTCTTGAAGACATTGTCAAATCTCTAGCCACTAGTACCCAACAATTCCAAAAAAGACAAGGACTAGTATCTCCAACCTTGAAGCACAAATGGGAGATATAGTTGCATCCATAAGCAAGTTGGAATCCCATGGTAAACTCCCTTCTCAAACCGAAAAGAACCCAAATGTCAATGTGGTGACCTTGAGAAGTGGCAAACAAGCCGGAGAAAGTAGTTCAAAGAAGAAGCCAAGGGAAGAAGAGGAAGAAATAGAGATCATTCCCATTGAAGAACCTATAGTCAAGAACGATGCACAAGTCGGAGCCCCAAAGAAGACTACCCCTCTAGTAACACCAATAGCCACTCAACCACCGTTCCCCTCCCGACTTGCAACTTCAAAGAAGAATATGGAGGAGAAAGAGATTTTGGACACCTTCCGAAAGGTGGAAGTAAACATCCCTCTACTTGATGCAATCAAGCAAATTCCGAGATATGCAAAGTTCTTGAAAGAACTTTGCACCAACAAGATGAAGTTGAAGGGAAATGAGAAAATTTTGATGAATGAAAACGCACCCGCGGTTTTACAAAGGAAACTTCCACCTAAATGCAAAGATCCCGGGATGTTCACGGTTCCTTGTAAGATTGGAGATGTCACTTTTAGTAGTGTTATGCTTGATCTTGGTGCTTCTATCAATGTCATGCCCTATTCGGTGTATGAATCACTGAATGTCGGAACCTTAAGTGAAACCGGTGTCATAATCTCTCTTGCGGATAAATCAAGTGTCTTTCCTAGAGGTGTTTTGGAAGATGTCCTAGTGCAAGTGAACCAATTGGTCTTCCCGACGGATTTCTATGTGATTGATCTAGATGAGCAAGTGTCCTCCAAATCGGATCTAATCTTGCTTGGGAGACCGTTTTTGAAGACGGCTAGATAGAAGATCGATGTGTATGCGGGAAGTTTGACAATGGAGTTTGATGGTGAAACAATAAGTTTTAATATTTATGATGTCATGAGATATCCTAGTGATGTTTCATCTTTGTACTTTGTTGATGTTGTCGAGCCAATTACTCAAGAATTGTTCGAGTTATCTAACGGTGATATATTGGAGATGATCTTAAGCAAATGATTCGATTGTGGGAAGCTAGCCGAGCAATTAAAGCTTTATTCTTTGGACCCGGAAGTTGAGAAGTTGGTAAATAAAATGGAGATGAAGAAATCCACAAGATTAGATGTCAAGCAAGTTGAATTGCCCCAACTCATACAAAATTGCCTCCATCCCTTGTTCAACCACCCAAATTGGAATTGAAGGTCTTACCTCAACACTTGAAGTATGCCTATTTGGGAAAGAATGAAACCCTTCCAGTTATCATTTCAACTCACTTAACCGAATTTGAAGAAGAACAACTCGTCAAGGTGTTGAAGGAGCATAAAGAAGCCATGGGTTGGACGATTGCGGATATCAAGGGATTGAGCCCCTCCACTTGTATGCACAAGATCTTAATGGAGGATGAATGCAAGCCGAGCCGGGACGCACAAAGAAGGTTGAATCCGCCAATGATGGAGGTGGTCAAGAAAGATATTTTGAAGCTCCTAGATGCGGGGATGATCTATCCAATCTCGGATAGCAAGTGGGTGAGCTCAGTGCAAGTCGTTCCAAAAAAGACGGGAATCACGGTGGTCGAGAACAACAAAGGTATGATGGTCCCCACCCGTGTGCAAAACGGGTGGAGAGTATGTATTGACTACCGCAAACTCAATGCAAGCACACGAAAAGATCATTTCCCATTGCCTTTCATTGACCAAATGTTAGAAAGGTTGGCCGGGAAATCCCATTATTGTTGTCTAGACGGGTACTCTGGTTTTCACCAAATCCCGGTGGCACCGGAGGACCAAGAAAAGACAACTTTTACATGTCCAATTGACACTTTCGCATACCGTAGAATGCCATTCGGATTGTGTAATGCCCCGGCCACTTTCCAACATTGTATGGTTAGTATCTTTTCGGAATATGTTGAAAACATAATTGAGGTTTTTATGGATGATTTCACGGTATATGGCAACTCTTTTCAAGAATGTTTGACCAATCTCACAAAAAATTTAAAAATATGCATTGAAAAAAACTTGGTTTTGAATTTTAAGAAATGTCATTTCATGGTGATTCAAGGTCTCATTTTGGGTCACATTGTGTCTAAAAAAGGAATTGAGGTAGATAAGGCAAAAATTGATGTTATTCAAAGCTTACCTTACCCGACTTGTGTTCGGGAAGTTCGTTCTTTTTTGGGCCATGCAGGTTTCTACCGAAGGTTCATCAATGATTTTTCAAAGATAACGAGACCAATGTGCCAACTCTTGCAAAAGGAGGTTGATTTCGAGTTCAACGAGGCGTGCAAAGAAGCTTTTGACAAGCCCAAAGAGTTGCTTACATCCGCTCCCGTCATGCAAGCACCAAATTGGGATCTTCCCTTTGAGATCATGTGTGATGCAAGCAACTATGCGATAGGCGCCGTTTTGGGTCAAAAGAATGGGAGGGCCTCCCACGTGATCTATTATGCATCAAGGACACTAGACAATGCTCAAAGCAACTACTCTACCACGAAGAAGGAGCTATTGGCCATAGTGTTCGATTTGGAGAAGTTTCGGCAATATCTACTTTGCACCAAAGTTATAGTGTATTCGGATTATGCGGCTCTCAAGTATTTGATGACAAAGAAAGATGCAAAGCCGAGACTCATCCGGTGGATCCTATTGTTACAATAATTTGACTTGGAAATCCGGGACAAGAGCGGATGCGAGAACCTCGTGGCCAATCATCTAAGCCGGATCACTTCAAATGAAACTCCTCTCCCGTTGCGGGACGAGTTTCCGGATGAGCATCTCTTTTCCCTTACTCAATCTATTCCTTGGTATGCCGATATCGTTAACTTTTTGGTCACAAAAAGGTATCCCGACACATTCACACGTGCTCAAAAAGACAAGCTCAAAAGTGATGCAAAATACTATGTGTGGGATGAGCCTTATTTGTGGAAACATTGTCTCGATCAAATCAATAGGCGATGTGTACCCCAACAAGAGCATCAATCTATTTTGCAATTATTTCATGAATTTGCTTGTGGGGGACACTTTGGACCTAGCCGAACCTTGAGAAAAGTTCTGGAATGTGGATTATTTTGGCCAACCATGTCACGCGACTGTTACATGTTTTGCAAAAGTTGTGAACGGTGTCAAATGACGGGAAACATTTCGCAAAAGAACCAAATGCCCCAAAATCCAATCCTTGTTTGTGAAATTTTTGACGTATGGGGGATTGATTTCATGGGCCCATTTCCTGTTTCGTTTGGCAACGTTTACATCTTGCTCGCGGTTGACTATGTTTCTAAGTGGGTTGAGGCCAAAGCCACAAGATCGGATGATGCCAAAACGGTTATCGAGTTTTTAAAATCTAATGTGTTTGTGAGATTTGGTGTGCCTAGGGCTTTGATTAGTGATAGAGGGACGCACTTTTGCAACAAAATGATGGAAGCTTTATTGAAAAAGTACAACGTGACCCATCGTGTCTCTACCGCCTACCACCTCAAACGAATGGTCAAACGGAGGACTCGAATCGTGAAGTGAAGTCTATTATAGAGAAAACGGTGAATCCGACAAGGAAGGATTGGAGTCTGAGACTTGACGATGCCTTATGGGCCTATCAGACCGCTTATAAGACCCCGATAGGAATGTCGCCCTTCAGATTGTTTTTTGGGAAACCATGTCATCTTCTCGTTGAATTAGAGCACCGCGCGTTTTGGGCGGTAAAGCAATGCAATTTCAACATTGACGAGGCGGGAAGACATAGGAAACTTCAACTGCAAGAGCTAGTAGAATTGAGAAACGACTCCTATGAAAACGCAAGGATTTACAAGGAGAAAACGAAGCTCTTCCACGACAAGTCCATCACCCGAAAGCATTTTGAACCGGGGCATATGGTCTTACTATACCATTCACGATTGAAGTTATTTCCAGGAAAGCTAAGGTCAAGATGGATTGGACCTTTTGTTGTGATTAAGACCTTTGACCATGGGGCGGTGGAAATTCAAAGTGAAAAGACGGGACAAATTTTCAAAGTCAATGGGCACCGGTTGAAGCCATTCTATGAAGGTTTCAGTGCTAATGCCCTTGAAATCAAGAGCTTTCTAGCCATACCAATCTTCCCGCAAAAACTCATGAAAAATTTCCGTCTAATTCCGGGTGACGCCACTCCATTCGCCGGAAAGTCATCTTGAAGCTAGTTTGTGGGGTTGTTGTAGCGATTAAAGCGTCAAATACGGAGCAAAATTGCAAGCTTGGGGTATGTCTTGACGAAATCTTTTTGGTGGCACTAGTTCATCCCGGGTCTAATAAATTGGGTAATCTCATTCATTTAACTTGATTGTTTACATCCCAATTTCCCATTTGTTGATGGTATTGTATGCCTTTGTTGTGACATCCCCAAAATCTCGGCCAGAAAAGACCGATTTCATTTATGCTTTTTAAAACATTTTCAGAGTAAATCCTTTTAATTTTAAAAGAGATGCGGAATTTGTTCCCAAAAACAAAGCATGATAAAATAGATATTTATCAAAACATTTCATATAGAAATATGATTTCATTTCATAATCAAAAGTCGGGATGTCATGTTCCGATACAGATCATAAAGCACAAACGATAATATTACAAGTCATTCAACGAATATATACATATACAGACTTGTAAACAAAACAAATTGATGATTCGCCCATCTTAAGCTCTTGCGCCACTTCCTGTAATACAAATAAACTGAGTGGGTCAAGATTGGGAGCCTGGTGAGCATATAGGTTTTCAACCCACAATAATTATATTTAATTTCAACAATTCACAATAAACCCGATTACCCATTCCCGTTATCCTCACTTTAAGTCCCTAAAATAACTTCTATTATAAGGAACCTAATTCAGGATTTTCATCGGGACGGACATTACTGCAGAGGGGCTTCCTCAACAATAAGTGCCCTAAAGGCAACCATGTGGGGGATAGAGTACACCGGTGAACACGTCGTTCACAACACTTACAGGTAATGAGCCTGCTAGTGTTCCACAGGACAGTCTAGAATAGTCTGTGGTTGTCATCCATACTCTGCTGAATGACTAGAATAACACCGAGGCCTCTCATCTGTTTATTTCACACCGATTATCTACCCATGTTCTACCCAACATATTAGTAAATAAAAATATACATTTTTATACATTGTTTAAAAACCTGTATAGCATGCTTTAATCAATACATACTCCACATAACAGATGAGACATACACACATAGCACGTAATTCATAGAGAATATATCAGATCTATGAGATAGAAGAGAGTGAATATACATTCACACATATAACAGCAAAATATATACACATAGCACATATTTTATATAGAATACTTCATAATATTACGTTGGAATGAAAATGACTACACACTCACTTCCTGTATTCTCAAATACATTCAACGATTACTTGCATAATATCGTGTATTGAAAAGGGACTATACACTCACTTGATCTGGAAGACGATCGGGCAGCACTACGGCTTGCAGAAGTAGTAATCCTCAGCAGATCTGGAAGATCTCTACAAAAATCGAACTTCTCGCGGGCAGAGCTTCGTCTCGGGAATCGCACTTCTCGGGATCTTCAGGATCTCGGGACTTGCTTCGGGGATCGAGAATATTACCGGGGCTTCGGGGTACAAACGGCACGCAAAACGAGGCAAAGGCTAGAGAGAGAAGGAAGAAATTTGCAAAAGAACTAAGGCTGCCTCGGATCCTATTTATAGAGGCTGGACCTCGGGGTTACGCGGGGCGTACGCCTCGGATCGTCATGGCTTACGTATCGGAAGTACTCGAGTGCTGACTTCGTCATCCTTCGCTGTACGCTGGGCGTACATCAGTATGCGGGGCGTACTTCGGATAGGTCGGCTGACTCCTCTTCGGATAATATCGGTGGTTTAATTAAAAATAAATATTAAATATTTATTAAACTTCAAAAATTCATATCTCCTTCATACGAACTCCGTTTTCGACGTTCTTTATATCCACGCGTAGGTGAGACTATGCTCTACAACTTTTGTTTAGACTCCATCGGCTAATTTTGAATTTATTTTTATTAATTATGTATAGGAGGCCGGGACAGAAAAACTTCGTTATAAATTCATAACTTCTTCGTCCAACGTCCGTTCTCGCCTATATGTTCATCGTTTCACTACTAACAACGAGATCTTCGATTCTCGTTTAGATTGTTTCGGCTAAAAACCGCTCGATCTCAAATCAAGTATTCGGGCTGCATACTGTCCAGTCGAAACTTCAGAAAATCATAACTTCCTCATACGAAGTCAGATTTGGGCGTTCTATATATATATTCGGAAACCTCGTTTCGGCCACTACAACTTTATGCAAAGATATCGGGCATATCTAATACTTTAATTTTTGACGCTCATTTTATTCTTAATTCATTAAATTATAATAATTAAGAAAATAAACACATAAATCACATAATTCACAAATAATACATTTTTATTATTTCAACTTGGGGTTACAAAGGTTAACCTAGACTATTACATTGCTAAAAATGGCAAGCCTAGAAACACGGGAGTTACAATTCTCCCCACCTTAGAATGATTCCGTCCCCGGAATCACACACCAGCAAACAAATGCGGATAGCGACTCATCATGTCACTCTCCGTCTCCCAGGTGAGATTCAGCCCATTCGTGTGTTTCCATCGGACAAGAACTAACTCAACCATCTTACGTCGCAATTTCTTAGTCTTTCGGTTAACGATTGCCTCCGGTTCCTCAATCAACCTTTTGTTCTCATCGATCCTCAACTCCGAAAGTGGAATTATGTCGGGAACTTCTCCCGTGAACTTCCTCAAGTAACACACATGAAAAGTGTTATGAATTCCATTCAGTTCGAGCTTGTAAGCTTGGTTCACAATTCTCTGAAGAACTTTAAACGGTCCAATAAACCTTGGACTTAACTTTCCCCTTTTACCAAATCTTATAAGTCCCTTCCACGGCGAGACTTTAAGCAAAATCGAATCTCCAACTTCAAAAGTCATCGGTCTTCGCTTTTTGTCAGCATAGCTCTTTTGACGGTCCTGAGCTGCTAACATTCTTTCCCTAACTATGTTCAACTTTTCAGCAGTTTGATGGACTATCTCCGGCCCCATAAACTGCTTTTCCCCAGCCTCAAGCCAACAAGACGACGTACGACACTTATGTCCATACAATGCTTGATAAGGTGCCATCTTTATGCTCTAGTGAAAACTATTATTATAGGAAAATTCTACCAAAGGTAAATGTTCATCCCAATTACCTAGGAATTCCAAGGTACACGCTCTCAACATATCTTCAAGTGTTTGTATCATCCGTTCGCTCTGACCATCAGTCTGCGGATGGTAAGCTGTACTTAAACACAACTTGGTACCCAATTCCTCTTGTAGACTTTTCCAAAACCTCGAGGTGAAACGGCTATCACGATCCGACACAATCGTTAGCGGAACCCCGTGAAGCCTCACAATTTCCTTCACATAAGAATTTGCAAGCTTCTCCATAGACCATTTCTCATTGGCTGCTATGAAATGCGCACTCTTAGTGAATCGATCAACGACCACCCAAATCATGTCGTGACCACTTTTTGTTCTGGGTAGTTTAGTGACAAAATCCATAGCAATGTCTTCCCACTTACCCATAGGCATAGATAATGGTTCTAAACTCCCGTATGGTTTCTGATGTTGTGCCTTGACTCTTGCACAAGTCACACACTCGGCCACATACTTCGCAATGTCGAGCTTCATCGTCGGCCACCAATAATAGGGTTTCAGGTCCCTATACATTTTTGTGCTATCGGGATGAATCGAGTACATGTTTTTGTGAGTTTCTTCCATCAGAAGATCTCTGACTCCTCCTATCTTAGGTATCCAAATTCGATCTTGGAACACCTTCAGTCCGTGACTGTTTACACCGAACACCAACGTTTTGCCCAAACGTTCCTCCTTCCGGTCATTATTCTCAGAAGCTTCGCTTTGAGCTTTCTTTATACTTTCCAAAATAGTCGAGACAACTTCAATTCTCAACGCTCTTGGCCTTCTCCTTTCAAGATTGGCTTTCCGACTGAGAGCATCAGCAACAACATTGGCTTTACCGGGGTGGTAAAGTATCTCACAGTCGTAATCTTTAAGTAATTCCAGCCAGCGTCGTTGCCTCATATTTAATTCTTTCTGACCAAAGAGATATTGGAGACTCTTATGATCAGTGAAAAGTTTGCACTTCGTGCCATAGAGGTAATGTCTCCATATTTTCAATGCGAAAACTACCGCTGCCAACTCCAAATCATGAGTCGGGTAGTTCTTTTCGTGCTCTTTCAGCTGTCGAGACGCATATGCGATCACCTTATCCCTTTGGGTCAAAACGCAACCTAATCCAACCCCAGACGCATCGCTATAAACAGCGAAGTCTTCAACCCCATCGGGTAGAGAAAGTATCGGTGCCTCGCATAGTTTCTTCTTTAGTCTCTCAAATGCTTCTTTATGCTTATCGCTCCAAGCATAAGTAGCTCCTTTGTGGGTCAAAGCTGTTAATGGACTAGCGATCGAAGAAAAGCCTTGGATAAACCTTCGGTAATATCCGGCTAATCCTAAAAAGCTTCCGATCTCCGTGGGACTCTTTGGTTGTTCCCACTTCATTACAACTTCAATCTTTGCTGGATCAACCATTATACCTTCTTGGTTGACCACGTGACCCAAGAATTGGACTTTACGAATCCAAAAATCACATTTGGAGAACTTTGCATACAGCTTCTCCTTCTTCAAGACTTCCAACACTTCTCACAAGTGTCTGCCATGCTCTTATTGGCTTTTTGAATAAATCATAATGTCGTCTATGAACACTATCGCAAATTTATCTAGGAACGGATTACAAACTCTGTTCATGAAATCCATGAATGCTGCTGGAGCATTGGTTAGTCCAAACGACATAACCAAGAACTCATAGTGTCCATATCGCGTTCTGAATGCAGTCTTCTCTGTATCCTGCTCTCTTACTTTCAGCTGATGATATCTTGACCTCAGGTCGATCTTTGAAAAATAACTTGAACCTTGTAGTTGATCGAATAGGTCATCAATCCTCGGCAACGGATATCTATTCTTTATTGTTGCCTTATTCAGCTCTCGGTAATCAATGCACATCCTCATGCTTCCATCTTTCTTCTTTACGAATAACACCGGAGCTCCCCAGGGTGATGAACTAGGTCTTGTGAAACCTTTGTCCAATAACTCCTGAAGTTGCATCATTAGCTCCTTCATCTCCGTCGGTGCTAATCGATAAGGTGCTTTTGCAATTGGCGTTGTTCCAGGCAACAAGTCGATACAAAATTCTACTTGTCGATCGGGGGGTAATCCAGGAAGTTCTTCGGGAAATACTTCCGGATAATCACACACAACATGAATATTTTGCATCACCTTTTTTTCCTTCTTAGCGTCGATCACGAATGCTAAGTATGATGTACACCCCTTGGTCAAACATTTTCTGGCTTTCATTAGAGAAATGATTCCAGAATTTACTCTGCGTTTATTTCCGTACACCATAAACGATTCCTTCCCAGGTGGGTTCACTTTCACTATTTTCTTCTTGCATAAAATTTCGGCATCATTGGCGCTAAGCCAATCCATTCCCAAAACGATGTCGAAACCGTTAAGTTCGATAGGCAATAATTCCTCGTGGAACTTATTCCCATTCAGATCAATTAAGATGTTTTTCATACGATGGCTAACAGGTACAAACTTGCCACTAGCAACTTCGACTAATAAGGCATTATCTAGTCTATCAACAGGCAAAGCTAGGTTTCTACCAAACTCATGCGATATAAAGGAGTAGTTGGCTCCAGAATCAAATAAAATTTGGGCAGGCAATTTGTTAACGAGAAAGGTACCTGAAGCGACATCAGCTTCATCTTTAGCAGCTTCCAGTGTCATCTGGAATGCTCTCGCCTTTGGCTTTGGCGGAATGTTGGGTCTTGTTGCTTCCTTCTTTTTCGGACAATCCCTTGAGATGTGCCCCTCCTCACCACAACCATAACAAACATTCTTGATGAAGGTGCAGTCGTTGGCATAATGCCCTGGCTTTCCACATTTGAAGCATGTGGTTTCCCCGTCACACTTCCCATGATGCTTCTTCTTGCACTTGTCGCACCATTTCGCCTCTACCTTTCCTCCACTTCCCTTCGAACTAGACTTCGAGAATTTACTTTTCTTGCTGGACCCTGAAAATTCATCGATTTCCTCTTCTCACCAACCTCTAACCTTTCCAGACCTTTATCCCTGATCTGGGTCTCAACATTTCTAGCAGCCCATATGGCGGCTTTCAATGTGGGTGTCTGCTTAACCATTGGACCATAGTCCGCTGGTAGTCGAAGGGCAAACTTGTTGACCTTAGAGAGTTTTGTAGGCACCAAATATGGGATAAACTTCATCTTTTCTGTGAAACTTGCAGCGTATTCAGTAACGCTCAATTTCCTTTTCTTCAAATTCTGAAACTCATTACTGATTTCCAGAAGGTCCTGCTCGGAGCAGTATTGCAGTTTTAGTTGTTCCACAAAGTCTTCCCAAGACATTTTGCTTGCTTCTCCCTTGGGCATAGAGTCGGCTAATAGCTTCCACCAACTCAACACGCCATATTTTAGCAGAGGGATCGCAAGAGCGGTCTTCTGCCTGTTGCTGCATTCGCAACTTTCAAACATAGTCTCCATTTCGGAGACCCAGTCCATAACTTGTATTGGTGTCGGGCTTCCGGATAGACATGGTGGTTTGGATGCCATGAAATCCTTATACTTGCACCCACGACCATCATTTCCTCCACACTGCTTATTGCGTCTAACCACTGGTTGTTCGTCTTGATCAATGATCCCACTAAAGATTTCTCCTTCAGACTGCCCTCCATTCTCCTCGGGCTCTTCCACTTGAATTTACGGTTCTTCACGATTCTGCCTAAGCAGGCGTCTTGTTTCTTCCATTTGACGATCCAACATCGTTTGAATCATCATTTGTACACCAGCCATTGTTATCGGCTTAGGTGCAGCAGCTACAACAGGTACTTGTTGAATTACAGGCGGTTGATTCTTGTTTTCATCAGCATTTCCAACTCCGCTTCTTGTTCTCACCATTTTTTATCTATACACCGAATAATTTCACCTTATTACTCCAAATGATTACATGCTAGTTCTAATATCGTATACATACGCTTAGGATCCTAAACACATAAACCTTCAGATACGGAGCTAATGCCCTTGAAATCAAGAGCTTTCTAGCCATACTAATCTTCCCGCAAAAACTCACGAAAAAAATTCCGTCTAATTCCGGGTGCCGCGACTCTATTCGCCGGAAAGTCATCTTGAAGCTAGTTTGTGGGGTTGTTTTAGCGATTAAAGCGTCAAATACGGAGCAAAATTGCAAGCTTGGGGTATGTCTTGACAAAATCTTTTTGGTGGCACTAGTTCATCCCGAGTCTAAGAAATTGGGTAATCTCATTCATTTAACTTGATTGTTTACATCCCAATTTCCCATTTGTTGTTGGTATTGTGTGCCTTTGTTGTGACATCCCCAAAATCTCGGCCAGAAAAGACCGATTTCATTTATGCTTTTTAAAACGTTTTCAGAGTAAATCCTTTTGATTTTAAAAGAGATGCGGAATTTGTTCCCAAAAACAAAGCATGATAAAATAGATATTTATCAAAACATTTCATATAGAAATATGATTTCATTTCATAATCAAAAGTCGGGATGTCATGTTCCGATACAGATCATAAAGCACAAACGATAATATTACAAGTCATTCAACGAATATATACATATACAGGCCACTTCCTGTAATACAAATAAACTGAGTGGGTCAGGATTGGGAGCCTGGTGAGCATATAGGTTTTCAACCCACAATAATTATATTTAATTTCAACAATTCACAATAACCCCGATTACCCATTCCCGTTATCCTCACTTTACGTCCCTAAAATAACTTCTATTATAAGGAACCTAATTCATGATTTTCATCGGGACGGACATTACTGCATAGGGGCTTCCTCAACAATAAGTGCCCTAAAGGCAACCATGTGGGGGATAGAGTACACCGGTGAACACGTCGTTCACAACACTTACATGTAATGAGCCTGCTAGTGTTCCACATGACAGTCTAGAATAGTCTGTGGTTGTCATCCATACTCTGCTGAATGACTAGAATAACACCGAGGCCTCTCATCTGTTTATTTCACACCGATTATCTACCCATGTTCTACCCAACATATTAGTAAATAAAAATATACATTTTTATACATTGTTTAAAAACCTGTATAGCATGCTTTAATCAATACATACTCCACATAACAGATGAGACATACACACATAACACGTAATTCATAGAGAATATATCAGATCTATGAGATAGAAGAGAGTGAATATACATTCACACATATAACAGCAAAATATATACACATAGCACGTATTTTATATAGAATACTTCATAATATTGCGTTGGAATGAAAATGACTACACACTCACTTCCTGTATTCTCAAATACATTCAACGATTACTTGCATAATATCGTGTATTGAAAAGGGACTATTCACTCACTTGATCTGGAAGACGATCGGGCAGCACTACGGCTTGCAGAAGTAGTAATCCTCAGCAGATCTGGAAGATCTCTACAAAAATCGAACTTCTCGCGGGCAGAGCTTCGGCTCGGGAATCGCACTTCTCGGGATCTTCGGGATCTCGGGACTTGCTTCGGGGATCGAGAATATTACCGGGGCTTCGGGGTACAAACGGCACGCAAAACAAGGCAAAGGCTAGAGAGAGAAGGAAGAAATTTGCAAAAGAACTAAGGCTGCCTCGGATCCTATTTATAGAGGCTGGACCTCGGGGTTACGCGGGGCGTACGCCTCGGATCGTCATGGCTTACGTATCGGAAGTACTCGAGTGCTGACTTCGTCATCCTTCGCTGTACGCTGGGCGTACATCAGTACGCGGGGCGTACTTCGGATAGGTCGGCTGACTCCTCTTCGGATAATATCGGTGGTTTAATTAAAAATAAATATTAAATATTTATTAAACTTCAAAAATTCATATCTCCTTCATACGAACTCCGTTTTCGACGTTCTTTATATCCACGCGTAGGTGAGACTATGCTCTACAACTTTTGTTTAGACTTCGTCGGCTAATTTTGAATTTATTTTTATTAATTATGTATAGGAGGCCGGGACAAAAAAACTTCGTTATAAATTCATAACTTCTTCGTCCAACGTCCGTTCTCGCCTATATGTTCATCGTTTCACTACTAACAACGAGATCTTCGATTCTCGTTTAGATTGTTTCGGCTAAAAACCGCTCGATCTCAAATCAAGTATTCGGGCTGCATACTGTCCAGTCGAAACTTCAGAAAATCATAACTTCCTCATACGAAGTCAGATTTGGGCGTTCTATATATATTCGGAAACCTCGTTTCGGCCACTACAACTTTATGCAAAGATATCGGGAATATCTAATACTTTAATTTTTGATGCTCATTTTATTCTTAATTTATTAAATTATAATAATTAAGAAAATAAACACATAATTCACAAATAATACATTTTTATTATTTCGAATTGGGTTACAAAGGTTAACCTAGACTATTACATTGCTAAAAATGGCAAGCCCAGAAACACAGACGTTACATTTGTTGTGGCTGAAAGTTATTATTGGTAAAATTTTGTCCTGGTTAAATGTCAAAGCGTGCAAAAACGGGGAGAGCAACATCCTCTAAAGGAGGGTCGAAAGGAAAATCCAAGGATCCCCCGTTTCGTTTGTTGAATCGCGAGGATCGTAAAACTTATTATTTTCTCGTTTCAAAAAAGCGTCAAGTCAAGTCAACAAAATTCCTCCATAGGGAATTTTTTGCTAATCTTAGGGTGCTCGATGGAGTCCAAGCGTTATTTAACAACATCGGGTGGGGTTAATTCCTCTATAACTGCGCCGCCACCTATGTTGAACCCACCTTGGAATTTTTTGTTGTCTATTTATTCTTACCTCTCTTGGATGCCATGGGACAGGTTCACAGTTATTGTATCATTATTGGTCCAGGATCTTGTTGTCATCTCACCCATCGAACCGGGACCGCTAGCTGCAGTTTGGGATTTCATACTTGGGATCAGATGCTGGTAGCTTAAAGGGATAAGTGATCATGGCCAGGTAGTTTCATGAAAAATTATGCATACCATACTAACAACTGTAGGATATACTGTAGCAATGGATGTTCTTAGCCTTGCGGTCACTACCGCCGAGAGGATCACCCTTGATCATATTTGAACTGTTAGGATGAAGCATTGGTGCTTGTCCCCGAGTAGAATCCATATCCGGTCTCTTTACATCACCATATCTTTTTGCGATTTTCTTAGAATTTTAGATTCTTTTAGTCCACATTTGGACATTTTCATTATCTTTGAAAAACCACAAGTTTGAAAAGGAGCTTACATTACATCTTTATGCTCCACACATGGTCATTTTCACACTTAGGCCATTCAGATTATATCATTACCCTTTCGGTTCCACTTACACACCTTTGGGAACCAAATTTTGAGTCAAAGAGTTTTCTTGTTAAAAATTTCGATAGTTAATACATTACCTTCAAGTATCAAAACAAAAAAAAAACAAAAAAAAATCAAAAACAAAAACAAAAAAAACAAAACAAAGCAAAAAGAAGCATTCAAATTTTCAGTTGCAACTATCTTAGATAGGCGGCCGGTTCAATTATTGAACAAATTTTCCAAAATCTTATTCACCCGGCATTTGATATTCATCTGTATAGGTCTGTTTTATTGTATATAGATTGAGTTGTTTTTTTCGCAAATTGGTGATGTTAGAGAGACTGTCGAGTCGGATACTACGAGAGGTTTGGGCCAACACTAAGTGAACCGATTCCTACAATGGTGCCCGAGCGATTAAACCAAGTTACACATGAGAGAAACCGGCAGACGTGAGATCAGAGTGTGCACTTAAAGAAGAGCTCCATCCGATCCCATCCAATTGTTTTCTCCCTAATACAGAAGTTCTTCATTGTATGCATGTTCCATTAAGACTATGACTGACCATCCCTCCTTATTCACCTAGAGGAGTTGTCCTGGCTGTGGTTTATGGTCCCATTGTTATCAGATGAAAAAGTTGTGAGACAGCAGCGAGATCAATTCTGACCATGTTGACTAACGTCGAACAGGTTCCATGGTTCTATCCATTCTTTTTATTTCTAGGGTAGTTCGTCCCAAGTTCATTTTAGTCTTGTCTTACTTGAGGACAAGTAAGGTTTAAGCTTGGGGTTATTTGATAGCTTCATTTTATTTACTTCTTTTTATAGTTTATTTTAGCACATTTCATTCGCATTTTAGTTAATTTCCATGCATATTTTCCCTTTTGTTATTTTTATGACCATTTCAGGAGCTTTCTAGTTTCTTGAGCATTATTGCAAATTTTCTTGGAAACTAGCGGAGCGGCACTCTTGGGAGGCGATTGGGCTTGAAAGGAAATGGGGATTTCGTGCTTGATGGCTATGGAGGTGATTCATGGAGTGGACTTGTCAATTGCTTGAAGGCTTGGAAGAATTGAGCTTTAAATTTGAAAGACGCGGGAGAATTCTTGTGTGTGCAAGATCAATATTTGGGAGTTTTCAGAAGTTTTGAGTGATGTGGAAAGACAAATTGGGCTTTAATTGAAGAAATATTGAAGAAAAATGGGCTAGGAGCTGATTGGATTCGAACTGGGCCAATGGATTAGCTGTGGGGGCCCAAAACTTGAAGAAGCCCAAAAATGCTGTCGAAGCCCGCGGCCCGCGTAAGATTACCCGCGACCCGCGTGGAATCCTTACAAGGGCAATTTCGGGATTTTATCTAGAGCTCTATATTGGGAAGGTTGGTGTGCCTCTTCAGCCTTATCTTGAAGGTCCGAGTTTGACTTGTTCTCTCTGAAGTTTGGAGTGCTTTTGAAGGCCAAGAACACCTCAAGAACATCTTGATTTCACCTCTTGATTATTGTAAAATGTTTGGTACAATTTCCTCTAACTTTGTTTCTTTGAGTTTAGTCATGCTTGGCTAAACTAATCTTGGTTGACTTTTTGTTGAATCCTTTGAACTTTCATTGAATGTTGAAGAATCCATGAACTTGTTCCTAAATCTTTATGGAAATGTTTTGTGTTTTATCATATTATCACTACTAGTATGTTTTTATTCATGAGTTTAAATGTGTTTGTGGTGATTAGTTGGCTAATTTCTTGATTAAGTAAATGATCCTCAAATTAGCAAGCAACAAATGATTTTTGTGTTGTTTTTGCTTCACACAATCATAAAAACATTTCCTCCAACATGGTGGTGAAAGCACTTGACTCCTCTTGGATTTGGTGACTTTTTGGTTCTTAATGCTAGTTGACTTTCACTAATGACATGCTATTTGGAATTAGTGACTTTGACTAAGGAAATTGTTATGAGTTTCTCTAGCCATTTCAACAATTAAGAAAAGTCTAGGTAATCTCAAGATCCTTGGATTACTATAGCCAAATTAATGATTTAAATCAAAGTATTGCACCATTGGATTCTAATGATATGTTCATCAAAAGTCAAAGTGAGGAAACTTTAAGTCAACCATCTCTCCCTTATTGATTTTACATCAAACTCTTATTTTTGTTGCATTTATCTATTTAAATCATAGTTAATTCTAGTTTGTTTCAAGTATTTCAAAACACCAAAACCCCCCATTTTATTTTTATTCTCATTTTACAAGTATTTTTACAAAGAGATTTTTCATAGAGTTATAAATTGAACAAGTATTTTTACTCTGCGTTTATTTTACTCTGCGTTTATTTTACTCTGCGTTTATTTTTACTCTGCGTTCATAGAGATTTTTCATAGAGATTTTTCATTTTACAAGTATTTTTACTCGGTAGAAATATGATCTAGCCTCCGCCTAATCACATAAAGTAAATACTCCCATAAATATAACTCTCGAGACTAGACTCAACCCTCTCTTGGCACCCTCAGAAGGGTAAAAGACCATATTACCCCTCACTTGACACAAAGGCTCCATTGTTGACCAAACTCTCAAAGTCAACAAAGTCAACGATCAAACTTTGACCCGACTCGCCGAGTGCACTTGGGCGACTCGGCGAGTCTACGCGTGTCCAAAGACCCTCTAGACTCGCATGACACGTCGATTCTTTCTTCTGTTCGACGGGTTACACCTGGCATGAATCGCGGGGCCACCCCGACTCAACTCACCGAGTACCAATATGAACTTGGCGAGTTCCACCTTGAACTCCAGTCCTCTAATTCCCTATGACTCACCGAGTCATTCCCCCAACCCGGCAAGTACTCACTGAGTGAACTATGGGGAAACCCTAACCCTACTCGTCGAGTCTGCTCTTAGTACTCGGCGAGTTCCTGCCATGCTTGAGCTCAAATGACCTCCTCAGGTCAGATCCGTTCCTCTAACTCATAGATTTGGCCTCCTTAAGCCATAAAAACACCTAAAGTTTGGATCTTGATGCCCATGCAAAGACCTAATGGCTCTATTTGAAGAAATGGCCACAATATGTCACCATAAGCTCATATCACCCCATAAAGATCAAGGGGTTGAGGTCTCTGGACCTCTTTGGATCCAGATCCGAATCCTCAACACAAGAAGGGACCAATTACACCATCATTCTATGACATTCCTAAAATCTCGCCCAGAAAAGACCGGTTTCATTTATGTTTTTTAAACATTTTCAGAGTAAATCCTTTTGATTTTTAAAAGAGATGCGAAATTTGTTCCCAAAAACAAAACATGATAAAATAGATTTTTGTCAAAACATTTCATAAAGAAATATGATTTCATTTCATAATCAAAAGTCGGGATGTCATAATCCGATACAGACCATAAAACATAAACGATAACATTACAAGTCATTCAACAAATATATACATATATATAGACTTGTAAACAGAACAACTTGATGATTCATCCATCTTATGCCCTTGCGCCACTTCCTGTAATACAAATAAACTGAGTGGGTCAGGCTTGGGAGCCTGGTGAGCATATAGGGTTTTCAACCCACGATAATTAATTATATTAATTTCAACAATCAACAATAACCCGATTACCCATTCCCGTTATCCTCACTTTACGTCCCTAAAACAACATCTATTATAAGGAACTTAATTTAGGATTTTTCATCGGGACGAACATTACTGCAAAGGGGCTTCCTTAGCAATAAATATCCTAAAGGCAACCATGAGGGGGATAGAGTACACCGGTGAACACGTCGTTCACAACACCTACAGGTTATGAGCCTGCTAGTGTTCCACAGGACAGTCTAGAATAGTCCGTGGTCGTCATCCATACTCTGCTGAATAACTAGAATAACACCAACAACATCGAGGCCTCTCATCTGTTTATTACACACCAATTATCTACCCATGTTCTACCCAACATATTAGTAGATAAAAATATACATTTTTATACAAAGTTTAAAACCTGTATATCATGCTCGATCAATACATTTTTCCACATAACAGATGAGGCATACACACATTACACGTATTTCATAGAGAGTAAATCAGATTTATAAGATAAAAGAAAGTGAATATACATTCACACATATAATCAACAAAGTATACACGTAACACGTATTTCGTATAAAATAATACATAATAATATGTTAGGAGAAAATGACTACACACTCACTTGATCAGAATATGATCGGGCAGCACTACGGCTTTCAGAAGTAGTGTTTCTCCGTAGATCTGAAAGATCTTCACAAAAACCGGGCTCCTCGCGGGCAGGGCTTCGGCTCGGAAACCTCACTTCTCGGGATCCTCGGGGCTTCGGATCTTGCTTCGGGGCTCGGGAATAATATCGGGGCTTCGGGGGTATAAACGGCATGCAAATTGAGGCAAAAACTAGAGAGAAAAGGAAGAAGTTTGTAAGGGAAATTGGTTGCCCTCGCATGCCCTTTTATAGGTGTTGAGCTTCGGGGTTACGCTGGGCGTAACTTCGGAGTACGCGGGGCGTACGCCTTGGAAGTCGTCAGCGCTTACGTCATCAGAGTACTCGAGTGCGAAGGTCGTCACACTTCCCTGTACGTTGGGCGTAACCCGGATAAGTCCGGTGACTCCCCTTCGGATAATATCGGAAGTTTAAATTTAAATTTAAATTTTAATTATTTAATAAACTTCAAAAATTAATATCTCCCTCATACGAACTCCGTTTTCGACGTTGTTTATATCCACGCGTATGTGAGACTACGCTCTACAACTTTCGTTTAGACTCTGTCGGCTAATTTTGAATTTATTTTTATTATTTATTTTTAGTAGGCCGGGACAGGAAAACTTCGTTATAAATTCATAACTTCTTCGTCCGACGTCCGTTCTCGCCTAACTTTTCATCGTTTCGCTACTAACAACGAGATCTTCGATTCTCATTTAGATTATTTCAGCTAAAAACCGCTCGATCTCAAATCGAGTATTCGGGCTGCATACTGCCAAGTCGAAACTTCAGAAAATCATAACTTCCTCATACGAAGTCAGATTTGGGCGTTCTATATATATTCGTAAACCTCGTTTCGGCCACTACAACTTTATGCAAAGATATCGAGTTTATTTTACACTTAAATTTTGACGCTTATTTTATTCTTAATTCATTAAATTATAATAATTAAGAAAATAAACACATAAATCACATAATTCACAAATAATACATTTTTATTATTTCGAATTGGGTTACAAAGGTTAACCTAGACTATTACATTGCTAAAAATGGCAAGCCTAGAAACACGGGCGTTACACATTCATACTCTAAATGGACTATAAACCTTAACTCTAAAGGATTAACACCCAGAACTGAAGAAGGGTCGAATATATACCTCAATATGTAGTCCTTAAGCTCTTAAATTCACAGAATAGCACCCCCTTCGGATTACTCTTGCCTTGGTCACCATCTTCTTGCAAAAACACCCAAATGGCATCTTCTTCCTCACAAACGTTCTAGATCGCTAGGGTTTCACTCAGGGGTCTGGTAGCCGCAATTGGTGGCTATAACCCCTTTAAATAGGCCTCAAACCCCGGGGATTAGGGTTTCATTAAACAGCGTTGACTCGCCGATTCCACTATTCGACTTGCCGAGTCCGGTCATTAATCCGGATGGAATTCGCGACTCTACTCGGCGAGTCTAAGCATCAACTTGCCGAGTCTCTCCAAAATCTCCAAAATAAAATGAATAAATAATGTACCTGGAAATCCGGATGTTACATGATCCCCTCATACGTTCATACCCAAAAACCTAATTTGATAATTAATTAATTTTCCAAGTATCTATTTTAATGTATAAAATATAAAAATAAAATATATACTATATATATATATATATATATATATATATATATATATATATATATATATATATATATATATATATAGGCTCATTTAGGCTCGCGAGCCTAATCGATCTTTGTTACACAGGCTCGAGCTCGGCTCGGACTCGATAAAACCGATCTCGAGTCGAGATTTTACCGAGTCGATCCCGAGTAGCTCGCGAGTAGCTTGGCTCGTTTGCACCCCTAATTACAGTAATAGTCGTTGAAGTTGTTTATATAAATATGAAAAAAAAAATCATAATATATTCTTATATTTTTTTGCCAAATTTTATAAAATATTATTTAATACAATATCGTTAATTTCTTGAGAAAATATTTATGGTACGTTTTTAATGGATTTAATTGAAAAAATCGAAGTTTATTTCCGTCCATTTATGTATCAAATTTTTTGATCACTAATTATAATGTTTAGTTATAACTTTGCAACCAAAGTTGTTGGTTTTTATCAAATATATACGTTAATTCATATCATTTTTATTTTTATTTTTTATACAATAATACATAAAGTTGATCTGTATTCGTTAATTATTTATAACAAAGTCATAAGAATATTAGATAATCACTTTGAAGTTTAAAAAAATTAGTTTATTTTGATTTCAGTTTATTTTAGTAGCCCGTAGATGTTAAAAAAACGAACAATCTTTTTTTTTTTCAGGCTGCACACGTTTGGTCCACCTCTTCTACTGTAGAGGTCTATAGATGTGGTCCGCAGACTGCATACATTTTGCCTCAGAAAAAAAAAACAACACCTAAGAGATTAGTGTGAGGGAAATCCATGATTAAAGAGATGCAACAACACGAGAAGAAGATTCATGAATAGAGATATCATAAAGTAATATTAGTACATTGGATCTTGCATCAATGTGGATGTGCAGATCTTGGTCTATGTTGTCAGTGATGAGAAGACAGTTGCTTTGTTCGATAGATAGATACTTGAAAAATGATAGAAGATTTTGTTCGATAGATAGATACTCGAAAAAGGATAAAAGATATAAGAAGACAGTCTGCTTTGTTCGATAGATAGATACTTGAAAACAAGGATAGAAGATATAAGAATTTTAAGGGTGTTTGTTTTTCCTTTTAAATCAACTTTTTGACTTTTAACTTTTCCAAAAAGTTAGAAAAATCCAAAAATTATTTGGTAAATGAAAAAGAACTTTTAAAACCAACTTTTAGCAAAGCACAAAATATAGCATTTTCAAAAGTCACACTTATGTGACTTTTTGTCTTTTTGAAGATTTGAGGTTGAAAAAGCAAAAAAGAAAACTTAAACACTTTTTAAACAAAATCTTTTGGAAAAAGGTATTTTAGAAAAAGTCCTTTTACAAAAAGGACTTTTCCCTTCAAAAAGTAATCTCAAACACCCCCTTTGTATAGACGGATAGTTGAAAAAGGCTTTAATGTTTTGCCTATGAAGATTTGAGTAACGAGGGGGTTGTTTTTGGCAAAAAAAAGGGGGGGGATAAATAATGTATTTGAACCCTAAAAAGGAGAGAGAGATTGGTAGAAGTCTACCGATGAAGATTACCTTAAAGAAAACATAGTTGGGCGGCTTTCATCACCGATAAAAGCTGCCAACTCAGCTTGCTGGCGGTAAAAACACTACCACATCCTCCAGCCTAAAAAAAGTCATTTAGCCTAATCTATTCCCCTATGCATTCATAACATTCCAACAATATAGACAATTTTTTTTTAAAAAAAAAGTCTACCGGTGAAGATTACCCCCAGTAAAACAACATCGTGGGGTGGTGTTCACCACCAGTAAAAGCTTACTCTATTCCCCTATGCATTCATAAGATTTCAACTGCTTACTCTATTTCCCTATACATTCCAACAATATAAACACATTTTAGAAAATGGGTAATGTGATTGGTTTGGGTCCAAAAGAAGTTGGGTCATGCATCAATGGTAGGGGTGAGCGCGATGCGGTTATTAGTTAAAACCTCACCACTAACCGCAAATGCGGTTAATCCATTTTCAAAACCGCTTGGTGCGGTTATTTTTGCGGTGCGAGTTTCTTTTTTTTTTTTTTTTTTTTTTGCGGTTATTAACTGCATGTATTTGGTGAGGTTATTTTGTGTGTGTTTTAACCATAGTTTATAGGTCAAACGGTTTTAAGAGTTCAAACATATTACTTATAATGATAAACTAATATCTTAAAAACGTCAAATCAATAGTAATTAACAATAAATATCATAAAATTGTCTAATTTCATAATTTTTCAAAGTTAAACATAACAAAAAACCAACACTTTCGTCTTCTAGTATTTTATCCATCTTTCATCCATGAAACTTTTCTTATTTTTAATATATAATATATTAATTAAAAAAATTGTATATAATATATGCGGTGCGGTGCGGTTTTTGAAAACTAATAACCGCACCGCACCGCAAATTTGCGGTTTTTGGAAAACATAATGGTTTGATTTTAGATTTTTTTTTTATTTTGGTTCCTATGTACTTAAAATGACTTTTATGTTCTTATAATTTTTATTTTCAATTTTTTTAATTGTTATAATATTCAAATTATTAAAAATTAAAACTCATAATCGAAACACCCAACCCACACCTCTCTCTTTAGCACACACTACGATTCCATCTATCTCTCTTTTCATTAACCGAACGAAAACCACAACCAACAACAAAAATCACCGTCAACGCAACAATATTCGTCGAAAACCACCATCGGTGCTGCAATACTTGTCGGAAATCACCGCCAACTGAAAAACATAACTTTGTTTCTAAAGACTGTTGGCACAACCATTTATGTGGTTTCCTAGTTCATCCATGGAGGTCAATCCTTAACTTTGACGAATTTTAGACAACATTCATATCTCATTCAAATCTTATCCATAAACACCCACCCCACCTTCATCGGAGGAGCGTTTGAGTTGGTGTTTTCTTTTCTCCATTGGGTTAGATGAGAATCCGATTTTGTCCAATGATGGTGGGAGTTTGAGATCAAAGCGTAAAGGTTTACATGAAGATGAAGTGACCCCATAGAGGAGGAAAAGTTGCACTTGTTGTGGAAATCGTTGTCGTTGTGGGGTACCAACATTAGTTTTAATCGGTGGTGGGTGTAAGCTCGGACAACGTCTTCTAAGGAGTTAAACCAGGCATGCATGAGCTTTCTTCATTGGTCTCCGGTTGTTAAGCCACCACATCCTCTGGTATTGATTAGATCGGTTCTCCGATGGCTGCCTTCATTATGTTGCCTCATCACATGACCATTTTTTCTGGTGAATCAAGTAGGATCGGGGATATGAATAGAGAAAGAGAGTTGATTTTTTTGGGCTTTTCATGGTAGATCCGACATGTGGTGGTGGTCTGATGACGAACGGTGGGGGTCCAACAAGTGGTGTGTCCGGTAGCAATGGATAGAGAGAGAGAAGGAGAGAGAGAGAGAGAGAGAGAGGTGAAGTCAAAGTGTGAGAGGTGGGTGGCTTAGTAGGAGGTGGGGTGGGTGTGAATTTTTTTTAAATAAAGGTAGTAAAGGAATAATTAAAAGAAATTAAAAAGAATCAGTGAAGGGAATACGAGTCATTTTAGAATGAATATGGACCTAAACCACAAAAAAATGTAAACCATAAGGACCAAAACCACACAATGTATTCAAAACTAGACCACCAATGCACCACCAAAAAATTTGGAACCATAGTTTTTTGACAACCACATGTTTTGCAATTTGTCTAAAATTTATTAAAAAAATAAATTTGACAAATATGATATATTAAAATTTTACGAAAATAAATATGGTATTTAAAAATTAGGTTGAACACTTATGATATTTTCACATTTAAATAGACATACAAACATCTCCATAAACTCAATGCATCATATTTGGTAAAAAGTAAACAAAAACATATGCATCGGAAATAGTTTTCCATGGCAACGATATGTGCATTTTTTTGTTAGAAATAATGATAACCGGATAAAAAAAACTCATGCTATACTTGGTTTTTTTATGTATTATCAGCAGTTTAGTAAAATTTAGGTACTAGAAGCGACAACTCCACAATATTGTTGTGTTTTATAGAAAACAAAATTGTACAATGTGGAAAACAATTGACATTTAATAGATTACATGCCTCCTATAAATGATCTATGTCATAGCACTTTGAAAACAACATACAATGAACAACAAAACTAACATAAACCATAATACAATCGGAATCATGAGATTAGGGTTACATAACTTGGATTTATTGTAACAAACAAATCACTTTAATCCCATTGTAATGTTGGTCTTGGAAAACTTAGCACCAAAAGGATGTTGTTTCTAATGGCACACACCCAAACCCTATAACCAGAAGACAATAGGAGATAGGAGAGAGGAAATGGAATATTTTAAGCCAAATTATCCTTCTAAGAAGAGTATTCTCGAAAATCATAACCCTTGAGGTCCTACTATAGTGTGGATAAGACAAGGAAAAACCCTATATTTGAATAATAAATATTCAAATATATTCTATTCAAATACGGTATCCTTATCAGCTTTAGAAATATTCCATAAACCCTATATCACTCCTAAATTTCGTTCACCATTATATGGGTTCTAGAGTTTTCTTTCCTTACTCAATTATGAACAATTACAATTCAACCCTTAGACCTTTAATTAATTCCAATTAATCTAGAGTTGATTCCAGATTCATAGTTAATTAATTATAATTGATTTCTCATTAACTTATCAACCTTGTAAATTAACAAATCAATTGTCTATTTCCGATTAATATATTAATCATAATATATTAAAAAATCATTTATTACAATTTGTTAATCATATAATAAACTAATAAATGTATGTCCTTTCTCTTTCTCTTTCTCTCTCTCTCTCTCTCTCTCTCTCTCTCTCTCTCTCTCTCTCTCTCTTTCTCTAAATGTCATTTTAACTGACTTCTGGTTATGAGGGCAACCCAAAAAAGACTTTGTTTCTAACTACAAGAATATACCAATTTAGTTATTGGCTTGGACACCTTAATCCAACAGTATTCCACTTGGATAAGTCTATAACTACAATTGCAAGTATAAACCGTGAAGTAAACAACAAAGTGTGCTTTCCAAATCCATTGCCAAACTCTAATTCAAATCAAATGTTGGCTCTAAGATAAGTGATCAAATATTCCATCATTCTACAAGATATTGTATGGAAGCGATACATGGATTAAAATCAATCTCATAGTCCAAAATTTTGTTTCTCGATTTCCCGATTTTTGACGGCTAAATTCAGACTACTAATTGAAAACATCAATTTAGTTTAGGCTCCACTATAACATCTTGTTTCGAATCGTTCCTATTTTGGGATGGTGTTAGATGCATTTCATGCACCCATTTTGTAGTTTTACTCCATGAAATTGCATTGCATATAGGCTTAAACTCATGCTGGAGTCGGTCATTGTTATATTTTGTGAAACAAAGATGATTGAGCATGTTTTGTCACATACAATTTCATGAGAGTAAGACCATAATTTGTTCCATGAATTGACTTGATGATATTGAGAGAGAAGGGGTTGTGATCTTTGATTATATTGAGTTGCATTACGGAGTGGCTAAAGTCTTATTTCTACTGTTATATAATTTGATACTAAAGTCAAGTTGACTCAAGGCACGACAGATACATTCTCAACTATGGTACAAAAACAACGTTAATTGGGTTGGATCTTTTTCATGTTTGTTTTGATTTATTGCATTAAGTTTCAAAAGTTTTGATTTTGATTTTCTTTTCTTCTCTTTTATGTTATTTTCTCCGGTTTAAATTTTTCTTGAATCTTTCTTGAGGACAAGAAAGGTTCAAGCTTAGGGAGATTTGTTAGATGCATTTCATACACCCATTTTGTAGTTTTACTCCATGAAAGTGCATTGCATATAGGCTTAAACTCATGCATTTTGCATGTTTTTCGAGATTTTTCATGAGGCAATTTCATTCACACATTTTTGTGATATTTCAGGGACTTTTGGAGGTTGGATATTACTTGAGGAGATAAATAAGAGATTTGGATGAAGTTTCGGGACTTGTGGAGCATCGAGGAGGAAGATATCAAAGAAATGAAGATTTTGGCTTTTCAGAGGTTTACACGGTCGTGTAAATGTTTACACGGGCCATGTAAACGAAGTCTCTCGAGCATTGTACTTTGAAAGCCTGACCAATTTTCATAGTGTACTTTTTGCATTCACACGGCCGTGTAAACGTGGTCACGAGTTTAAAACATATTTTCTTCTTTCTAAAAAGGGGCAACCGGTTCTAGAAAAAAGGGGGGTCGATTTTGTGAGTTCTAGAGGCGATTTTGGGGAGCATTTTGAAGGAAATTGTTGCTTGAAAACACTTGGGAACATTTGATTTCATTTTGTAAGAACTTTAATTTCATTTTCTAGATTTGTGATCCTGTTCTAGTCATGAGTGGCTAGAACCCTAGATTCTCCAACTTTATGTCTTGACTTCTAGTTGTTATTTCAATCATATGACTTGATGTTTGCTTTCAATTTTCTATCTAGTGAATTTGATTTTGTTTCAATTGAAAGTTTGATTCTAATTGTGATTCTTATTGGCCATTTGAATTAGGGTTAGGTCATTCAAGTTATCTAGTTGCAAAATCCATAATTGTTTTGTGAATTGGACTAAGTAACAAACACTAAATTGATTTCCATTGAATGAATTTAGTGTAAATCTTATTCACATACTCTTACGCTCCAGAGCTTGTGAGGAATATTGAGTGTTGTTGGGAACATTCACATAAATCTTATTGCAACCTTTTGATTTCTATCTAAGAGCTTGTTTAGACTTAAATTAGAAGGTTAGGTTATTTTCAAAGAGCTTTTTTGAATTTGAAAACTTGGTGAATGGGGAGTGTTAGAGCTTGTTAACACTTTCAAGTACCAACTTAGGTGGAATTAAGTAGATATCATTTCATCCTTACAATCACATTGTTAAATTGTCTTGCATAGAGTTGGAGTTCTCACAAATCCTGAATTTGTTTCATTAAATTGATCATTTACTCATTGCTTTATTCTCTTGTTTAAATCATTGCATAACAACCCCCTATTTATGTGACCATTATTGTACCTTCCGCAAAAAGGTATTAACATTTGTTCTATGTCTCTGTGGATCGACCCTGCATACCTTGTATTACATTTTTAGTGCAAAGTAGTAGTGTTTTTGGAGTCATTTTGTACCCCTTTATTTGTTGGGTTTGACACACCTAACAAATTGGCGCCATGTTTATGTCAAGATTTTTTGAGCAGGTGCATCTCTATAAAAAAACATTAAAAAAAAAACAAAAAGTGTCGCTCATAAGTGAATACTCCTTACATTGAAGACCAATTTTATGAGCTAGCCCAGTTAGTTATGATGATTGGAAAGGATCAAAGTGTGCAACCCACACCCATTCCTCGCGATTTTTGCACTCAAAGTGGACATCATACCGATATGTCTCCATATTTACAAAGGGAATGGGAGGAAGTGCAAGAAAGGGGAAGCTACTATTGGTCAAACCAATGGAGTTATGATCAACCTCAAAGTGATCAATGGTGGGAAAACAAACAATGCCAAAACCCATACCAAGCTTGGGGAAATGGCCAATACCAACCAACTCCACATTTCCAGCAACAATATCCTCCACCTCCCCAATAAACTGAAACTTCGAGCATGTACTTGGAAGAAATTGTCAAAAGCATTGCCACTACTACCCAAATCTTCCAAGAAACAACCAAATCCAGCCTCAAAAGCTTGGAGCAACAAATTGCACAACTTACTCAATCTATGAGTATAATGGAAGCTCAAGGCAAATTACCATTGCAAACTGAAGAGGACACAATGGATATCGTTTCTACCGTTACCTTGAATGGTAGGAAATTTTTTGATGATCCAAGATTGCAATTTGAAGACAAGGAAGAAGAGGAAGAAGTAGAAGTGGAGAAGGATGCCAAGGAAGCTATAAAGGAGGTGTTGGAGGCTGATAAAAGAGAGGCTGAGTCACCCATTACCAATGAGAAGCTCTTTTCACTGGTAGACCAACCACAAGAGCCGGAAATGAAAAATCTAGCAAAAACTTCAAAGGACATGTATCTCAAGAAGGAAGATACCCAACCGGTCACCAACCCGACCACCCTATCAAAGAAAAGGGTCGGTTAGACGCTTGTCACACCCCCAAACCAGAACGACGGAAACGTTCGGGGGCGGAGGACGTCATGTACAGTATCATAACAATTGAATAATAAAGAAAGTACACACCACCATAATAAAAATATATTTGAAAAGTTTACATGATTGTATGTGTTACATGTTTGAATATCAAATACAATATGGTGGTCCAAAATATGTTACTAACGCCAACGCGTTAGTCTTCAAAAGTAGTTGCTACCTGGTTTAGCGTTTTCCTGAGAATACAAGTTATTTAAAAGAAAAAGTGTCAACAATAAAGTTGGTGAGTTCATAAGTAGTGTTTTGAGAAATGTATGTCATTCGAAAGTTCACGTTTGTTTTCCAGAAAATCAGATATTTTCTTATGAGTGTATAAAATGAGTGTGAATGATTGTTGTATAAATTATATGTATTTGAACTAGGAAAATCCTATATTTTCCTAAAAGTGAGGAGCAGTGTTAAATGTCCAAGACCGTAACTTGTAAGCAAATATGCCATGCTTAAGATAACGATGTATAGTCTTATTATAAAACAAAACTATAAGAAGCTTGTATTTGTATGTGAAAATAATTGTAATATCACTTTTCCCGTGAAAACATAACACCATAATAATTGCCTATCCAGTGAGTTTTCATAACCGTACTATGATGGATTTGCCTGTAGCGACGTTCTTCAGGCGTCGAAGCGTTATGATATTTGTCACTCCGCGGACTGTAGCTAGCAGTCAGGGTGAGGGATCATCAGTCCTGTATAGATCTATACACACTTATCACATTTTCCGGACAGAATACTCTGGTTATAAAACAGGACTTTCTAGCGGTACCTTAATAGGTATAATGAAGATGAATGACTCACAGATTCTCAATTAAGTCACGTATTCATGAAAATATGCTTTTGTCTAAAATGATTACCCTTTCTATAGTATGAACAAAGACATAATAATGAGTTGTACTTACTTTTAAAATACATAGTGTTATAGTTGAAATGGTTACCCTCGATTTGATGTAACATACATGTTTACAAATAAAACATATTTCTATTTATAAAACATGATGTATCTTAATAGAGTAAAGTTGCATTGTGAGATGTTTTGTATGTTAATAACTTCTTATTATAGTTATAGCAATAGCATGAAAAGTACAACAGTGAATTGTGTTTCACACGATTTTAGTCGTGTGTTTCCTTGTATCCCCCCCCCCCCCCTTAAAAGCATTTGAAAAGGTATTTAAAAACGTAGTGATATGGGTATACTCAATTGGTTGAAGTGGTAGTTTGAAGAAGGCAAGACTAAACTTGAGTAGAACTTCGACTGGAAGAAAGTTGAATTCTCGGGAATCTCAGGAATCTTGGGAGCGTCGAGACTTGCATCGTGAGCTAGCAGTAACACCGGGACTTTAAGGTAGCTTAGAGGGGCTAGAGAGACGTTTAAGGGCGAAGGAGTTGAGAGAGAAGCAACAAAACCCGGGGCCCTAGCCTCCTTTTTATAGTGTTGGGAGGCACCACGAACGCAGTGCGTTCCTCTAGGGAACGCATCGCGTTCCACCTGTGAGGTCAACGCTTACGTATTTTCCTCTGATGGACGATGGGATGGCTCTGGTCGAAGAACGCAGGGCGTTCCTTCTTGGACCAGCCTCAGATTTTGTGCCATGAACTTGTAAAATCCATAACTTTCGCGTACGAGCTCCGATTTCGACGTTCTTTATATCCACGCATAGGTCAGAAAATGCTCTACAACTCTCGTTTAGACTTCGTGGCTGATTCCGACTTTGTTTTTAATAGTATATTTTTAACGGACCGGGACCGGGAAAATCAGTTAAAAATCTATAACCTCTTCATCCGACATCCGTTTTCATCTGTCTTTTTACCATTGTCCTATTATTGACGAGATCTTCGATTCTCGTTTAGGTCGTGTCGGCTAGAAATCGCTCGATCTCTATTTCGAGTTTTTAGCTGTCTACCGCTATATTCGAAACTTCGAAAAAATCATAACTTCCTCACACGAAGTCAGATTTGGACGTTCTTTTTATGTATGTTTTCGGTTTAATGATATCTACAACTTTCATTTAGATACTCAAGGCTAAAAAGTATTTTATTTGAATTTCGTATTTTATGCTTAATCGTGTTTTATCGGTATTGTCGCGGATCTTCGGTTGGTCATAACTTCTTCGTTATAACTCAGATTTTAGTGTTCTTTATGTTTTTGGAACCCTTGTTACGATATCTACCACTTAGTATACTCAAACTGAGCTTTTGAACCTTTCATTTTTGACGCTATTTTTTTATTACATCACAAAAAGATTACAATATTTGACTTTTGGTCATTACATTGACCTGAAATAACGGGTTGTTACTACGCTTATGGGCATTAAGGGTCTAAGTCCAATATGGTTCCCACACAAAAAGAAAATCAAGTATAAGATAAGTGTTCCATTAAAGGAAGTGGCGAGAAGGTTGATGTATTTGAGAGCCCCACATACTTAGATTGATGCGTATTCAGGGGCCATGTTGAGCCAACGGCTTTAAAAAAGGGCGACTAACCGGGAGGCAACCCGGGAAAAATGAATCTCTGCCTCCAAAGGTCGAAGGCACCAATGTCGGCCCATTACGTGTTATGTGGTATGCTAGTTGTCTATGTGATACTTGCATGAAAGACCCCGGAGGGAGCCCGTGGAAATTAGATGTTAGACCACAGGGGGGAGCCATGACATACTAGATAAAGACAATGGGGGAGCCCATGGCATACTAGATAAAGATAATGGGGGGAGCCCATGGCAACTATATGTATGTGAATGATAATTTGTGGTTGTATGTTGTATGGTATTTCGGGGAACTCACCAAACTTTGTGCTTACGGTTTTCAGTTTATGTTTTTGGTACTCTGATTTTCAGTTGGAAGAAATCGGGATGATTACAGAGCACACACCACATGTTTCTGTATTTTGTGAATTACTCTGATTTGATGATGTTTTGCTAAATCTTGATTACCTTGGTTTTATGGGAAAGATTTGTAATAACGATTTATTAATCTAAAAACAAAAAATTTTATGGCATGATTTTCAGGACGTTACATCCGCCAAGTACTTCAGATGTCGGCATCAAATTATTAAGAGCGGGGGGGGGGGGGGAATATATCGCTTTTTCCTGTTAAGGTAAAAGGAAATAATTAATTTGACTATATAATGATACATTTTACCAACCAAATCATGCATGAAACTACTATTTATAACACCTAGTTACGAGATGCGTTTAGGTAAACCAATGCATGGATTTTATCGTCGTACAATTACTCGTGATAAAATCCATGAAGTAATATCTAAGCATGAGTTTATTCAATAATTAAAATCTCTATTTTCAAAGTACTCATGAATATCGTAACAATTCCAACTGCAATGTTTTAACCTCAATCGGCAATCTACAATCAATTTATGAAAATCTTAATTCACTACTTAATTCCAAAAGTATAACCGACTGTGGAATTTTGAATAATATTAAAATTACTCAGTGAAGTATACATGCAAAGTGAAACATAATAAGAAATTAATTAACTATGGTTTCAAACTTACTGAATATTAACAAATCCTATTATTTAATCACCATAGTGATTACGAATTTATTCATTCTATAATGTTTCGAGTAATTAACTAACCACTTGAATTAGATAACATCAGTCATGCCTATGTTACGAACATGCTTACTATGTCTCTCTATGGTCCTTCATCTGTAAACACATCCACTCGACACTATTCCAATGGCGCACATTTCACAAATCTAAATTCTTTTTTTTTTTATCTAAGATGTAATTGAATTCCATCTTTACATGTATTGACATCCTGTGATGTCGAGGCTCTAAAGTCACAAAGACTGAACCAAGTTTCAAATTCAATATACACTCACTGAACACCTCTCTTGTATTAAAGGTTCCAACTCAAATGTAGATTTTGCAAACTTCTCCTATTATGGAAAACATTTCTATATTCCCATATGACCAATATTATGATAAAAAATCATCCCAATCCAGAAGGCGTCACTATGGTCCTTTACAAATAATGTCGTACTTCTAACTGTCCACAAACAACCAATTCTTTGGTAAACCTTATAACGTTCTTAACACTTTGTTTAACAACTTTAGTAACATAAGTTGAAAGATCTAATATGCTCAAGAAAAATATTATAATGATATTGCTAATTAACATATGATACTAAGGGCTACACTAACAACAACTTGATACAATTGATTATTTAATAGAATTTGATTTTAATAAATATTCATAAACTCTTATAATAAACTGGGAAAATATTTATTTCATGGAAATAATTATATCACAATACAAGTAACACATTATTTCATAAAGTATGAATTAATAAGTCATGCACAATTTTTTGGACTAGTTAAATACTTTTTGTCTTTTACCTAAAGACAAATTTTATATTTTATAAAACTTAGGTTTATAACATTTAAACTCTTTCTCTATTCTTTTAGTTAAAACGGTGGCTTCTTACTAGGGTAAGAAAGTCATAGTCTTTTGATTAAAATAAGAAAAAGAATGCATGAGTTGTAAAGCATGGGAGACAAGTAGACTTATGTTCATGGAAAGCTTAATAAGTTAAGGAGTTTCATAAACTGAACAACTTAAAATAAAAAGACACCCACTAATCATAAATGTGAACTATGAAATATGAACACAACTATAAAAATAATTAACTCTCTTAGGCATTTCACCAAACACTTGTAAAACGTCGTCAAATATAACTTGGTAGCCCTTTTATAATTCAAAGTTTCACACGAAATCTTCTTGCATATAAACCGATATAAAAACAACTAGTGTTATTAGATTAATATTATTAATATGATGAAAATCTAGTTACAACTCACAATTTTGATTTTGAAGCTAAAAATAAAAATCGGAGTAAATGAAAGACACAATAATTTGAATCATGTTTTTCAAGCAACAATTGCATCAAATCATATTGAACATCATTACGAAGGAACATGATTTTCAGAAAAAACACAAAAAGTTCATCAATTAAATAGCTAGTTGAGAAGTCAAATTAAAAAAAAAAACATAACATATGTTAGCAGTTAAGGTTCTTACTGTAATCAATCACATTGAATTAGAACTGCAAATTGTTAGAATAGAAAATTGGTTGTTGTATGTTTGAATACATAACTCAGTTGGAGGCGAAAAATAAGATGGTGATTCTGGATTGGTGTTCAACATAGTCCAATGACACAATAATTTTTCCCAACCCATTTAGATTATATATATTTTGTGACAAAACTACCCTTAATGAAGTCGATTGGTCGAGAACTATCCTCGTAGTCCTCACCGAAATTGGAGTCATCATCGGATCTGAACCTTATACACACACACAGACACATATACACACAACACCTATCTATATGTATTTATACATTTCGTTTAAGACATATTTTGTCATATAAATATTATATATGCAAAAAAAACATCTTTTTATATAAACCATATAAATAAGTATTTTCATAATTTATTGTATATATTGCTTTATATAAAATATATATGTATTTATACTTATTGAATACATATTTAAATATATATAAATAAATTTTAGTATGTACAAAAAAAATTTACTAAAGATATAATACACATGTAAATATATTGTAATATGTTTTTTACAAATTGAATTACGTTTTAAATATTCATTATGAAGATGCGATGTTATAGTCTTTGGTGATTGTTGTAATTTCCAAAATCGTTTGAAATTTATTCCTATGGCATATTACCACTGAAATCATCAATTCCAACCACAAGCTTCACAAGAAAGTATGGAATTACATCTTACACTAACTTATGAATCAACAACTACAAACAAATAGCTTAAATTACAATAATTTGAATTTATTACTGTATACACAATCAATTGTACAAGTTATAGAGGCCTTGTACAACTCATTAACGAGATTAAATCTTGCTTTGTCCAATTCTCATTAGAATTTGAATTTGATAAATTAGTGATTAGAGTTTTGAAGGGCATCAAATTCATAATGATGCTTAAAATCCATTAATTTTAAAGAGTCTTGTGTTTGTTTTATGATAACTAAAATTTAAACATGAATTTTATTAAGCATGTAGGGACGTATAATCCACATCAGGTTCATCATGGGTTCCTAGTAAAAATCATAACCAATTATATATTTTTTTTAGTTTTTTTTTTGAACAACAGGTTAACTGGTTAGGTGTTAGTGTTAATATTCTAATTCCTTTTAGCACCAAGGATCGGACCATGACATCCCCATTCTCGTAAATTAAGAGACTATGGTGCCGTTTGTTTTTTCGAAGCGAAAATGCATGAAGTCTGCGGACCACCTCTGCAACCCTTTGTAGTAGAAGAGGGAACCAAACGGCTGCAACATGTAATAAAAAGTTTGTTTGTTTTTTAACCTCTGCAGATTGCTGCAATAAGTTAAAGTAAGGTATGAGAAAGTTTGAAGTAGAGTCAAATGTTGTGTCACGCAACACACTTACAATTGTTTTTAAGACAAAAGTCTTTTGAAAAACAAACAGCTGCGAATGACCAAGTGGTGCGCGACGCAATAATAAATAGTCAGAAGTGGTTTTTTAGAAAAAACAAACAACACCTATGCCTCTACGAATTGAGCTATTTCCAATTGACAATTTTTTCCTTTAATACTAATGTGTTATCAATAAAAAGAAAAGTTTTAGATATATGTAAGGAGTCAACGGGCAACAAGTTGTGCCGTTAATCATTTTTCGATGTCGAAACTAATTCTTTTAAAAATCACATTCATAAATATTGAGATCATAAAATTACTATACATGAACAATTGGACTCTATTGAAAAGTTCCATAACATTTTACCATACTTTTTTTTTCTTCATGAAACTACATGCCTCATGTCCTAAAGTCCACAAAAAGGAAACCTTGTTATATAATAAAACCACATAATATGATTTGTTTGTTTGGTATTTAATGACTTAAAAGACATATTTTATTATTGGACATTTTTACATTTTTCTTTTTGAAAAATGCAAAGATTTTGCTTAAATACAAGCAACAAATTTGTTAATTATTAGAGATGAAAAATGCCGATTAAGAATAGTGAAGGGGCCATTTATGTAACTCATTCCAATCTTAGAATCAAATAGGGCTTCGTCTACACAGGGCATCAACTATATAAACGTAGAGTTAGGGTTTTTGCTAGTGTTACCGAGCTACCGTCGCCGCGCAGCCATCTTTGATTCCTCAGGTTCTCCCTCTCGCTCTCTCTCCCTCTATTTGAATGCTTGAACTATTACTGCGTGTTTATGAACATCTCTTAAAATCAACACATGTTTTTTTTCTATCACCGATGTTTTCGTTCGATTGTTCGTAAGGATTTGATTTCAGGTGAAATCCGATCTATATTTCGTCTCTTCTGATTATATAGACTGCCAGAATGCTCAGTTACTGGAAATTATCTTGCAATCCGTTGATTTTATGAATTGCACTTATCACGAATCCGTATCTGTTTTCATATGGAACACACTTCAATTGATCACATACTGTCAAAACGTTGTCGGCTCTGTCTCGAGCTTATTTACTACTCAAAAATGATTTTTTATTCGTTTATAGGAGATAGGTGCATTCATCCGTAAAGATTCAATCGAGTTTTGAGCATTTGATTCGTTTGTGCATCAAACATTGAAAATTTTAATCACTTATAGATGGATCTTCAATGAATAACGATCTGATTATCATATTCATCCACTTTGTCTATATATTGTTTAATTTCTGATTTAAAGGTGGACGAAGGCAAAGATGTCGCACAGGAAGTTTGAGCATCCCAGACACGGTTCCCTTGGGTTTCTTCCCAGGAAGCGTGCTGCTCGCCACAGAGGCAAAGGTATAGTTCGTTTCTTAGTTTGCATTAATCAATCTATCCTTATTTTGTTTCTGATTGGAGTTCATCTCTGCATTTTTAATCTAGCGTTTTCTTTTTTAAACAAAATCCTTACTCTTAAAAACTTTCATTAATTGATGAAGAAACTAACATTACTCTTTCACAAGTGATGTAAAAATGGAGACTAGACCTTCAAAAATTTCCACCACTCTCACATACACTCTAAGAGCACATTGATCTTTCTAGTAGTTTTGGTTAAATTTGAGTTGTATTTTTTCATTCTCTTTTCATTTGTAATTATCAACTAAACCATGGTTGATTTGATTTATGCAGTGAAAGCTTTCCCCAAGGATGACCCAACCAAACCTTGCAAGCTTACAGCTTTCTTGGGTTACAAAGCTGGCATGACCCACATTGTCAGAGATGTTGAGAAGCCTGGATCCAGTAATCCATTTTTCCTCAAATTCCATCATCAAATTAATTAATTTCTCTTTCCAGTATACTAATCTTGACTTCATTATTTCTTCAGAGCTCCACAAGAAAGAGACATGTGAAGCAGTGACAATCATCGAGACACCTCCCATGGTGGTTGTTGGAGTTGTTGCCTATGTCAAAACCCCCCGTGGCCTCCGTTCTTTGAACACTGTTTGGGCACAACATCTCAGTGAAGACATCAAAAGAAGGTTCTACAAGAACTGGTGCAAATCCAAGAAGAAAGCATTCGCCAAATACTCCAAGAAGTTCGAATCCGACGAGGGCAAAAAAGACATTCAATCCCAGTTGGAAAAAATGAAAAAATACGGAACTGTCATTCGTGTCCTAGCTCACACCCAGGTAAAAAAAATTAATTTCCATTTCACCCTTTATGTAATTTACTCTTTTATATCTAAATCTGACTCATTTTGTGTTTTCAGATAAGGAAAATGAAGGGATTGAAGCAGAAGAAAGCACATTTGATGGAGATTCAAGTGAATGGAGGAACAATTGCTCAAAAAGTTGATTTTGCTTATGGGTTTTTTGAGAAACAGATTCCAATTGATGCTGTTTTCCAGAAAGATGAAATGATTGACATTATTGGTGTGACAAAGGGTAAAGGTTATGAAGGTGTGGTGACACGTTGGGGTGTGACTAGGCTGCCACGTAAGACCCACAGAGGTCTACGTAAGGTGGCGTGTATCGGAGCGTGGCACCCTGCCAGAGTGTCATTCACTGTTGCAAGAGCTGGTCAGAATGGGTATCATCACAGGACTGAAATGAATAAGAAGATTTACAAGTTGGGAAAGACTGGACTCGAGTCTCACACTGCACTCACTGAGTTTGACAGGTTAGTGACTCACCGAGTCAGAAACTCAAAGAATCTTTTTGTAAATAAAATTACCTTTTTAATGAGTTATTGGTGTGTTGTTATGTGTAGGACTGAGAAGGATATAACACCAATGGGTGGGTTTCCTCATTATGGTGTGGTGAAGGATGATTATTTGTTGATTAAAGGGTGTTGTGTGGGGCCCAAGAAGAGGGTGGTGACTTTGAGACAGTCGTTGCTTGCTCAGACGTCCAGGCTGGCGCTTGAGGAGATTAAGCTCAAGTTTATTGACACGTCATCCAAATTTGGGCATGGTCGTTTCCAGACTACACAGGAGAAGCTTAAGTTCTACAATCGCATGAAGGCTTGAAGAATTTTGGGGTTTTGAAATATGATGATCATGAAATGTTGGTTTCTTTTGTTTTCTGGTTATGTTTTGAATTCTGAAAAGAAAGACCAGTTTTGGTTTGAGTTTTGTTTACTTGAGACGTTTGAATTTGTAAACGTTTTTTTGGTTAATTTCAGGATATTTATTTTACAATTCAGGTGTTTATTGTTTGGTATATTCACTATTAATGCTTGCGAAATCGTTTTATGATGGTTCTCACACAATTTAAAAAACAAATCTGCCATTTTTCTTGACGAAAATGCACTTAAAAAAATCTTGATATCATAATAAGTTTATTGGACGAAAATTTAGATGTAGTTAGGTGGTCATTGGTAGGTTGAATCCTATATGGATATGTATATACGGACTCTCAACCTTCATGAACAAGTTGTATTAATGAGGTTCTATATGGTTGAGGTACATGTATGGATGTTGATGTACATGATGGAAGTACATGTATATGGGGAAGTTTAGTAGGATCAGTTATGTGAACCATTTTTCGTTATACAAAAATGAATATTTTTAGAAGAGCTTATGAGATAATTTTAAAATGGTTTTTCTAAATTAGAAGAACAAGGATCTTATAATAATGATATAGATCAAGGGATATTTGATATATTTTTTATTGGATCTCATTGAGTTTGATATGTTTATAATATTCAAACTATTTAATACCATTTGAACCAGTCCTATAACATTTGATGTGTGTAATTAAATAAACAATTATAAAAAAACCCAAAGATTAATTGCTTACATTTATATGTATTAACTTTTCAGGTTCAAACTCTAATAATAAAGGAAAAGACCACAAGGAAAAAGACTGATACAAAACCGGTCCTAAAAAAATTGGATAGTTTCAAGACTGACACGAGATCAGACCAAGAGCGACCCATGGCCATTCTCAAAAAATGCTAGAACCTAAAATTTGTAAACATACATTTTTATATTGATTACATATTTTTTAATCATATTACCATTTTTTTTCCTTTTCTTGTTTTATTAAATTTTAATGTATTATTTTTAATAAATCTTAATCTATGAGGAGTGTATGAACGAGCTAAAAAACGGGAATAGACAGTATTTATTTCAGTAAGACCACGTGCCAAAATATATGTAAGAGGCTTTTGGAACAAACCGATAGAGATTTGGACAGAAATCAAATAAAAAACAAATGGGACATTATGCGAAAAGAGTTCAAGTATTATGACCGTTTAACAAGACTAGAAACGGAAATTTCAATTGATCACGTGAGAAATATAATCTCAGCATTAAAGGAGTGGTGGGATGAGAAGACAAAGGTAATAGTTATAAAATTTATCTAGCACTTTATTATTTGTATTGTGTTTTTCCTGACATTCTCATTTTGTACATAAGAGAAAATAAAGAGTATGCTAAGTTTAATGATAAGAATTTGGAGGTATATGAGACATATTACGAGGCTTTATTTCGGGATAACGTAGCTGTTAGAGGCAAGGCTAAGCTACCTTGTGAATTTGGCGACAATAGCACTCTAGATGATGTGCAATTTGTGGATATTACGGATGGAAAAGAAGCTAGTGACGAAGTCCTCTTATTTGATGATGTTGATCCTTTTCTCACATATAGTAGTTCTAGTAAGAAAAGGAAGGGAAAGAAGTTAACTCCCAGGCATGAAAGGAAAAAGTATGGTAAGCTCGTCATATGAACAGAATCTGGACACTGTTTTTGATGTTTTGTTAACAAGGAGCACTCAGACCTCAAGACAAACCACACACTCACCAACAACAGAAGAATGTATGACAATTGTGTCTACTTTCCCGGGTTTTGAAGAAGGCTCAATAGGATATTTGGAAGCGTTAGAGGTCTTTCTAAAGAAGTCAGCTCGTCAGAATTTTATGGTTCCAAAGACTGATGAAACAAAGATGGAGTTTCTCAAAAAGTTTATATGGAAAGCGAAGTAGTTGAAGATATAATCTACTTTTATGTCTTGTGTTAGACTTATCCTTTTATCTATCAGGTTGATTTTAAGCGATTGTCATGTGTTAGACTTATCCTTTTATCTATTAAGTTGACTTAAAAATGTTGTTTTTTTGTTTGTTTTAATGCATTTCCGTTTTATGTTTGTTTTGTGGTCAATTTTGCCATTGTCCCATGATTTTGCCCTTGTTTCATTTTCCATGATTTTATCTATTAGGCGGTAAATTTCCATCTTACCCTTGTTGCCTTTTCCTTTATTTACTAACAAATTATTTCATGTTAGTGTTGACTCATGTCCAGTGACTGTGAAAGTGACGACTCATATGACAATGATGACTTATGTGATGAAACTAAAGAAAATGAAGAGATTCAAACGCTTCTTTTATGTGGGCTTGCTGTCAATGGGTTACTATTGATTCATAAATTGAAAAACGAACGTAGACGTCGCCGTTCATCTTCAAGCACATGAAGCATGCTTATCAATGAAATACTTAACGATCATGAGAGACGATGTTATGAACTTTTCAAATTACAAGTCCCGGTTTTCAACATGTTATGTAGGGATCTTGATGCACATTATGGGTTGAAGAAATCACATCGTGTATCTATTCAAGAGTCCCTTGGTATTTTCTTGTTGTACTTAGCGCATGGATGTGGAAATCAGTTATTTCAAAAGTTCTTTAACCATTATGGGGAAACAATCCATAGGCATTTTCATAAAGTCTTCGATGTTGTGGTTAACCTAAGTAAGGACATCATCAAACCAAATGCTAACTACAACGAAACCATACCAGAACATATTTTAAATAATCCTCAGTATTATCCATACTTCAAGGTACTTATTTTATTGCAAAGTTATGCTATTTGGTGAATTTGTTTAATTGTAAAAATAATTGGTAAGTTATTATATTTTTTGAATTTGTAGGATTGTATTGGTGTTATCGATGGAACACACGTGAAGGCCTTTGTTCCACAATGAACCAAATCAAATACATTGGACGAAAGAATTGTGTTACTCAAAATATTATGACAACATGTGATTTCAACATGTGCTTTACCTTTGCGTGGGCTGGATGAGAGGGGAGCACTACACAAGAATATTCAATGAAGTGCGAACATCCGTTATCATATTCCTTGATTTTCATCGTGAACAGACTCCTGCCGTGCGGGAACCAAAAGGCTTCAAAGAAAAATTTAACTATTATCATTCGTCACTTCGCAATGTTATTGAACGAACTTTTGGAATCTGGAAGGCTCGATGGATGTTACTAAGAGATATGCATGTAAATTTCGACTTCGAGACCCAAGTGAAAATTGTGCTAGCTTCAATGACGCTTCACAATTACATTAGAATAAGTGGTAGTGGTGATGCAACATTTCAAATAGCACAAGAAGAATCTTATATTCCGCGTAATGATGAAGAACCCGATGATGGTAACGAGCCACATGACGAAGTATCAAGTGCACAATGTAGAAACGACGATATGCATATGAGTGTAGTACGCGATATGATTTCCCCACCGCTATAAGCTAATCCAAACACTTTTGCAAAACCTGTTTTCTCACACCGCTATAAACTAATAAACAATAACCTAACCCTAATCTATCTAAAAACCCTCTTATCTTATCTTACTGTAGAAAGCAGAAGCCGTTGAAAGAAAAAAAGATTTTGGGCCGGGCTAAGCGCAATGATAAAAGTTTCTGATACCTAAAAACTAATAAGAGAATTGAATCACCCTCTTCGGTCTCTCCCGGAAAACCCAGTCACACTTCACAACATCGGCCCCTAAACCTAAACTCTCTCATCGGCCTCAACAGTCAGCGGCTCCGGCTCACCAAGCTACCACTGACCACCGTCTCTCTCGCTGACCCTGAAACTCTCTCATCGGCTCTCGCTCTCACCTTTAATCTCTCAATTTCTCTGCTGCTGTTGTTGTCGAGGTATTCACGCTATATCGCAGTCTCACTCTGTTATGTTTTGTAGTTTTTCTAGGTTTAATTTCTTTTTATGTTTGCATTATGTTAGTTTTCGGTGTAGGGTTTTGGTTACTTGGCTATCTGTTTCCTGTTTTTCAATCTTCCTGCTTGCTTAACACAGTAAGTCAGTAACACTTATAGTATACTCTTGAAGTAATTCTTTAAGGTCAGACATTAGTTTTTCTTGAACAAATCGACATAGATGTTGTTTACCATTGGTATATTAGTCAATTTAGCTTTTATATACTCTATATCCAACATTTCATACTTAGGGTTTGTTGAAAAATTCGAATTGAAAATCAAAATTATCATTAAACCTCGTTAAAAAACGTGAATTGTTTATTGTTTTACTAGCTGATTGGTCTAAAATGATTTATTGTATTGTATTCTTGTATTTGCTACTATACTAGCTGGTGTAAGAAACAGTTACTAATTTGAAACAATCCATTATCTTATGCAGTTTTCTAAGTTCTAACAATGGTGGAGGTGAAAGTCTCTGAGAGCAAAGACCTAACCCGAATCGAACGAATCGGGGCCCACTCCCACATCCGTGGGCTCGGTCTTGACTCTGCCCTAGAACCCCGGGCAGTCTCCGAAGGCATGGTGGGTCAAACCACTGCCCGAAAAGCCGCCGGAGTCATAGTCCAAATGGTCAAAGAAGGGAAAATCGCGGGTCGGGCCGTTCTACTTGCGGGTCAACCCGGAACCGGAAAAACCGCCATAGCCATGGGCATGGCCAAGTCAATAGGACTTGAAACCCCATTTGCCATGCTGGCAGGTAGTGAGCTTTTCTCTTTAGAAATGTCCAAAACAGAAGCTTTAATGCAAGCATTCAGGAAAGCAATTGGTGTTAGAATTAAAGAAGAAACCGAAGTGATTGAAGGAGAAGTTGTGGAGATCCAAATCGACCGCCCTGCAGTGGCCGGAGCCGCCTCGAAAACCGGGAAGTTGACTTTGAAGACTACCGAGATGGAGACTGTGTATGATTTAGGAGCTAAAATGATTGAAGCTTTAGGGAAAGACAAAGTACAAAGTGGTGATGTGATTGCTATCGATAAGGCTTCCGGAAAGATCACAAAACTCGGGAGATCGTTTTCGCGGTCTCGAGATTATGATGCCATGGGCCCACAAACGAAATTCGTTCAGTGTCCAGATGGCGAGTTGCAGAAGAGGAAAGAAGTTGTTCATTGTGTTACCCTTCATGAAATCGATGTTATCAATAGCAGGTAAAGTAGATGAATGAGTAATGATATCTGTCTGTCTGGATAGAGTGTTGTCTGTCTGTCTGAATAAAGTGTTGTCTGTCTGTTTCTTTTGCAGGACACAAGGTTTTCTTGCTCTTTTCACGGGTGACACAGGCGAGATACGCGCCGAAGTCCGTGAACAAATTGATACAAAAGTGGCAGAGTGGCGAGAGGAAGGAAAGGCCGAGATCGTGCCAGGTGTCCTCTTCATAGACGAAGTCCACATGCTCGACATCGAATGTTTCTCTTTCCTAAATCGTGCTTTAGAAAATGACATGGCGCCGATTCTGGTTGTTGCAACGAACCGAGGGATCACAACGATTCGTGGGACCAATTACAAATCGCCACATGGGATTCCGATTGATTTTTTGGATCGGCTTTTGATAATTTCTACACAGCCGTATACGGAAGAGGATATCCGGAAGATTCTAGATATAAGGTGTGGGGAGGAGGATGTTGATGTGGCGGAAGATGCTAAGGTTTTGTTGACTAAAATTGGGGTGGAGACGAGTTTAAGGTATGCGATAAATTTGATAACATCGGCTGCTTTGGCTTGTCAGAAGAGGAAAGGGAAGGTGGTGGAGATGGAGGATGTGAGTAGGGTTTATGAGTTGTTTTGGGATGTGAAGAGATCGACTCAGTATTTGATGGAGTATCAGAGTCAGTATATGTTTAGTGATGCACCTGAGGAAGATGAAGTTAACATGATGGTTTGATTATGATTCTGATTGTTGAATTTTGTGAGTATTAATGTTCTAAGCTTCATGTTGTCAACAATAGCACTTCTTTATCTTCAAATTTAGTAGAGTATGGGCCCTATGGGATATGCTTCATTATTTAAGAGTGAATTATATTTTTGGTTAAAAAGTTTTCTCTTACTTGCAACGTTTTTTTTATATATATGTTCCAAGTAAAATGACTATTTTTGGTCATTTCACTAGAACAGGGACCAAAATAGTTACAAAACATCAAAGAATGACCAAAATTGAAAAATTCAGCTACACAAAGAGACCAAAATCGTAAAAACGTTAACTGGTTTTGAAATTTTGTTCTCAAATTGTAGTCAACCAAAAATGTTTACAAAAACTCAAATAAAAACCAAATTTTCAAAAGAAAAAGGTTCACACAATAATTAGTTAGAACAAATAAACTTAACTACAGATGCTATAATTACAACTAAAAAGCTTTATTAAACTACTTTAAAAAAACTAAAAGTTTTTTCTTTCTTGAGCTTACTACTGTTAAAAAACTATAGTGTTAGTCAAGACTTGAGCTTACTACTGTTAACAAACTATAAATTGTAAAATTGTTTTAAAATAAGTTTTTTTTCTTCTTCTAAATTACATACATATAGTTTTCATGATAATAATATAGAGAAATGATCAATTAGAAATTCCCTAAAAATACGCTACCGATGCATTGAAAGGCTAAAATTAACATCAATTAGATCTAATGCAAATTATAAAATAACCAATTTTTTATAACGAAATGATCACACGTTTCATGAACAAGGTTTTGCGATTCACAAAAGGAATTAACAATATTAGGTGTGAGACTTATATATATATATTAAATAAAAAAATTAAATATCAAAATGTAAACATTAAATATTTTTAAAATTAAATTTTAAAATAAGGAAGAAAAATACATATTTATTACAATTTATGATCATATTTATTACATTTACTACTTTATTTATATAGTTATATTAAGTATTATGTGGCTTTTTAATTTTAAAAATTAAAAAAATCTAGAAATTGACATGTAGATATTATTTATTTCAAAAATACCACAAAATGATAAGTGTCAAAACTTAAGATAAATTGACATGTGGCATAATGGATACGCAAAACACAAAACCTTTTTCGCGAAATGTATACTTTCACATTTTTTTTTATCAATATACGCATTTTTTAGATTTATAAGACATTAATTTAATTTGTGGTATTTATAATCAATTTTGTTATTATGCAGGTACCCATGTGAAAGATATGTATGAAAATTGACCTACAAACAGTTGAGTCAAACATTGAATCTGCATGATCACTCAAATACCTGCAACAGTAATAAGGATAAGAAGGAAGCAAGTAAGTACAAGTGTACAACCTTAACACCCCAAAACCAAAACAAGAGCATCCCAAAATTTCAACTTTTGAAACAACATAAGCTTTACAATATTTTAATAAAAGATGTATTTTATTCACTAAAGGATCAAACAAGTTACATTATCTTGCCTCTACGAGGTTATTAAATGGTTTTAATTAAAAGACATTCGAATGAAAGCAGATTGCCATAAATTGGTCTCAAAGCATTATTAATCTAGGCAAAAAAGTATAATGTTTTTTTGAGCATCGAGATAATACGTTTTTTTTGCTTGTTCCCTATAATTTAATTTTTGTTTGTGTTTTAATATTTGTGACGATTTAATAAAATGTCAAATTTTGTTATGTTATGTTTAGTTTAGTTGAGTTCTATCATATTCCACTTTATTATGTTGTGTATCAAATGTTACCTTTTTAAAACAGTACAAAGTAAAAAAAAAATATAGTAGAAAAGCTCATTTAAAGAACAATCTTGAATATTCTTAGGTATTATCCATGAGAATAGTTTTGGAGCAACTATAATATTTTATTTATTATCCATGAAAACAGATTTGAGATGGAAACAAAGATAATATATGAAAAGGCCCATACTTTTATTTACCCTGTTTATGAAACGAAGCAAAAGCAAAAATATAGAAGATCATATTCATAACTAGGGCGAAGTCCCCACAACACTAAGAGAATTCGTAACCCAATACGATTTTCCCTTTCAGACACTACTCTCTTTGCCGCTTCCAGCTTCGGCTGACTTCGTTCATCATCTTCAGGTGCGATTCCCCTTTATTCAGATTTACGATTCTCACTCCTGGTTTTCCCCTTCCAAGAAGATTCAGTTTGATTTTTTCACGTTATCTTATTACAATTCCCGATGGAAATTTAGGGTTTTACTTCCAAATTCTTTTGCTTTGCTTGATTAGCAATCATCAACCGTTTTTTCTTTTGGATTTTAGAATTGATTGCTTCATATATTGTATGAGGAACCTTTTTCCATGAATCAGTTCAAATTTTTTTTTCTTCTTTCAGGATAATTTAAAATGACAGAGCCTTCTAAAGTCATTCACGTTCGGAATGTTGGTCACGAGATTTCGGAGGTTTGATTTCTTTGTAATTCACAACGTGCTTCTTTCGATTATGCATTTTAAGGACGGATTCCTTTCCATTCTTTCTGTTATTCATCACCCTAGATGAATTTTTCTGTTTCTGTTCATAAAGATCGATGCTAATTGTAACTTTGTAACATAGAGAGTGTAGTTATAATTCCGTTTCATTGTTTCTGTTATTCAGCCTGATCTACTTCAACTATTCCAACCTTTTGGAGTCATCAACAAACTAGTTATGCTTCGTGCAAAAAACCAGGTATATAGCTTTGCAATATAAAATCGGTCAATATTTTAGCTATTAATTTCCTAACATTTGCAGGCTCTCCTTCAAATGCAAGATGTCCCTTCAGCTGTGAATGCAATGCAATTTTATGCCAATGTTCAACCAAGCATAAGGTGTATCGACTACTGATGTAACAAAAATTAGAACAAGAAAGAATTATGGATTTCATAAATCATAATTGGTCTTTTTCTAATCGTTTAAGTTTTATTGAGGTAAAAATTTATACTAACTATTATTTACTATATATGCAAACTCCAGGGGTAGAAATGTGTATGTTCAGTTTTCATCTCACCAAGAGCTAACCACAATGGAGCAAAATACTCAAGGGCGTGGAGACGAGGTATTTATTATCAATTTTATATCTTTTTGTTATGGTGATTTGATGAAGTATATTATATTTATGGGTCTGTTTGTAAATTGTATGTGTGTAGGAGGTTGACATATTTAAAATTCTATCTCTATCTCTATATCTATATCTATTTCTCTTTCCCTTTCTTCTTTTCTCTATCTATTCTTCTCTATTCATTCTATTCTCTTCTCTCTCTTCTGTCTATGCTGGGCTTTGGGCTGCGATTGGACGTGGTATGGAACACAGCCTAACCGTATACTCCTGGTTACAATCCATCACATGCTCTACCCTATTACTGTGGAAGTCCTGCAGCAAGTCTTTTCTCCTCATGGATATGTCGAGAAAATCGTCACTTTTCAAAAGTCAGCTGGTTAGCATCGTTACATTTTTTCATTTCTTTTTAATTCTTATTCATAATTTCATGTCATATATTATTTTCACATATAGGTTTTCAAGCACTTATTCAGTTTCAATCACGCCAGAGTGCTATATCTGCAAGAAATTCCCTTCAGGGGCGTAATATTTATGATGGTTGTTGTCAACTAGATATTCAATTCTCAAAGTAAGTTTTTAAATTTTATTTTATTTAGAAAAAAAAAATCTTTTCCTAATATGATATGATTTAATGGTTGTTGACTTTTTACAGTCTTGACGAGTTGCAAGTGAACTACAATAATGATCGGTCTAGGTCTGTTAATGTTTTTGTGAATATAACAAAATATCTTCTTATGATTTTACAAATTTATTTAACTTTTTGTTTTTTTGTATCAATAGAGACTTCACAAACCCATCACTGCCTTCAGAACAAAAGGGCAGACCTTCTTCTCAAGTATGTTTTTGATCACAATCTGTTGTTATCTTATTAAATTCGTTTCCTATTTTAGTTGATTTTTCTTTTAATTTTTTATTATTATTATTCGCTGTTGTGCCAGCCTGGATATGGAGACGCAGGAGGTATGTACAGTTTACAAGGTCATGAAGGTAGGAAAGGTGCCAGAGTGTCTTCTGATAAATATTTTTAATTTTAATTTTTTCTTGTTTGGTTTTCAGTTGGATTTCCACAGGTGGGTGTTCTCCTCTTTGTTATATAAATGCATCTGCTTGAAACTGAAAGGGAGTCATTTATTATAACCATATATTAATATTATTATTAAATACTAATGGTTTTATTGGATTTGTTTTTTGTAAACTGTTGAAATTAAGATGAACAATGGCGCAGCAATTGCAGCTGCATTTGGAGGAGGGTTGCCTCCTGGAATTAGTGGGACTAATGACAGATGCACTGTTCTTGCATCTAATCTAAATCCTGATGTAATCTCTCTCTCTCTCTCTCTCTCTCTCACACACACACACACACAGATCAACATTATGTTTGTTTTGATGGTGATATTTTGTGTTGATATATATAAATATAATATCAGAGGATAGATGAAAACAAACTGTTCAACTTGTTTTCTTTATATGGAAACATTGCCCGAATCAAGCTTCTTCGCAATAAACCAGATCACGCCCTTATCCAAATGGGTGATGGCTTTCAGTCTGAATTAGCAGTACACTTTTTAAAGGTCCAAAATTTTACAAAAAAAATACTCTTCTTTATATTATATTATATTATATTATATAGTTAGATTTATAACCAGTATTAGTTTTAAATTATAGGGGGCAACATTATTTGGAAAGAGATTGGAGGTTAATTATTCAAAACATCCACACATCACAATGGGTGCTGAAACGCATGAGTATTTAAACTCAAATCTTAACCGATTTAACCGTAATGCTGCTAAAAACTATCGTTACTGTTGCTCGCCAACCAAAATGATCCACCTGTCCACCCTACCACAGGACATAACAGAGGAGGAGATTGTGGCCCACCTTGAAGAACATGGGAGCATCATCAACACTAAGCTTTTTGAAATGAATGCTAAAAAACAGGCTCTTGTTTTGTTTGAAAATGAAGAACAGGCCACTGAAGCTCTTGTGTGTAAGCATGCAAGTAGCCTTGGTGATTCCATGATTCGGATCTCATTTTCTCAGTTGCAGACCATTTGAAGGGTTATTACGTCTTGTCTTTTACCACTCGTGGTGAATTTGGTGATATCAAGTTTTTATTATAACTCTGTTTGCTTTAGTGTGTGTGTGTGTGTGTATTCTTGTTGCTTATTAATACTACTCTCTTTGTGGTTTTAGATGGTTGTATTATTTATTTCTGTTTTTTGCAATGTTATTTTGCAGAATAGAAACTAGAAAAACCTATGTAGTTTCCATTTGCCATTATCTTTGTGTGAACTATGTGGTTTCAAGACCAATAAGTTTGATTGAATCCACTTAAATTGTTCAATTTAGAACATGTGATTTTTTTTTGCTTAGGTCTTTGATTGGGGTCTAAAAAAATCATCTTTGAGGTGGCAAATGGTTAGATGAGTATTTCTAAAATCATACGTACAAGTTGTTCTGACTAATAGATGTCAAAATTTAAATTTAAGAAGTTTGATTTTGGTTATATCCGTCATCTACAAAACTTTATAAATTGTATAAAGTAATCACATTAAAAGAAAATGAATTGAATTAATGATTTAAATAATTATTTGTAGTAAACTATTTCAAAATCTAGCTTTTACTTGGTTAATTAAGGAAATTCAGATTCGACCATGATTTTATCTTAGCCAACTCTTCTTGGACCATTTATAAATGACCGCATTATATTAGATGGGCTTTCATTCTAAATGAAGTATTAGCATGTAAAAAAAAGAAGAGTAAACTACACGAATGGTCCCTATGGTTTAGGGTAATTTGCATGCTGGATCCCTAACTTAATTTTTTAACTCGGAAGGTCCCTACTGATTGTTTTTGTTACGCACTTGGTCCCTACTGTTTGTTTTTATTACACGCTTGGTCCCTGTCTTACTTAAAAACACTATTATTTATATAGGAAAAAATGGTAGAGTAGGTAAAATAAGGTGAGATGAGTGGGGTTGGGGTTGTGTTTATTTAAATAAATTAAAAAATCAAAGGAAAAATAAACTTTTTAGGTATGATAGGGACCAAACGCGTAATAAAAACAAACAGCAGAGACCTTCCGAGTTAAAAAAATAAGTTAGGGACCAAACGTGCAAATTACCCTAAACCATAAGGACCATTCATGTAATTTACTCAACAAAGAATAAAAAGAAGGCTTTACCTTTAAAGTTATCTTTGAGAAGGCTTTTAAAAATCTTAGGTGGGAATAGGGATGTCAACGGGGGCAAACGGGGCGGAGATTGCATCACCCGCCCCCACTCCCGAAATTTTCCTATTCCCCCGCCCCTGCCCCCGCCCCCTAAATTTCTAGCCTCCCCATCCCCGCCCCCACCCCCGAATCCCAGGATTACCCCCGCCCCCGCCCCCGTTTCTCCGCCCCCGTTTGGGTTGACTTTTTTTTTTTTTGCGAACGAAGGTGTTGTTTATGCTAAAAGAAGTTATTTTTTGAGCTAAAAGAAACCATTTTGGATAAAAATAGTTATTTATAGCATAAGTTTATATATTTAAAATAAAAATATTATAACATCTTAAAAATGTTATACTATAAGCTTAAAAACATGATATTTAATTGAATTTTGGAAGTTCAAAATCATTGTTATTATTTATTATATTTTTATCATTAATATATATTAATATAAATAATATATTAACGGGGTCCCCATTGGGGGTTCGGGACGGGACTACCCACCCCCGCCCCCGCCCCCGAAACTAAAACGGGGGTTAACATTGCCCCCGCCCCCACCCCCGTCCCCGATTTTTTAAACAAATATTCCCCATTCGGGATCGGGCCCCCACGGGTTCGGGGTCCCACGGGACTTTTTGACATCCCTAGGTGGGAATATCTTGACTCCATTATAGCCAAATGGAGTTTGGGTCTAAACGGCGATCTTGGATTTTTGGTTGTTTCTCCTCGACTAGGGTTTCAATTATTATAAATGGATCTCCAACATCTGAATTCTCAACGGAGAGGGGGGTTAGACAGGGTTACTCCCTCCCCCACTTCCTTTTTATAACCACAACCAAAGGTCTACACATTGCTATAGAAGAGGCTAAAGAAAAGAATATCTTCGACGGGATCTAACTTCCCAACAACGGGCCGAACTTGTCACATCTACAATATATTGATGATGTAATTTTCGTAGGTTCACAGTCGAACTTGTCATCAGGGTTGAAAGTTAATATGTCTAAAAGCAAGTTGTTTGGGTTTTGGGATACAAAGTTGTGAAATTGACCTGGTGGCCCGTGGTATAAACTGTTCAATTGACTCCTTATCTTTCACATACTTGGGTCTTCCTATTGGGGCTTCAATGTCTCGGGCAGTACACTAGAATCCTATAATTAATAAATTTCGATCCTAATTGTCAAAATAGAAAACCTCTACTCTATTTTTTGGTGGACGTCTAATCCTATACAACTATGTATTGGGGAATCTTGGTAAGTTCTTCTTCTCTTTATACAGGGCTCCTTCAAAAGTCATTGAATGTCTTGAAAAAATTCGCATGAGATTTTTCTAGGGTGCAGACTTGGAGAAAAGGAAAATGGCTTATCATGTTCTAGATGGATTATGTTGGGTCTTAATGGATTAAGTTGGTTGTTGGGTCCCATTGAGTCATGCAAATGCATAAAGGTGTTGACTTTATGCATTAAGAGCTTAGTTGGAAGGTTTTCTGAGGTTTGAGTGCAAACGACTTAAAGGGTTAAGTCATAAATCGAGTTTTAGAGAAACTGCGATTACGCCCCGCGTAACTAAAGGTACGCCCAATGTACCTCCTTTTGGTTGCAATTTGGAACTCCTCGAGTACGCCCAACGTAGCTGAGCGTACGCCCCACGTTCATCGATCTGATGGATTTTGGGTTGTTGCGTTTTGGGCTTTGCTTTCCTTTTGGCCAATTTATTGGATTTGTTGTTTAGGCCTTTGGGCCATCTGAGATTTATTATTGGACAAGGAATTATTGGGCTTTAGGATAAGGCCCATATGCTTTGGGCCTAATTTGGAAAATTGGGCCATTAGTAGGCTTTCATAGATCTTGTAGTTTTGGGCCTTTTTGGTTTTGGGCTTGGGTCGCAGTTTTGGTTCATATTGGGTCAGGGGTAAAATGGTCATTTTACCCTAAGCATGGATTATGGATCTTGGTTTGGAACCTAATTGCTAATTGGGTGTTATTTTAGTATTGATAGCTCGGGAAGTCGTCAAAGCAGCAACTAAGGATTTCTTTCGGTGAGCTTCTACATTCGAGGTGAGTCTCCTCACTGTTTTATGGGTCGAAGGCACCAATGCCATCCTATCTGGTTTATGTATTGTAGGAAGACCCGAGGGTGACCCTTGGCATTTTGTATGAAAGACCAGGAGGCGGCTCCTGACAATTTGTATGCAAGACCAAAGACTGAACTCTGGCAGTTAACTAGTTAGTAATGGTAGATTGTATGCTAGTTGTCTTTGTGATGCTTGCATGGAAAACCAGGAGGTGGCTCCTGGCACTTGTCTGTAAGACATAGGGTTTTGGCCCCCAACCTGGCAAGGAAGACCACGAGGCGATTCGTGGTATAACGACAAGACTATGGTTGACACATAACACTCCTATTGATTGTGGTATACGTATGATATGTATGACTCATGATTATGTATAACATGTATGGTTCGTTTAATAGGTATGGTATATGGTATTTGGGGAACTCACTAAGCTTTGTGCTTACAGTTTGTGGTTTCGGTTTCAGGCATTTCCGGTTCGAAAGCAAGGGGCCCGACTTGATTGCAGCGCATACACCCGTGTTTTTCGCAATATGTGATTTTGGGATTTAACTCTGATAATTGTTTTACTTAGAAATGTTTTTAAATGTTTGGATCAAGTTACATCTATGTTTTGATTACAATAAAAATGAAATTTTTATCCTTGCTCCCAAAGATAAGGGCGGGCTTGGTCTTGGGAGCCTTAGAGCGCAAAACATTTCTCTTTTAGGAAAATGGTGGCGACGTCTTAGAAATAATACAAATAGTATTTGGGTAGGCATAGTTAAATCAATATACAGAGAAAATGATGGATTCTCACGCCTTACAATGGAAAAAAGAAAAACGGCTGCTGGGCACAATTGCAAATATTCATAAGATCTTAGCAAGTGAAAATATTGCATTTCAGAATCTATTCCAATCCTCAATTAGTTCAGATGGGACGGTAAATTGGAGCTGATCACTTTAACCTTTTGGTAATTAGGGGTGAGAATCGGTTCGGTTTGTAGGTTCCTCGGTTATCTTGTTTTGAATTTTTTTGTCTAATTCGAAAACTAAACCAAAGAAAATTCAAATCCATCTAGACCAAACCGAAAACCAAATTCCAATTCGGTTTTGTTCGGTTTGGAAACCGAGGAAACCAAATATTTTCTTAAAAAAAGTTCAATGTTGTAATTTTTCAAACATAAATTACAAGGGTTTAAACATAAAAGCTAAAGTTGCAAGCATAAATATCTAAAGTTTCTATGATTGGGAGGTGAAATTGAAAATGAAAAGTAAAGTGTGCATGTGAATCGTGAATTCGTTAGGATTATGAGCAGGAATACTGAATAGTAAAACCCTAACTTGGTATAAGGGTTAAATGTATTTTACTTTATATTGATTTTTAATATATAAAATATAAATATAAAATATAAATTTTAATTAAATAATTAATGCAATTCGAATTTTCGGTTCGTTTTGGTCTAAAGTTTATGAAACCAAAAATCAATTTCAAAATTCGGCTTGGTCTCGGACCAAACCAAAAACCGAATTTGAATACGATTTGGTTTTTGGTTTTTTCGGTTCTGGACCAAATAATTCCCACTCCTACTAGTAAATATTCAGTCTCATCCCTCCGGGATTGTATTGATGAAGCTTCACTCTCACAGTCAAATGGTTGATGGTCTTGGAATACTTTTGTTCTTGGAAAATTAAATATTTTTACTTGGAGAATTTGTCATCGTAAGCTTCCTACAATGGAAAATCTCTCCAAGTTTGGCATTTCCGACTCTGCTACTTGTAAAATGTGTAATAATGTAACTGAAAAATGAAGATCGCCTTTTTGTTGGGTGTTTTAACTAAGTTGGTATGACAACAATTATGTGGTTGGTTGTGGCATTTTGGAACCCAATTAAACTTGGTGTCTGATCTTATCAGGTGCAGAGATTCTATGGTAGGCCAGTAGAAACTTGCAGATCCCCATGAGGCAGTAATGATGGTTTTTCTGTGGCTGATGTGAAATTTCCATTATCAAAAGGTTCATTCATCTAATCTCAAATCTCACATGGTTTTGGCACATGAGGTACAAAAGTTATCATTCCTTTGGATCAATTCGAAGAAGAGAAAATGTGTGGCTTTAAAATAGGAGGACTGATGTTGTAATCCCATTGTAGAATGCTACCGTAAACTCTAAGTTCATATATTTTTTTTTCTCTTATTTTTTTTCCTTTTGTACCTCCTAACCCCTGACTACTTTTTCTTTTTAATAAAATTTATCAGCCGATAAAAAAAGTTAGAGTTCAATTGGTAAATGGGAGATTTGACCAAGTTAGTAGTTTCAACTAGCGGTCAAATTAGAAAATGGGTAGTTGAGGGGCTATTTGTTCTCAATCGCCAAAGATGCGGCATAAGCATCTTATCCTCTTTCATTTGAACACAAATTGAGTTAGATTGTTGGAAGATGCAGAGAGATTTTGAGCTAGAACAAAATCTAAAGAGAAGCTTGAAGTATTTGTGTAAAGGAAAAGATAAAAGCATCTCACTTAAGTACTTGGAAGGCACAATCCTTGTTAATATGCTCCTTTAAATACTTACAATTTTGGGTATACTTTCCATAAGTCTTCAAGACAGCCAATTTAAATAACCCAACTCACCATATTAATTACCTTAATTAACTATTTGGTTATTAAATAAACTTATTTATTAATTATTAAATAAAGTCTTTTATTTAATTTGTTTTGATTTAATAAATCATAGATAACTAATTTATTTGTGTGTGATTTTATAGTTTAACATATAAATAACAATATACGTTATTGTTTATCTTGCATATTACAACCAACACTTTTATAAATGACTCACTTGCTATTGAAATACAAAAGGCGGTGTAGTCTGTAACTTTATCTGATTAGTGTGATAGATGGGCATGGAAGCTTGAGGGTACAAGTGAGTACACGTTATCCTTATCAAGGTAGATCATTGATAAAACTTCTTTAGTCGTTAGGCACTCCAACTAAAGGAACAAATTGGTTCTGTTATGCACCCACCCTTGCAATTCACCTATCAGAGATAGATGCATAAAATGATTTCAAGAGGAGAAGGGACTACATACAAACAAGAGAGAAGTACAAAAAAGTTAGTGGGACAACAAGGGTTTTTGGGAATTAAGACAGATCCTCTGTCATGTCCAACCTATATTATGGGAGGGCGTTGTTAGAAAAGTCAGGCAAAATATTTTAGAAGTTTCTTTTACTTAGAGACCATAGCATCTCGAATCATTGTATCTATCTTGTTCCTTTCATTTTTTCTTGTTCTTGTTATGAACATTGAGAAATATTAAGTTATCAATTGCAATTTTTGTGTTCTTGTTGTCTTTTAAGTGAGTTCATAACAAATTGGTACGGAGACTTAAGGGCATAAAATTCAACACCAGGCAGATTCAATTGCCTCACTGGAGTTGAAGATGGACCGGCGGTTTGAAGAAGTGCTTAATGCCATCGATAGAAACAAACGTGAAGAACTTGGAGGAAAGAAACTCACACCAGTGGGACTCAAAGGTGAACCATGGTCTGCTTTGGTGGAGACGCCGAGATTTGTGGGTACAGGGTCTAATGGAGGATCAAGAAACAACACTGAAAGTGGTGACGGTCTTGGTGGTGGAAGCACTGATGGCAATGGTAGTGGAAGACGACTCAATGGAGGTAACTATAGAACATGGTCCAACTGGAGATTCCGAAAACTGGATATGCCGCTATTTGACGATAGTCACCTAGACGGGTGGATACTCAGGTCGGAGCGGTATTTCAACTTTTACCATATCTCCGAACCAGACAAGATGGAGGCGGCGGTTGCTCTCAAAGTTGACACCCTACTGTGGTTTCAATGGGAAAACCGACGGAGATCGATAATGAGGTGAGACGAATTGAAGGCCCTTCTCATCCAATAGTTTCGACCTAGACACAAAGGTATAATCTATGAACAATGAATGTCTTTGGTTCAAACCGGTTCGGTTTTAGACTACCAACATTCCTTTATCTAACTCCTTGCCTCACTTTGTATGTTAGTGGATGACATCACTATAGGTCAATTTGTCAATGGGATCAAAGTGACATTAGATCTGACGTGAGGATGCTTGAGCCCAGATATGTTGACCATGCTATGGCCCTGTCCATCAGGACAGAAGAGAAGCTCAGACCCAACATCCCCAACCCAAGAAACCCCCGACCTTAAGTGCTGGATTGAGCTTCCGATTGTCTTCTGTGGGAGCAATATCCAGTACCCCCCCTCATAACTCCCATCAAACAACTTATTACTCTCTTAACATAACATCTTCTTCTCAGTTTAGTACTCCCATGAGCAACTTTGTGAGAAATCGAGGGTCTGGGGAAGTGAGAAGGCTTTCTGACAAGGAGTTACAGAATAAGAAATAGAAGGGCATGTGCTATTGTTGTGATGAAAATTGAAATTCGGAGCATCGATGCAAAAAGAAAGAATTAAGTGTACTGCTCATGTAAGAAGAATTTGATGAAGAAGAAGAGTCACCCGTAGATGATATCGGCATCCCTGCCCAAGAAACACCGTTTTGTCGAGAATTTGTTTGAACTCAGTGATGGGGTTGACCGATCCAAAAACCCTCAAGCTCAAGGGTACCCTAGAAAACATAGAAGTGGTGGTTCTCATCGATCTAGGAGCAACTCACAATTTCCTTTCCTTAAAAGCCATCCAAAAGATACACATACGAGTGACCCCTACGATTGAAGTTGGAGTTTCTTTGGGAACTGGAAGGGCAGTGTCAGGTCATGGAAGATGTGAAAGGGTTCTATTACAAATACAAGGCTTGGATATCATGGAAGACTTTCTTACTCTCACCCTAGGCAATTCCGATGTGATCTTGGTTATTCAATGGTTGGAGAAACTAAGAGCTGTGACTACAAATTGGAAAACCCAATTGATGAATGTAACACCTGATTTCCAGATCAGATCGATTTAGGTCTTTAAGGAGTCAAATGCATGGTTTTTGGGTAAAACCAAGGCTCACGACGTGACCATAGAGGGGTCACAACGTGATGAGTGATTAAATAAAGACTCTCAATTATGCTGAGCTCACGTCGTGAGACGCGTTGTAGCCCAAGCCCATGATCTTTTAGGGTTTCCTTCGTATTTAAACCCCATAAACTTCATTTTAGGGTTCCAAAAGAGCATTCTTCATCCGTAAGTTCAGTAAAAACCTAACCCTAGCCTCTCCTTGTGATTCTTGAGCTTTTGGTGGAGTTTTGATGGTTTGAAGAAGAAGATATTCCCATTGAATCATAGATTCAGCTTAGAAGTTCATTTTTGCAACCTCTAGCAACACCTTTGGACCATTGTGAGTAAACAAGATTCAAGATTTTTGTTTCCTTGTAGCTATATATAAGGTTTTATTCATATTTATCCATGAATATAAGATTTAGAGTGTTGGGACTCCATAAAGTTGGCAACTTTATGGGTCCTTAGGGTCCCTTGGTGACTATATGTTATGGATATGAAGTTTGGATGATGTTTGAGTTCATGCTTGAGATTTGATCTCCTTTTTCTTCATGAATGCCCTAGTTTAAGCTCAAGTCTTGTATTGGACATACAAGACCTTAAACCATCAATTTTATTGACTCTTGGAGTGTTAGGAAGCCTCATGGAAAGAGTGATTAGTGGCTTAATGGATCAAGAAGTTTTTGGATCAATATGGCATTCAGACTGATCTCACGACGTGAGGTTATGCCTGTCACGTCGTGAGGATCATGAGTCCCGAGTATTTTGTCCTGTAGTGGCTCACGACGTGAGCCAGAGATGGTTACGTTGTGAGGAGTTGTTGACTGTTGACATTCGTTGACCGTTGAATTTTTGACTAGTTTGACCTTAGGTCAAACTTGAAGGATTTGGGATGTTGATTAAGATTCTTCCATGATTTGGTGATAGAGGGCTCGTGAGAGTAAGCAATGTAGAAACAAAGATTGTATCGCAGTGTTTCAAAGTTCTTCGATTAAGGTGAGTTTTTCCTCATTGTACTGTGGTTCGAAGGCCCTAATGTCGTCCCACTAGTTTTGGTTATCATGTAGTAGAGGGATGCCATAGGGACTGTATGTAATCACGTAGGATAGACTGAGGAATCTTGATCTAGGCTTTCCTATCTGTTCCTTGTTTGGTTGTGGCTTTAGAGTAGGATCATCTGTCTGGGTGTTTATCTCACCTCTGAGTACATACAATTATGCATTCCTTGGATTGTCAGTTATGTATCATGGTATATAGGACGTTGCTATGTTGTAGTGATTTGTATCCTGGTAACTAGGATGTTGCTATGTAGTAGAGATCTGTAGATTTGTATGATTACCTGTACTTGCTGGTTATCTTTTAGTGGAAAGCCCTAGGGGTTGTATGTAGTCATATATGATAGCCTGAGAACTCTTGATCTAGGCTTTCTTGCATGTTCCTTGTTTGGTTGTGGCTCCAGGGTATGATCATCTATTCGGGTGGCTATCTCACCTATGGTTACTTATGGTTACGCATTTCATGGAGTTTAGCTGGTAGCGGGACATTATGATGTGTGAGGACTAGTAGGTGGTTGTAACGCCCGCAGATCCGGGCTAGTCAATTTAGAGGCAATAAGTGTCGAAAACAACTTTTCGACAAAATATTATTTAGAATAAATAATCTTAACCAAGTTGTAGAATATGTCACAAGGTTTTCGTACATATAAAGAACGCCGAAATCCGAGTTATAACGAAGAAGTTATGACCCGTCGAAGTTTCGTGACGGAACCGACACGGCACCGGGAAGCGTAAATAATGAATTTACGATAGAGCGAGATTTAGCCTTAACAATCTAAACGAAAGTCATAGAGTATGTTAAACTAAAAACATCGATAAAAAGAACGCCCAAATCTGACTTCGTGTGAAGAAGTTATGATTTTTCGAAGTTTCGGATTAGCGGTGTATAGCCCGAAATTCGAATATTAGATCGAGTGATTTTTAGCCGACACGACCTAAACGAGAATCAAAGATCTCGATAAGAGTAGCATAACGAGAAAAAGATGGGCGAAAACGGACGTCAGATAAAGAAGTTATGAGGATTTAATGGACCAATCCTGTCTCGGTCTGTTAATAATATAAAATTTAAAATCGAGTCAAAATTAGCCGACGAAGTCTAAACAAAAGTTGTAGAGTATGTTCCCGCATTCGCGTGGATATAAAGAACGTCGAAAACGGAGCTCGTATGCGAAAGTTACGAATTTTTAAAGATTAAACTTGAATTTGCGAAGCTGTTGCTAGATGCGATGACGTGGCACGATCTAGACCGTCCATCGCTGATGAAGAAACGCACTTCGGATTCGGACACGTCTCCCTTCGCATTACGCCCCGCGTATGAAATCTGGTACGCCCAGCGTACCTTCGGCCCTATCCTTCCTAGATGAGTGCGAGACAACTGGCTTCGGTTGGCATCCATATCCGAGGAGTATGCCCAGCGTACCCTCGATACGCCCAGCGTAATCCGAGTAGCTCCAACACTATAAATACCATGCGAACCCCTCGGAAATCTCACACCTTTCTCCACACTTTCTCTCACTACTTTCTCTCTCTAAGGGTTTTAACCCTCCCTAAAGTCTAGGTGAACCCCTAGCACCCGAAGGAAGCCACAAGGCTCCCGAAGTCTCGAGAAAAAGTGTCTTTCGGTTTCGGAAACGCTGCTCCGAGCAAAGCCTGATTTTCTTTAAAATCCGCTGTAAGTGAGCTACGCTTACACAATTTTTAATATAGCTTTCAAATAATTATAGGAATGTTATTAGGTCCTTAATATAATTATTTGGGCTATTATTATGAGTTATATTGAGTGTTATTTAACACTTATATAATAAAAATAATAGCTAGGCTATTAATTTGTCGCGGTTATCGTTAGACTAAACCCTAGTGGTATCGATACTAGGTTTTATCGAAGGAAATCGTTTTGAGAGTACCAAAGCACTGTCCGAGTGCCGAGTCACCACCTTTCAGGTGATTGCATAGTCCCTTTCATCTTAAACATAGATATGAAGTATTTTATATAAACTACGTGCTATGTGTGCATATTATCTGAATACTTGCTGTTTATGTTAGATGAACGTTTTAAACATGTTTTAAATGATTTAAACTATATACGTATTTTATATATACGAATATGTTGGGAATGACATGGGTAGATGAATGATGAGAGATAAAAGATGATGTGAGTAAACATTGACAGCTATGGACTTAGTGCCTATTGGACAAACACCGATAGTTATGGATTTAGTACCTGTTAGGAGTTGGTAGCTATGGACTTAGTACCTATTAGATAAACACTGGTAGCTATGGATTTAGTACCCGATGAATAGACTATAGCAGCTATGGAATTAGTGCTTTACGAACAAACATTGGCAGCTATGGATTTAGTGCCAGTCCTATAACCCTGGAAGTAAGGGACTTCGGAATAAACGAATGCAGGATATATGACTCTTAGGTTAAATCCTTAAGAGTAAAGAAGATAATGGGGATGGGTAATTGGGTTGATTATTTGATTGTTTAAACATAATAATTATATTATTGTGGGTTGAAAACCCTATGTACTCACCAGGTTTCCCAACCTGACCCACTCAGTTTATTTATATCACATGTGTCGATATGAAGTGACATTACACTGAGAAATTAAAGAGATGTAGATCACTAGTGTAAATAAATGTAAGTTCCGTTTATGCTTATGTTCCTGTGTTGACAATGACATCCCAAACGTTTTAAAATGAATAAAATACGTTTCTTCAAAAATGTTTGATAATGTATTTATCGTATTTTTCTGGGAAAAAAAATTCCGCAACATTTTTATGAAAATAAGTACTCTGATTTTTATAAAGCATAAACAAAATCGGTCTTTTCTGGCCGTGAAAATTGGGGATGTCACAGCGGTAGTGAGATGTATGATTGCTGTTTTCCTGTATTATGTGCCTACTTGATCCTTGTTTGTTTATATGTTGATATATGGTAGTAGTGGTTTGAGGCGGTCCTGTTGTGTGTGCTGTAGCCAAGATACTTGGTTCAAGCCGACTGTAAGCCATAGGTACGGAGGCTCGGGACGAGCGGTTGGGTGAGGTGGTAGGCCAATAGACCCTTGGAATTCTAATCCGTGATCGTGGGTCGTTATGCATGCTTGTATGTTTATCATATGCGGTATTTTCGGGGAAACTCACTATGCTTTATGCTTACTCAGTTGCTGTTGTTTTCAAGTATCATGAGTGATCGTGGGAAGGAGAAGGTGAGACTGTTCATCAACATCATTGAGGATTCCACGTTCATTATACTACTCTGATTTTCAATAATTGTAATTGGAAATAAATGGTTTTCTTAACATGAGTTTATAATTGGGAAGTTTTACCTTAATAAAATGAAAATTTTTGATTGTGAAATTGGACGTTACAATGAAATTCCACGTGAATTGGCAGCGGGTGACCTTAAAGGGAGATCCTTCCTTGGAACGAGCTATGATCTCATTTAAGAACATGGTGAGAATGATAGGGGCGTTAGGAGGAGGATACCTGATCCAATACAACCACATAGAGATGCAAGCCCTGAGCTCATCGGTCCCAACAAATCCACCCTACTTGACCAAACTGATCCAAAGATTTGAAGAAGTTTTTACATGGAAATGGGGCCTCCTTCCAGCTCGAACCAAGCAACACGTAATTCAATTGAAGGAAGGAACATGACCAATTTTAATGAGACCATACAAGTATTCCTACACCCAAAAGGTAGAAATTGAAAAATGGTTACAGGATATGCTCAAATTTGGGATCATCCAACCTTCAGGAAGTCTATTTGCTAGCCCGGTACTTCTGGTTAAGAAGAAAGATGGCTCCTAGAGGTTTTGTGTGGACTATTGAAGTCTTAACAAGATCCCCATCAAAGGCAAATACCCGATCCCTGTAATTGATGAGCTACAAGGTTCCAAAATTTTCTCAAAACTGGATTTAAAATCTGGGTATCACCAAATTAGGATGAAGGAAGATGATGTACCCAAAACCGCATTTAGGGCTCACGAAGGTCGTTATGAGTTCACGGTTATGCCGTTTGGCCTTATAAATGCCTTAACAACATTCTAATCCACAATGAATGAGATATTCAAGCCTTTCCTTCGTTGGTTTGTGTTGGTATTCTTTGATGACATCTTAGTATACATCCTAAATGAGGAGCATCACGCTAAACATTTGGAGGTGGTGCTGAAAATGATGAATAAACACGAACTATATGCGAACCAGAGTAAATGTGAATTGGTAAATTGAAAATTGTGTACTTGGGCCATGTGGTCTCAGAACAGGGGGTGTTGGTCGATGTCGAGAAGAACAGAGATGTGGAGGCATGGCCGATTCCAACTTCAATGAAGGAGCTAAGGCGTTTTTGGGACTCACCGATTATTGTAGGAAGTTCATCGCGGGCTACACTCGAATTACAACTCCTTTGACTTACCAATTAAGGAAGGATTGATTCAATTGGAACAAAGATGCCACCGAAGCCTTTATCCAATTGAAGTCCGCTCTCACTCAAACACCCATCTTGGCTATGCCAAATTTCTCTAAGGTTTTCATTGTAGAAACGGATTCTTCGGAGGCAAGAATCGGGGCAGTGTTAACATAGGAGGGACACCCGATAGCATACTATAGCCAAGTCCTTCTTGTGAGGAACCGAATCAAGTCCATATACGAGAAAGAGATAATGACGATAGTATTGGTGTTACAAAAATGGCGACACTATATGATGGGAAGGCACTTTATCATCAAAACCGGCCAACGAAGTCTTAAGTACCTAATGGAGCAAATGGAAGTCGGTCCGGAGTACCAAAAGTGGATGTAAAAGTTGCTGGGATTTGATTTTGAGATGCATTATAAACTGGGTCCTACAAATAAGGTGGCCGATGCTCTATCCCGGAAAATGGATGGTGTTCCGGAGTTACAAGTTCTCCAATCCACATGGTCAGTACCCATGAAAGAGTTGAATGAGGAAATTGAGAACGACCCATTCATTTGACAAGTCAAGCTTGACATGTCTGATGGTAATAAACCTCATGTTGGGTACTCCTTGGAGAATGGTCGATTGTTGTACAAGGGAAGGTTTGGTAATTCCTCAAGATTCAAAATTAATACCCAATCTTCTAAGGGAATTTCACGACTTTGTTATTGGAGGTCACGCAGGCGAGATAAGAACTTATTGAAGATTGGATTTTGAATGGTTCTGCGTGGGAATGAGAAAGAGGGCTCAAAGGTATGTGCAGAGCTGTCAGGTATGCTAAACCCAAAAATCGTTACACACCCATCCTGCCAGTCTTCTCTAACCTTCGCATTTCCAGAACACGTTTGGGATGATATCTCCACGGATTTCGTAGAAGGACTTCCGAATTCAAATGGGTATAATGAAATTCTTATGGTGGTTGACCAACTCTCAAAGTACTCGCATTTCATAGCCATGAAGCACCCATTCACAATAATCTCGGTGGCAACATCATTCATTAAGGAAGTCGTAAGGCTTCATGGTTTCCCATAAACGATAATTTCAGATAGGGACAAGGTTTTTATGAGCCTGTTTTGGCAAGATCTGTTCAAACTATAGGGTACCAACTTACTCCGAAGCACCGCCAACTTACCCCAGACTTGGTCTAAATGGTTACATTGGGCTGAATTCTGGCATAATATTGCTTACCACACTTCCAGGAAGATCACACCGTTTAATCCTTATATGGTTGTGACCCCCCAAGAGTATTGAGGTTGTAGAAAGGAGAGACGACTGTCTCCATCGTTGAAGAACAACTCCTGGAAAGAGATGCAATTTTAGATCATCTAAAACGACATCTCATCCAAGCCCAATAGAAGATGAAGAAAATAGCAGACAAAAGCCGGACAAAAGTAGCGTTCAATGAAGGGGAGTGGGTTTTCCTGAAATTACAGCCTTACCGCCAACAATTCGAGCCTCAAAGACCCTTCTAGAAGTTGGCAGACCACTACTATGGGGCATATTTGATTGTCAAGAAGATCAAATAGTGGCCTACAAACTCCAACTACCGGAGTCATCAAGCATCCACTCGGTGTTCAACGTGTCCCAGTTAAAGAAAGCTATTCGGAATTAAGAAGCAAGGCCAACCTTACCTGCTCACTTAACCAAAGAAGGGGTGTTCCATTGGGAACCATAAACAGTTTTGGGAGTAAGAAACCAAGTGGAAGAAGTGAGATAGAGAATGGAAGGCTTAATCAAATGGAAGGATGTGCCGGAGTTCTAGTCAACTTGGGAAAATTTCATGACAATCCAACAAACATTCTCAGATTTTGACCTTGAGGACAAGGTCAATATTTGGGGAAAGGGTAATGTTGTGCACGCACCCTTGCAATTCACCGAGGAAAGGGGACCACAGACAACCAAGAGGGCACTACAACAAAGTTAGTGGGACAACAATGGTATTTTGGGAATTAAGGCAGATCCTTTGTCATGCCCAATTGATATTATGGGAGGGCGTTGTTAGAAAAGGCAGGTGTAATAATTTAGAAGTTTCTTCTACTTAGAGACGATAACATCTCGAATCCCTATATCCATCTTGTTCCTTTCATTTGTTCTTGTTCATGTTATGAACCTTGAGAAATATTAAGTTATCAATTGCAATTTCTGTGTTTTTGTTGTCTTTTAAGTGAGTTCATAACATGTCCCTATCAAATTGAATGTGTTTGGCTTGGAGAATGCATATGAAGAAATTACCTGTTAAAGTTGATTTGGACAAGGTGTAGAATGGGATTTGATTCTATACACTCCTTGGAATACTTATATCGAGACTTCAAATCATAAATTGTTTTATTGCCCCTTTGCAACTTCTCTTTTGGGTCTAATCCGTCGACGGTAAGATTTGGACACCTAAAGTATCTACGCATTCTCGAGCTTCATTAAATGAAAAAATCATCTCACTCTCAACATCACCCAAAAAGTTCTTAGACACGATGATTCATACGGATTTTTGAGTGATTTAGAAATTTCGACACAAAATGATTTTTGGAGCGGCTAAACCAAAAAAATCTATTTGTTTACAAGATTGTTTTGCAATTGTAATTTAGGATTTTTTGTAGAAGTAGAAAATTGAAAACTGAGTTAGATGGTTTCACAATGCAATCAATGCTATTTCCTCTTTATAATTCTTTGGTTTATAGCATATTGCTAGTTTTATAATATAATTACCGCTAAAAAAACAGTTGATGGTTAAAATCCTTTTTTTTTGTCGCTACATTTATTGCCATAAAATGTTACCAGTGTTTTACGATTTGTCTTATGTCACAACAGGTTTTGAGACGATTCAAAGTGGTATGAATTACCATTTCCAACTAGTATCACCTGACGTTGACAAAAAAATTCTTAAATTTATTGCGTAGAATGAGAAAAATAAGACGCATGGGTTGATTTTCTCAATAAAGAAGACAAACAAGACCAATAAAGTAAAACATGATTGATCAACTTTTCTAAAGAAAGAAAATAGTTATGGAAAAAGTCTTTCTTTTTTGAGCCGCCTTCTTGCTCTAAAAAACACTGTAGCATATTGAGCAACATAGATCATAATTATTATCTTCATTAATCACATGTCATCCTTTGGAGAATTAAAATTATAAATGGGTACTAGTTAATCCCATAGAAAAGAATACAAAAATTAATTATTAAAATCTAAACTACTAACCCAATGGCAATACAGCTACTTAAAAAACTAGAAATGTGTTCAAGATGTTTTTTTATATATATGTTGCTACGAAACTTATACTTATACTATCTAATAATATATTAATAATGTATTCATATTGTATTAACGAAGGCTTCTTCTTGTTGTAATTTATTATTAAAGATGGTACTCAGTCTCCAAGTTGGGAGCCATACAAATCAAATATTAATTTACTGACCGAAAATTTGTATTTTCTTGAACACATGTTTGATTTTGTAAACTAAGTTACGTTTTGTTGAATATAATAATAAAGTTCACATGCTTTTAAAAAAATTATATTATTCGATTTTGAACACACATACTTTATAAAATGTATAATGTGGCTAATAATTAAAAATACATTATATTTCCATCCGGTTTAACAATTCTAACTTTAATTTTTGATAAAAAACACCATCTACTTTTAAATAAAACTCCTCTTTATTTTTTTATTTTTTAAATTCATATTTTCAAAATCTCTTCCGAACACTATACGTTTTTTTTTGTTAATGTTTAAGTTATTTTTTATCGTAAAAATTAATATATCAAAATTTAATGTGTTTTTCTCAATATACAAATATCTATATTTATATATGTCGATGCCGAGCCATAAAATTTATGTTTTTTTTTTGGTTGAAAAATCATGCGGTTTTGATTTCTGTGGTTTAGTTTCAACCTTTTGGATTGAAAACCATTCTGGTTTGCTTTTTATGATTTAGTTTCAGTTTTTTTTTTGGTTGAAAACCCAAACCACAAAACTCGGTTTCTACAATCAAGTCTGTGAGTGTAAATTCCATACAAACAATTAACCACATCTATAATTTATTTTAAAAATTATCAAATTTTTACTGTGATTGGATCTTTTCGTTTATTCGGTCAGTTTTTACATCTGTAAGATTTTTTTAGCACGATTTAACTGGACGATTTTTACATCTATTAAACCAAAAAAATTAATATAATGTTTTTTATGTTATTATCCCCTAATATTATATATAATAATATTTTTTGAATTTTAATAAAAAGAAACAGAGTAATAATATTATATAGTATATAATATATGATATTATACTCCATAGTAGAATCAACATAACCCTTGAAATTAATATCATTCACAATAAACAGCGACAGCATTAATTTGATATTGGGTTGACTGGCTCGTGCGTTATATCTAGGAAAAGTATGTATAAAATATAAACCATAAGCTCAGTTGCCGTGCGTTGACCGTACGGATTTGGCAATTGACATGGGCTCATTAAGAAAAAAATCCAAAGCAATGGATATGGTGGCGGTCGGTTGCTTCCCAAGGTCCACCAACACACAAATTGGTTACGTCTCTTTTCTAAGTTCTAACTCAATTTTCATTTTTAAAGAAAAGTATATGCTTCTACTTTAGACTTATAAACAAAACAAAACTATCCAAAATGGAACAGGAAATTGTCTTTGAAATGTATACTATAACGTACAAACTAACTATATATTTTGCATATAGTTTTACAAAATACCTTTTTAATTTACAAAATAAGTTCATGACTCGGCTAAATGACTTAAAAGACCATGAACAAAAGTATATTATATATTTGTTTGTTTACGTTAAACTGAACAAATGTTTGGGTATGTACGCTAAAAACTTATTATTGTTCCTCCTTGTTTATTATAAGATAAAAACGATTAAACATAGGTTGACAAAAGCAAATACACTGGTTAACCCTAATACGCATGTATAATAGGTTGATTATGTGATGATGGATGCATGCATTTTTCTTGATCTTAAATAACTTGGTTTATGTAACATTTTTTTTCTTATAGCTAGTATTATTAGAAGGGTGTAATACTTTTATAAGTTAAATAAATGATTAAGACATGTATTTTGCTAGAGTATGCGAATTGACGAATGTGAAATACGAGTTTGTGTGTAGTTTTGAGAATTAATACTATATATCCTTTCGTTTAAGAGATTATAAGTAAGAATATAATCCATTTTGGAAAACGTAGTGAAAAAGAAAGTTGTATTTGACTTGGATATGAACACTTGGATATAAAGATCATTAAAATTCAAATTTGTATGAAAAAGTTATGACCGTTTGAAGTTGAGACATAATTTTTGTGAGAGCGCGACACATCAAAGGGAAAGGGAAGGGCACAAAGCGTCCATTAAGCGCGACGCATTGATGCCTACCATTAAAAAAAGATAAGTATATCGTTTATTTAACAATTTCCTTCACATTTTTCATTGTGAAATGTGTTGGTTCTATATGCTCAAGAATGATCATAAAACGATATTGCTAATAACATATGATCCTATAATTTCACACCAATAATAAGTAGACATTTGAATTAATATTTTAGTATATGAGTTTGATTCATATCAAATTATTAGAACTCTTGAATTTGTTATTACATAGTAATAATAATAAGATAAAATTGCAAAAATGGTCCCTGTGGTATGTATTTTTTTGGGGTTTCAGTCCAAACCTCGATTTTTTTTTTGGATTCATGGTCATTTTGGCCTAGTTTGTACGTAGAGTTGGTCCCTCGACTTAACTTCCGTTAAGTTGTTGCTGTTAACCCTCTCATGTGCCTCCCACATGAGGATATATTTGTCTTTTCATTTATAAGAGACCATTTTTGCACCTGAAAAAAATATCCCATATTTTTAAAAAAACATAATACCTATTTATTTATTTTAATAATTAAAAAATAAAAGAGTTCTCTCTCTCCCTCTCTCTCTCTCTCTCTGGTAAACCTGAAGAAACACACATTACCCACCATTTCCCTGCCACGTATCCATCTCTTACCCTTGGCAGAAAATTTGAAGAAGATAATCAATCTTGGACCAGTCACCACCGTTCTTCATTTTAGCTACCTGTGAGTAAGATACATAATCTTCTTTAGAAGTGGAGTTGGAATTTTTCTGGGTCAATCTTTGATGGATCAAGATTGATTAATATCTCTTCAGCTCTATCTTCAAGATCTATATCTCCATGAATTCGAGCATAGTTAATTACAACTTCCCAGATTTCTGATTTGGGTTTCAAATGGTAATGTCTAGATGTACTCAAAAGCTTGATCAAGGTGTCCATATTTCCCAAAAATGGCTAAAACCCCTAAATAATGTTCGATGGTGGGGGGAAATTCCATATTCTTTTTCACTTGTGAAACAAATGGTTCTAATCACAGTGGTGATGAATTTGTTGATGATGAACTTTTGATGAATCAATATGTGGGGGTGGGATTCGAAACGTACTCTGGCGGTGGAGGCTGAAGCTGTGGCGACGGTTTAGTTCAAGGGCTCCGGAAGCGATATGGTGATCGTGTGTGAAACTAGATGTAGCTATAACAAACTCCATCATAAACCTAAATCCGGAATCTTGGAAAGATTCATTCTGGAGGACGTGGGTTATTGATCAGTGATTTCCCACTAACCCAAATCTGGAACCGAATACCAAATCTGGAGAACCCTAAAACCTAATAAACCAACAAGGTCTTCTTCAATTCCATCGCCACCGTCTTCATCTTCTTCATAAGGTATGTTTCTCAAATACACATTTTTCTTAATGATGTTGAAATTGTAAAATTGTGTGATGTGGGTTTGGTGTTACTTGGTCAAATACACAGGAAAATGTCGACAATCATCTTAGGCCTTTGATTTATCTAAGTTTGAGCCTTTGAGTTATTTGGTGAAGACGTAAAGAGATGATGATTAAACACAACTGGTTGATCAAGATGAAATTAGGAGACAACCAATTTGGGATCCGATTGGATGCACATGATTTGGAGAAGATTATAAAGAAGGATGACATGGTTGATGAATTAGTAGTTTAATTTGTATTTTATTTTGGAGATTTGGTTTGTGATCCGGTGAATTGATGACAATATTTAGTCTAAATTTGTTTTGCAATCGACCGTGTGTGTTTATGTGTAGGTTAAAGTTGTGTTTGGAAAGAGAGAGTGAGAGAAAGAGAGAGCTCTTTTATTTTTTAATAATTAAAATAAATAAATAGGTATTATTTTTTTTAAAAAAGGGGATATATTTTTTAGGTGCAAAAATGGTCTCTTATAAGTGAAAAGACGAATATACCCTCATGTGGGAGGCACATGAGAGGGTTAACAACAACAAATTAACAGAACTTAAGTTAGGGGACCAATTCTACGTACAAACTAGGCCAAAAGGATCATGAATCCAAAAAAGTCTAGGTTTGGACTAAAACCCTAAAAAAATGCATACCATAGGGACCATTTTTGCAATTTTGTCTAATAATAATAATAAAATGTGATTCATAAGAGTGTATGAATCATTATAAGTTTGGTACTTATATTGTTTAACTATTAAATTAGTTAGTTTGTGTGAGATTTATTTATTTAATTTACAGAATTAGGTTAAATAAATAAAACTAACAAATATATGTATATATATTTGAAAATCTTTATAAAATATAAAAGATAGTTTTATAAAAAAGAAGGACAAAATTGCAAAAATGGTCCCCGTGGTTTCTTATTTATGTGGTTATGGTCCAAACGTTTGAAAAGTTGCAGATTTGGTCATTTTCAACAAGTTTTATTATGGTTTTGGTCACTCATCCGTTAAGTTTAACTGGTTGGCTGTTAACTTTTCAAAAGTAACAATTTTACCCTCAGGGACCATTTTCGCAGTTTTGTCTTTTACCATACCATAATGACCATTTTTGCATATATTCTTTTTTTATTTTATTGAAGTATTATATATTAATAAATATTATTTTTAATATATAATATTATATATTAATAAATATTGTTTTATTGGATTATTTATTTATTATAGTTGATTTTTTTTAATTTTCTTGTTAGAATAATTCTTTTTATTGAGTTATTATATATCAATACATATAGTTTTTAATATATAATATTTATATCATAATAAGTATTATATTATTGGATTATTAATTTCTTTTAGTTAATATTTTTAATTCTTTTTTTTAATTATTTTAATTGATTATCTCTTTTATTTCTTTTAATTTATTATTTTCTTCATATACAAAATATTGTTTTATTGGATTATTTATTTATTTTCGTTAATTCTTTTTTAAAAAAACTTGTCGAAGTAATTATTTTTTATTGAATTATTATATATAAATACATATAGTTTTTAATATATAATATTTATATCATAATAAATATTATATTATTGGATTATTATTATCTTTTAGTTAATTTTTGTAATTTATTTTTTTTAAAAATATTTTTTGTTGGATTATTACTTTTAATTTATTATTTTCTTCATATACTAAATATTATTTTAACGTATTATAATAATAGTTCTTGTTAATTTTATTGGTTCCACCACAAAGTCATGAGATACACAAAATCGTGGTCACTCATCATCGAAATCGTTAGGATCGTTGCCAAACACTTTCATTTCATCTAGCTTATAATGAGAAACCATTGGAAAATACCACCACCATCACTCGGTCACCACCACCACTTATAAATATTATCGGGGTTTGTTTCGCATTATGTGAGATATGAATGATTCTAGTGGATTATGAATAGGTTGTCGCAGGTGGCTACCAATAACGCTGGGTTGAATAGAGTATGGTATCTATTGAACCTCCAATGAAGGTGTTTCGAGGTGATCCCGCTATTTTTTGACGATGATAATCGACACTTTTATGTTTCGGCGACTTTGTGGTGAAACTAATAAAATTAAAAACAATTAATAGTATACATTCAAAATAAAATAATAATCCAATAAGATAATATTTATTATATTAAAAAAATAATAAATTAAAAGTAATATTTCAATAAATTAATAATTCAAAAAAACAAATTACAAAAATTAATAATCCAATAATGTATTATTTATTATGATGTAAATATTATATATTAAAAATAATATTTGTTGATATATAATAATCTAATAAAAAAGAATTGCTCCAAGAAAAAGAAATTATAAAAAGAGTCAACTAAAAGAAATTAATAATCCAATAAAATAATGTTTCATAATATATAATAATCTCTTAATATAATATTTATTATGATATAAATATTATATATTAAAAACTATATGTACTGATATATAATAATTCAATAAAAAAGAATTACTTTGACAAAAAAATTTAAAAAATAATTAACTAAAATAAATTAATAATCTAATAAAACAATATTTAGTATATGAAGAAAATAATAAATTAAAAATATTAATACAATAAAAAATTACAAAAATTAACTAAAAAATCTAATAATCCAATAATATAATATTTATTATGATATAAATATTATATATTAAAAACTATATGTATTGATATATAATAATTTAATAAAAAAGAATTACTCAAACAATTGTTTTTTTTAAAAAATCAACTAAAATAAATTAATAATCCAATAAAAAAAGATTTATTAATATATAATATTATATATTAAAAATAATATCTATTAATATATAATACTTCATTAAAATAAAAAAGAATATATGCAAAAATGGTCCTTATAGTATAGTAAAAGACAAACTGTGAAAATGGTCCCTGGGGGTAAAATCGTCATTTTTAGGAACTTAACAGATGAGGGACCAAAACCACAACAAAACTTGTTGAAAAGGACCAAATCTGCAACTTTTCAAACGTTTGGACCATAACCACATAAAATAAGAAACCACAGGGACCATTTTTGCAATTTTGTCAAAAAGAAGACTTGGAGTATTAAATAGGATAGAGAATGAGTGTTTAACTAACTTTTCCTCCTCTCTCTCATGATTTCGTGTATAATCACTCCACACCACCTTTATGGGTGGTCCAATGCATGTAGAGGCTTTTATATTAGTCAAGATTGACTCTTGCATGTGTGAGACGATTAAAAGAGTGGAAGACTTTCATTTTTCCATATGCTTAAGCATATGAACGAAATTTTACTCTAATAAACCCTCTCATTCTCTCTCTAAGTTGTTAGTTGATAAAATAAGAGAATACATACTCTCTTGAACACCAAAAATTCATTTTTGGGTGTTCAAGCTTAAGAGGTTGAATTATCAAGAGTTGAACTAGCATTCATCTAGTGTTGGAGCTTGTTGGTGGACTTTATCTAGATGGATTTTACTTTGATTTCTTGCCATCATCATCATCGTTCAACCTTCTGTGAGGACTAAAGGATAACAAAGGTTGTTAATCTTATCCTTGTATGGTTGTTGATCTAAATCTTGCATGTTCATGCAATGTGATCCTTTGTTGGATTTTATGATGTTTAAGTTTTGTATGAAAAGTCTTTCGTTGCAAACTCAAAGTTTTATGTTTTGAAACTTATGTTTCCATCAAGTGTTATCAGAGCCTTCTTTACATGCATGCATAGATTTTATTGATGAAATGAAAATATTTGGTTTTTGGAAGCCATGGATGATTTCCATGCTTGTATGAAAAGTTCATGTGTGGCTTATTTGGTAACAGGCAATGCTAGTTTTAAGAGAGGAAATGTGATCAAGTTATTTTTAAGTACATGCATTTGATCACATTGACGTTGCCTTAGAAAAACAAAATATTATTTGAAAATTTTTGTATGATTATATGTGCATAAACAAAGTAACACCCCATTTCTGGTATGTGATTTAAATAAAGTATTTTCTTTTCTTGAGGGGTACTCGACGAGTCTGTAGCCCGACTCGTCGAGTAGAGACGGGATGATCACGTGATTTAAGCTGGCTACTCGATGAGTCCATACGCTGGGACTCGGCGAGTCCGCCTGGTTGGATGAAGCCCTAATTTTAAGGGTTTGCACCCTATTTAAACACACTTATACACCCCCAACCTCGCCTCTATCACTCTCAGAACATTTCCCCTGTAAACCCTAGCCCCCATTGTTGATTTTGAGTGTGTTTGTGATAGCTTGGAAGCTTTGGCAAGGAAAGAAGGTCCATAGAAGAGAAGGAAGATCCAGGAGTTATCTTACATCTGTTTTTCATTTAGGTAATGAAGTTATGACCTTGTGTAGTCCTCAATTACAACCTCCTTTATGCTTGTTATGCCTTCTTTGGAGCCTCTTATGATTCAAACTTCAGATATGGACTTCCCTTTTTATGGAAACTTCAGATCTGGACCCTCATTGCATTCTAGAAGTGTAAAGTTTCAATCATGATCGTGATTGAGGTCCCTCTTGAGCTTAGAACCCCATTAAGAGCTTAGTCTTGACATTTGAAGCCTTTAAAGCCATGCATGCACGTAAAGTTTGCAACTTTACATGATAAGCATGCCCTAGAAGCTTGGATCTATGATTTGGAGCCGCTACATGGCTCAAATCAGGTCTGTATGGAAAAAGGACTGAAAGGACTTGACGAGTCGCAAGCTTGACTCAGCGAGTCATATGAAGATAGCCATGGACTCGACGAGTTGGATGAGCAACTTGGCGAGTTCGATGAAGATTTCCTTAGACTCGACGAGTTGTTTGAACAACTCGGCGAGACGGATGAGTTTTCCCGAGAAAAGTAGTGTTTGAGTGAAATAGCTTCATTCCTTCTTAGTTACACGTAAAGTTAGCAACTTTAAGTGTTCAGATGGTTCCAGGGGCTCAGATCTACAAGTTAGATGCTCTAGAATGGATTAGAATTCAATTGTATGGAATCTGCACGATAGGACTCGGCGAGTTGTTCTTCGGACTCGACGAGTCGAGTCGCAAGTCCCCGTTTTTCTTCGACTTGTGATTTCAGGGTGAGTCAGTGAGTGGAAAGGGACTCAGTGAGTTAAAGTCAGAGTTAGTAAATAAGGGACTCGACGAGTCTGTGCCCTGACTCGGCGAGTCCGGTCAACTGGGAGTTGACTTTGACCAAGGGTAAAATAGTCATTTTACCCTGAGAGCATTTACAAGTAACCGATCTAGCGTTTTGGGATTTGTAGCCGGACAGTTCCGAAGCAGCAGTCAGCCACTTTTAGAGTTAGCATCCTAGCAGCCAACACTATGAGGTGAGTTTTCCTTCCAGTAGGAACGGGTCTATGACCACAATGTCGGCCCATTTAGTTAGCAATAGTTTCGGACTTCGGTCCGATGCGGTAGTTAGATTGCTTGATGTCTTTGTGATTCAAGCATGTCCTTGTGTTATGTGTTCCGGACTTCGGTTCGATGCGGTATGTAGTATACGTGTTTATGCTAGTTGATATGTGTTTGTACTATGCTATGTTCAGTCAGTTCCGGACTTTGGTCCGATGCAAGGGACAAGGTCCCAGTCAATTCCGGACTCCGGTCCGATGCAGTTAGTTCCGGACTTCGGTCCGATGCGGGGGACGAGGTCCCAGTTAGTTTCGGAATTCGGTCCGATGCAGAGGGCAAGGCCCTGGTTAGTTTCCGGACTTCGGTCCGATGCAGTGGGCAAGGCCCACTATGTGCTTTATATGTTATTCTATGGTATGTGGTAGTTTGGGGAAGCTTACTATGCTTTGTGCTTACATTTTCAGTTTTGGTTTCAGGTACTTCCGTAAGCAAAGGGAAGAGCTCGGGATCTGGCCATTGCATATACCACAGTTTTAGCTTTTGTCCTGGGAATTTATTTCGGATACTATGTTATGTTGATACAGTTCTTTTGTCATGACACATCTATTATAACTTTTGGGGATTTATGACGTACGATTTCATGATATATTATAAATGGTTGATATCTTTAGTATTATTTAAACAAAATTTTTTGGGTCGTATTTTGAGTTGTTACAAACAAGCGATGAACCGTGTGTTGTGTGTTGTTGGGCTTTTCGATATGGTTGTAATATTATTTATTTATTCAAATGGTTTGTAATAGTAAACAGGAATCTCTTCATTTTATGTTGTAAATATAAAATTAGTTTCTATTATAGTATATGTGACGTCCTGTTTCGAATCGTTTCCTAATGTGGGACGGTGACCCGAAGATCGGGTATCATCAGGATTAGGGCCTTTGAGGAAATTAGATTTAGACTCAATTGGGTGTGGGTAATGTAAACTAGATGATACGGGAATTCAGATTGTGTTTGGGAGCCTAGGGGTACTTCGGTAAAGTGCCAGTTCGGGCGTTTATGGAAATTAGGTTTTGTTCAGGAAGTTTTAAGGCAAATATGAGTTGATAGAAGTGTAGAGCTTCTCGTTACCACTTCGTGGATATAAGGATCGTCGAAAACGGACTTATAACAAAGGAGTTATGAACTTCGAAAGTTGGTAGAATTTAAGGCTAGCCTTGTACGTGGGGTGTACAAGGGAGTACGCTTGGCGTACTAGGCCATTTCAGATCGTGGAACTAAACCACGTACGCGGGGCATACGTGGAGTACGCATGACATACGTGGATTGAGCGAAACCCTAATTTTAAGGGTTTGCACCCATTTAAACCCCCATTATAGCCCCATTTGGTCATTTTTAACTAGCCTCCATGTCTTCTGTAACATTAATAAAATTCTTGAAAAGTTTAAACATTTAAAATAAACCACAAGCCATCGTTGTTTACAAATTGTTTTCAAAATAAGTTTCACATCAGAGATATCCCAAAATCGTAAAAGAAAATATGGGGAGGTGCACGATCACGCCTCCATCTTCTCGCGATCCTCTGAAGTACCTGAAACATAATCCAAAAACTATAAGCCCAAAGCTTAGTGAGTTCCCCCAAAATACTGATACTAACAAATAGCACAAATATAATAACAACATGTAATGGGCCCACTGCTTAACATAATGGATTACCCTTGAGCCCATAACATAATTATGGCTTTCCCTCGGCCCACAACTTATGTTTGGCTTGCTCCCCGGCCTGATCAGTCCTTGGATTGAATACTATTAAGTCCTCAGTACGAGTCTAGCATGACCTTCCCGACCCTCATTGCGTATCTGGAATGCTCACGAGTCCTCAGTATGAGTCTAACATGCCCTCCCTGGCCCTCAGCTCATATCTAGCATACTCCAGGGTTTGTTGGCTACAACACGGAGCAGTACAACCTCAACTCAACCCACACAATATGTCGACATATAACAGATAATATCATACATATAAAAAGATAGTATCATAGGTAGTCCTACAAATCTACCAAACTAGCATATCAAGACTAACATGCATATCTATACCATACTCAACAGACTGGCTTACTCCTTGAGCCCATAACATAATTTTGGCTTTCCCTCCGCCCACAGCTTATGTCTAGCTTGCTCCCCGGCCTGATCAGTCCTTGGATTGAATACTACTAAGCCCTCAGTACGAGTCTGGCATGACCTTCCCGACCCTCATCTTGTATTTGGAATGCTCATGAGTCCTCAGTATGAGTCTAGCATGCTTTCCCTGGCCCTCAGCTCATATCTGGCATACTCCAGGGTAGGTTTGTTGGCTACAGCACGGAGCAGTACAACCTCAACCCAACCCACACAATATTTCGACATATAACAGATAATATCATGCATATAAAAAGATAGTATCATAAGTAGTCCTACAAATCTACCAAACTAGCATATCAAGACTAACATGCATATCTATACCATACTCAACATATAAACAATGTTAGGTTATCAAACCAATGGGCCGACCTTGGTACCTTCGACCCGAAAGTACAGTGAGGAAAACTTACCTCACTAGTAGCTGAACTGATAAGATCTAACTCCGAATCTTAGCTCCCGACTCATAGCCTACAACCATCATGACCAACCCATCAAAATCTCAAAATACCCAAAATGCCCTCAAAAGTTTAACTTGGTCAACCATGGCAAAGTCAAAGTCAATGGTCAAGGTCAACAGTCCATGTTGACCCACCTCGTCGAGTGCACCTCTTGAACTCTTCGAGTTCTACAGTACTCAGAAAGTCAGGGAAAACCCTAGCCAACTCGTCGAGTTTTTCCCAACTTAACACCTATAGCTGATTCTTCGATTCCAGAGACTCTAAGGCTTAGATCTAAACTCCAAATCTGTCTAAAAGGATAAAGTTTCCAACTTTATCCTTTGGTGCTACTCCAAATGCTCAAAAATCGTTCCACAAGGATTGAAAACTCAAAGGCTTAACCATTAAGCACAAAATCCTTGAGATTTGGAACCAAATTTTCCATAAGAGATTCTAGCCTAAAAACGTCCCAAAGGTGGGTGCTTTATAGACATGCATATCCAATGCATGTCTTGAACCAAAAATGGGTCAAAAGGGGAAATATGACCTAAACTCCATGCATGACATCAAAGCTCGGCTAAAGACCAGATTTAACCCACTCTAAGGTCACCTTCACGTGGAGATTCATAAAGTTGCAAACTTTATGAAGTGCATCCATTGCAACATCCAAGAATAAGGAGAAAAGGGGACATAACTCAAGATTTAGCTACATAGATAGATAAAAATCGGATTTTGAATTCTTACAATGGTCCAAAAGAGTTCCAAACTGAATATGAGAGCTTAGCTTGCTAGATCCTTGCCTCCTTCTTTCAATCTTCTCCTTCTTTTGCTCCAAAATGCCACACTAACTCACGATACGGGATGGAATGAAGATTAGGGTTCACAAGGCCGATAATAGGGTTTGGAGGCTGATAAAAGATCAGTCTCAAGGACATAAGGAGGTTATATAGGGTGCAAACCCTAAAATTTAGGGTTTCATAATCAGTCGCCAACTCGTTGAGTTTTCCTCTCCAACTTGTCCATTTGGTCAAAAAAGATGCGAGGCCCAAAGCCTTTCAGCACGTCGAGTTGAGGCCATCAACTTGTCAAGTTCCAAGGGAAATTTGCCTTTTGAATAATAAATCTCATACTTGGAAATCAGGAGGTTGCATCTTCTAACCCTAATCTTGCCCCTAGCCTTTGTTGTGGTGCTTTTGTGCTCTTGTGAAGAAGTTTGGTGAATTCTTGTGCATTTTGAAGTGGTTGAAGGAGATTGAAGATTCATCCTTTGGAATGTAGCTTAGAGATCTAGAGTTAGCATCTTCATTTCAAGCCATTTGAGTTATAAAGTTCTTAGCTTAACATCTTATTGTGTAGATCTATTTGGGTTTGATAATGGCTTGTTTTGGGCCCTTTTTGCTTGGTTCTTGTGAGTATAAGTTGTTTCAGAAGCTTAACCATAAGATCTGGACATTTTAGGGGTCCCTTGTGCATAAAAGTGTCTCCTTTATGGGTTTTTTGCATCCATGCTAAGTTGGTGTATCATTCAATGGAACTAAGATGCTAGTTTTGGCTTTTTGGAGTAGTGTTGCCATGTAAAGGCTTAAAGCCTTCGAATTGATAGGTTAAGTCCTTAGCATGAAGATTTCTTGTGATTGGTATTGCAAGTACTAAAGTGATTAAGCCGTTTGGTCATGGAATTAAGGTCTGGCTGGTAAGCAAGGCATACTCCTGGGTATGCTAAGTGTACTGGCTGTGAGTCCCGTATTTACATCAATCGTGTATGCGGGGCGTACAAGATTAGTACGCCAAGCGTACGCTAGTCTGGGCCAAAGAGATTATGGATTTGCATTGTTGGTCCATGTTTTGGATTCAGGGCCTTATTGGGGCATTAGTTTATGTTTGGGGATTTTCTCTAGCATGTTGGGCTCTTTGGTTCTAGGTCATAATGGGTTGTGGGCCCAATTTGGAAATTGGGCCATATTTTGGGGTTGAGATTTTCATTTTAAGTGTTGGGCCTTGTGAGTGGTTGAATTGGACCTTGGCTTTCGGCCAAGATGGATAAAGGATAGAATGACCTTTTACCCTGGTTTTGGGTCTAGTAGCTTAGACCTTGGTTATGAATTGGAATCCAGTTATTACTTGGATTTTATATAGTTTGGATAGCGCGAGGATATTTCCGGACCATCAGTCGGAGACCTTTCGAGTGATTCAACAGCTCGAGGTGAGTTTCCTCAATGTGTTTAGCAAATTGAAGGCACTAATTTTGGCCCATGGTTTGATGTTCTAGTATGCTAGTTGTCTGCGTGACTCTTGCATGTGTTATATGTATATGTTTACCGGGCGGGGCCTGATAACGGTACTCTATGATATTATCTTTGTGATTGTTGCATGTGTTGTATGTATATATGATTATATGTTATATAGATACTGGGCGGGGCCCGATGCCAGGCGGGGCCTGATGACTGACATATTTGTATACCGAGCGGGGCCCGATGTCGGGCGGGACCCATTATGTGTTTATTTTATATATGTATGGTATGTGGTATTTTGGGGAACTCACTAAGCTTTTATGCTTACGGTTTTTAGTTTATGTTTCGGGTACTTCTCGTTTCAAAGGGAAGAGCCCGGGATTATTGAAGAGCACACACCACTCGATTCCATATTTTGTGATTTACTCTAATAATGATGATATATTGATGAAATTTTATTACCTTGGTTTTATGACAATGATATGGTTTACTATTTTATTAATTAAAAAATGAAAGATTTTTGGGTCTTATTTTTGGGACGTTATAAGTTGGTATCAGATCCTTGGTTTGATGGATTCAGATATACTCTCGGGTGTGTCCGAACTCAAACTGAGAGTTTGGTAATTTTTTTCAAAAAGAAATGTTTTTTTTAAGAAAAGGGTTTTCTAATACAAGAAAGGGTGTGTGCATGCAATCGAACGAGCTCAAGTAAGATTTTCCCAAAATACCCATACATGTTATTTGATATGATTTGATTTATGAATCTGTGAATCACATGCTAGTTAGGGATAAGGATATGCTCAGTGTTTCCATAATTGAATGCTAGGAAAAAAAATCCTTGTATGCCTAATGTATGAGCTTGTAGACTTGCATGCTAGCTCTGATCAGTCAGTGATAGATTGTCCTGATATATATGATGCCTTGTAGCCTAGGAAGCATCAGATGCTAGATATGGTATAATTTGTATGCGTAAGGCAATTAACAGTGAGAGTGGAAGTTTCTAGCATGAGTTGTAGTATAAGAGATTGGATGTTCTTGGTTATTCTATGGACTGGAATGTTACTGCACAAATGTTGCTTGGTTTGCTCTTTGTGGACCTCTTAAGTGTTGTGATTTTGCTATTAAGTGAATATGACAAGTCACAAGTGCCAAGATTGGATAATATTAGAGTGACAAATTTGACCCTATTGTGTAGCTCTCATTTGAGTCTAACCATTGTAGAGACGATTCTTTTACTCGAAGGATTATCTAAGATTTGTTGCATGTGATTGTATTCATGAGGTGGGTAATTGACATTATGGGGAGTTCTTTAGTAGCTGATGGCAGGGTGAGATTGGAAACCTAGGAAAGCCTAGGAAATGCTTTGGAGAGTTTAGTTGCGCTGTTTAGTGAGCATTGCAGTATCGATTGAGAAGGTGATTTAGAGGATTCAAGATGATTCTTAGGGAAAGTATGGATAGGTCTGGAAGGTGGTATTAGGCCTGTACTACTAAAAGAACATGATCCATACTCGAATTGGGGAGAGTCTTGGAGAATCTAGGAATATTGTGGGATGAGGATTCTTAGATATGTTCTGGTCATTTATATGGTTGTGTTTTAGAATGGCGATGAGCACTCAGGAAGGAGGTTCAGGTTCAGATGCATGCTCAGTTGTAGGTGTTAGGCTGATCAATGAGCACATGTGGGAGTTCATCTCATCGGAGGTTACCCACAGTATTTTGGAATGGAATCCTGTGATTTTTGGTTTAGTCAAAGAGGGGATTTTGGAGCTCTTGGATGGTTGCCTTGATGGTTGTCTTGGGGATTTTCAAACCGAGATTGTAGCGGGGAAGTTTGGGGCTCATCTGGAGCCCAAAGCTTGTGGAGACCTAGAATCCTTCAGGAAGGAGGATCCTATAGCTAGTTCTTGTTATCTGGAATCGAAGGTGGGTTATGCACCCTATTTCCATGGGGATCGATCCCATGATTGGATTGCCACAGAGGTTTCACGAGCTTTACGCGAAGAGTTACCAGACATCATTGGGCGTGTCACTGATAGATTGGTCGCCAGGTTTGAGGGTCGAACCTTGGTTGTTCAGACAGTTGATGGGATGGATAGGGTAACCTAGGAGCAAGAGATTGGTTCGGATAGGAAACTGGGGAAGAGGAAGCAGAATCATGGTCTGACTCGGCGATCTGAGCAGGTGGATGTTGCCATGGCTGGCGTTAGAGACTCAAGGGGCCGTGATGTTTGCAAAAAGGATGAAGGGGAACATGAGCATGTATACGACAAGTCTAAGTGCGACATATGCAGATGGAAGGCCTACCTACGCCAAGAATGCACATTGGGGGTAGAATTGTGTCATCGTTGTCATCAACCAGGTCATATCAGGGTGAATTGCCCATGCTTAGTGGTTGGGGCAACTTAGGTTCCATCGCAGGTAGTTCGGCAGGAAGAGGAGGTCAAGATTTTTTCAGATGCTATCACGAGTATATTATCTTTTGCTTTCCACTTGATTATTATTAGTATCTATATTGCTTTGATATCTTGTTGGGTATGGGTAAGTGTTATCTCCATGTAACATCCCGAATTTCAGAAGTACGATTTAAGAGTTTAAAGTGTAATTTCGAAGAAGGGACTCGACGAGTAGGTACGCTTACTCGCCGAGTCGGAGCGGGTTTGGGTCACGAATTAAGTGACCAACTCGCCGAGTCGGAAGCTGGACTCGACGAGTTGGTGCTGGGATGAGAAAAACCCTAATCTTAGGGTTTGCACCCTATTTAAAGGACTTAATGTCCCCCCCCCCCCCCCCTCAGCTCCCTTATCCCCCTTTGAGATCCAGTAAACCCTAGCTCATGTGTATAAGGCCATTGGAGGGAGATTGAAGCTTTGATAGGTGTTCTAGTGGAAGAAACTTGAAGATCAAAAGGGTTTGCATCAAGAAAGTAGTGTAGATCCAGAATCTACTTCAGTTTTGGGCACATCTTGGAGGTAATGAGCTGTTACCTTTCCTTTGTTGCTTCTAGATTTATTCTTGAATGAGATTTGGGGCCATTTTGGTATGATTGAGATCCACTTCGGGTTTGGAGTCCAGATCTGAGGTTGCTACTTTAGATCTAGACTTGTATTTGTCCAGAGAGTCATAAAGCATCAGTTATTGAATTGTTGGTGAAGCCCTTTTGTCTAAAACCCAAGCCCTAGTGTGTTTTGGGCCTATATCTCTTTGGTTTCACGTAAAGTTTGCAACTTTATGTGAGGGATAGATTGTAGAAGGGTGGATCTACGGATTGGAGCCTCATCATGGCTCGAAAAGCCTCTAAATGGATTGAGAACTGGAGAGACTCGGCAAGTCACATGGGTGTACTCGACGAGTTGTATGAACACGTGCATGGACTCGAAGAGTTGGAAGAACAACTCGACAATTTTGTCGAAGATTGCCTTGGACTCGGCGAGTCAGGTCGCAGAACCCCAACCTCTTTTGGTTAAAGCCTTGGATTAGTGAGTCGGTTGGCGACTCAGTGAGTTGGACAGGATGGGACTCAGAGATCGTTGGACTCGGCGAGTCTTGGGGCGACTCGGCGAGTTAAGTTGTGTTATGAGAGTTTTCTGGGTAAGGGAACTCGGAGAGTCGACGGGGTGACTCGGCAAGTAGAGTCAACCAGGAAGGTTAACTATGACTTAGGACTTTGACCTTGACCAAGAGTTGACCAATTTGACTTCTAAGGGTACTTTGGTAATCTTGGTATTTTTGGAATTGGTTCTTTGGTAGTGTTCAGTGGCGGCGATCGTGTCGGAGCAGCTTGGTCTTATCTTTTCAGTCAACAATTTCAGGTGAGTTATCCTCACTATATCAATAGGGTCTAAGGCACTAAGGCCGACCCTTTTAGTTGTTATCTTGGTTATAGTATGCTACATGTGGTTATGATCTGTTAGATTCGTATCAGAATAGACAGTATGTTGTTATGCTCATGTGATTCGTTAGGATTGGTATGTTAGTGACCTGGTTAGGTCGATGCCTTGGTCATGAGAGATTGATATGATCGATGATTTGTGAGATAGTTATATCTGATATCTGTACTAGTATTGTTGATGTGCTTATTGATCTGTTAGATCGACGCCCTGGTAATTGGGATAGTATTATGTCAGTGACCTGGTTTAGATCGGTATCCTGGTATATAGGATGATGCTATGTTAGTGACCTGGTTTAGGTCAGTATCATGGTATATAGGATGATGCTATGTTAGTGACCGGTTAGGTCGATTTTTTTGCCTATGGACTATTAGGTGATTTCTTGTTATATGTACACATGGTTATTTGCTTGATGTTTGGGTTGAGGTGGTCTTGCTTTGTGTTGAAGGCCAACATACCCTACGAGCGGTCCGGATAGATTGTAGGCCCGTATGGCGGTCCATTCATACCGAAGGCTCAGATAGATCCATATAGACTGAAGGCCTGGTGCGGGCCGTCCAGTCATATTGTAGACTCAGAGAGTGGACCAGGTGAACTGAAGGCCTGTTGAGGGCGGACCAGTCACGCTGCAGAATTGAGAGGCATGGCTGTTCTGTTTTGTGATACAATATGTTATGATTATGGTTGTATGTGGTTGGTATTTTAGGGGTAACTCACTAAGCTTTCGGGCTTATAGTTCAGTGTATTGTTTCAGGTACTTTAGGAGATTGTGGAAAGGCGAAGGCGTGATCGTACCGCTCCTCATGTTTTATGATTCATGTGGTATGGTTCTGGGGGATACTCTGATGTTTAAACTATTTTGAAAATAAGATGTATGAACTTAATGGTTTTTGAATGAAATAAAATGTTTTAAATTGGCTCAAATTTTTGGTCATTACACTCCGGGTTAGTTATCTGTCCTTGCCTGAGGTATATCATCAAGAATTGTTATATGCCAATTTGCGTGCCAAGAGTCATTCGTGGGTCGTATCTTGCTGAGCGGGATTCAATTCTTTGGGTGGTTGTTCTTGTTCTCTATTGGGTTCATTTCAGGGGTTTTGATTGAGAGATCTTTAGTCGATTCAGCAAGATTATTTCTCCAACAATGTTAGAGTGCGAGCGTGATAGCAATTTTCAGGTAGGATTGGTAATCGTCTTCGGCAGGACCTTCGGATCCAATCACTACCGTTGCTAGGGAAGGAACGGTAGCAAGAAGATGTGGATGGAAGCCGTATGAGTTCGTTTGGTCATTGGAAGTGTCGAAATAATTTTTTAATCATAAGGGTTGAAGATGGTTAGAATTCAGAGATTCTGTGAAGGATGGGGAGTTGGGGTGAAGATTCGCCAGTTCAGTGCAAGGGTTATGGTATTTGTCACCAACATAAAGGACTTAAGGATTTGGTGCGGTATCATGGTAAGTGATTGGGGTTATCGGACTTTCTAAGATTTAGGATAGTATTCTTCTGGATTTCAAGAGTTGGGCGATCATCGAGATTGGCTAGTAATAGAATGCTAGTATTGGTAAACACTGGTCATCGTCGGTTCATGTTATATTCAGGTAAGATGGGTTGGGGGTCCATCAAATTTTATGGGATGGGAGAGTTTCGACGAATCCAAGTGGGGGAGAATCGTTCAGAATTCCAGGAGTTGGATCGGGTATGGAACTAGGGTAAGTTCACATCCCAGTCAGAAGGAGAGGCGGCTCAAGTGGCCGTCTGGATTGAAGTTGTGTAAGTTGGGAGTTCAAAAAACTTCCAACAGCTATTCGGTGTCTTCCTTGTGATGTATATGTTGGATTAGGTGTCTAAGCCCATAACTATATTTGGTATGTACTTGACCGGGTTGTAGCATGGTCCTTTTGGGTTGCCTTCACCAAAGCAACTTGACTGGATGAATAATGGAGAAAGAGGTTATTATGGTTTATTAATATATTATATGAATAACATATTAAAGGAGAAATCATATTATTTAATTAACATTGGTCAAGAATTAATTTAGAATTAATTTTGTGGTCAAAATAGGTTAATTGAATTAAAGGGACTGAACTTGTAATTATAAGATAATTGCATAATGGGCTGAGGAACCCTTGGAAAGGGGTTAGACAAAATCTTATGGGAGCCTATAAGGATTTCATCCAATGGCTAGGTTCTGGAAGATTCTTGTGGACTGCTTGGAGCCTAAGCAACCGGATAAGGTCTTTGACTGAAACCCTAATTCTTCAACTATATAAGGACACCCTTGGCATCCAATTTTCGGCTACCACAACCCTCGAAGGATTCAAGAGCTGAAATTACCTCTCCCTTCTATCTCTAAGATTCTCCAATTGTTTTGGTGTTTGTGATTCATTAGAGGCATCACATTTGAGGTGCTAGGTTCATTAAAGCTCAAGGATCTTCAAGCTACAATCAAAGGTATTATCTTAAGTCTTCATTAGATGTAGATTTCAATTTTGTTGTATGCTAGTTTAGGGTTTGAGAGCTTTGGATGATTATTGCATGTACAAATAGAAAACCTAGATCCAAAACTTTAGGGTTTGCATGTGCACCATATGATTGATGTTTTGCTAATAACCCAACAGTGGTATCAGAGCCTAGGTCATTTTTCTTTTGTATTTGATGTATTGTTAAAATTTTTCAAAGTTAAAAATCAAAAAATCTTGCTTCTGCCTGATGAACTCGTCAAGTCACCTGATTAACTCGACGAGCCAGGCAACTCGACGAGTCCATTCTATGACTCGGCGATTCGGGAAGTGTGGTGGCTGATTTTTCGGGATTTTTATTGAAGTTGAATTTAGATAATTACCAAAAACGTTTTTGGCTGTTAAAATCCGATTTTTTCAATAAGGTATGAATTATCCTAATGCAATTCAAAGATAATTGTCATAAATAAGATAATTACTTGTTTTATATGATAAAGATTAATTATGTGATAAATATTAATAATATGATATAATTAATTATTTTTCAAATTTGATCTAAAAGATGTTTTGAAAAGTTTCAAAACTTGCCCTCAAGTTTTGGGATTTAAATTTTAATTAAAAGTTTTAATTTTGAGATATTTAAATTCCAAACCCTAGAATTTTACAAGTTTAAAATTCAACCCTTATAGTATTATAATATTATAAAGATTAATAATTATATATATGTATAAGATTAAGCTAGTCTTACTGTTAGTAGACGTCATTCACGAAGCCGATCTATAAGGGGGTATAAGGTTGCTTGCTATAAAATGACAGTTTAATAGGTGTCCAGTCTCACCCACCGCTTCCTTGATTGGTGGAAGGTCGTTAGCCGAACGGGTAGGATATGACATCTAATTCCTCATTAAAAGTATAATTATTAATAAAGTAACTAAATTTTTTATAAAATTCCTAATCTTAGTTACTTTAGGAAAAATGTGAAATGATGTTATTCCATGAAATTACACTTTGGACCCTGTTAAGTCGTTAGTGGAACGTGTGTGGATAACCGACAGACTGATTTGGGACTAGTAATGGTGGAAAAGGGTGGCTCGATGTTTATCATAGATTAATGGAGCGTGTGTGGTTAACCGACACATTGATTAGGTGGTAAATGACATCGAGAGCACCAAGTACATTTACAAGGTTATTCACACCTTGTTTGTGATCCTCAGTATCCCAGTCACAAACTTGAAGGGCATATCGAGATTTAAACATGCCATTGAAAATTTCAACGAATCTCAAAGGATCTAGGAATTTTAGACATTTAAAACTTAATTGTCTTTTCCGTTTTCATGGTGGAAATTGGTAAATCGTCATTTACCTACCTTCAAATGATTTGCAATTAGATTACGACATCCCTCTTCTGAATTTTAAATAATTGTGTTGGGTCCTAGCCCTAATTTCTCATTTGGGTGTTTAATCAGGGATTCTTATCTAATCTAAACTTTGTTCCTTTTCTATTTCAAATGTCTACTTCGAACAACAACAACACTTCTGGCTCGACCCCTTCCGGTTTATTCTCACTTATGAACTTGTGTAGGAGGGTGATATTCGATGGGTCCAACTTCAATGATTGGATCCGCAACATTCGCATGGTCACCCGTTACGAGGACAAAGAGTATGTTCTCGACAAGCATCTGAAAGAGGTCAATGTGAACTCTGCCACTCCCGAAGAAATCGCTGCTTATGAAACTCATGGGCGAGATGCTACGAAGGTTCATTGCATCATGCTTGCAATGATGACTGCTGAAATCCAAAAGTCCTACGAGGACTACTAACCCTACGAGATGCACCAAGATTTGATGGAAAGGTACCATCAAAGTGCTAGGCAGGAACGACATTAGCTCATCGTTGCGATGATCACTACCAAAATGAAGGACGGAGAGTCCATCATCGTCCACTTGAAGAAAATGCAGAGATACGTGGACCGCTTGCTGAAGTTAAATGTTAACTTCGATGAGGAGCTGGCCATAGATATTATTCACACTCCTTACCTCCTTGTTACGACCAGTTTCGTATGACCTATCACATGAACAAGGTGGAGGTCACTCTAAGAAAGATTCAAGGCCTGCTAAGGACTGCTGAGAGTAGTCTGAAAGGCAAATCTATTGCATCTAATCCTAGTACTACTGCCCCTGTCTTGGCTATTAGGCAGGGAAATGGAAAGAAGAGGAAGGCTCATTCTAAGAGCCACAAGGGAAAGTCTCATGATGGTACCTCTTCTAGTAGAACTAAATATGGTCCTGCTGGCTGCTGCTCCCTCTTCCAACTCGAAGGAAGCAGAGTGATACTACTGCCACGAGAAAGGGCATTGGAAACAAAGATGCCCGAAGTACCTGCAGGACATCAAGGATGGGAAGATAAAGCCCACCTTCGTAGGTATTTATACTACTCAATCTAATAACTCATCACATGCTATGTCTTGGGTCCTCGATACAGGATGTGGTTTTCACATTTATTCTGATTTACAGGGTCTAAGAAAAAGTAGGGATGTGGAGCATGTGAAGATAAACTTGATCATGGGGAATAGGAAAGTGTCGCATGTCACCAAGATTGGAGTTTACTCGTTAGTGCTTAGTAGTGGGTTAGGTCTAGATTTGAATAATTGTTGCTATTCATCAGAAATGACACGAAACATTATTTCTTTTCATGGTTTGTATAAACAAGGTTTTAGATTTTCGTTTAATAATGAAAATGGTTCTATTAATGCTTTCTTTAATGATACTTTCTATTTTGAAGCATTGCCTTGTAATGTAATATATGAAATTGTGATGGTTGTAGACAACTTAGGAAATGATGTGTTGCATATCGATTCTTCCAATGGTTTGGAAAAAGCATGCTTGTGGCATTGTCGTCTTGTACATGTCAACAAGAAACGCATAGCCCAACTCCAAAAGGATGGAGTGTTGGAGTCATTCGACCCTAGGGACGATGACACATGCGAGTCTTGTTTACTTGGAAAGATGACTAAGTCACCCTTCACTGTCACTTGTGAAAGGGGTGAGGGTTTATTGGATCTCATACATGCTGGTGTATGTGGGATACAGGGGATGCAAATCGCTTCTACGTGACTTTCACCGATGATTATAGCAGATATGGGTACATCTACTTGATCAAGCACAAGTTAGAAACCTTTGAAAAGTTCAAAGAGTTTAAGAAAGAAGTGGAGAATCAGCTGGCCAGGAAAATTAAGATGCTCCGATCCGATCGAGGAGATGAGTACCTTAGTATTGAATTCCACGACTACCTCAAGGAATGCAGAATTGTTTCAAAATTGACGCCACCTAGGACACCGCAGTTTAATGGTGTAGCTGAGCGGCGCAATTAAACCTTGTTGGACATGGTTCGTTCCATGATGAATCGGGCTTCGTTACCTATCTCATTTTGGGGGTATGCCTTAGAGACTGTCGCCCATATCCTTAATATAGTCCCAAGTAAGAAGGTTGCCAAAACACCTCACGAGATGTGGACAGGGAAAGCTCCCTTGTTGGCACATATCAAGGTTTGGTGTTGCGAGGCTTTCATAAGACGAAAGACTCACGACAAGCTCGAGCCTCGTAGTGAGCAATGTATTTTCATCGGCTATCCGCAGAAGTCCTTTGGATATCTCTTCTATAGACCGAGTGACAATGTTGTCTTCGTTGCGAGGAGAGGCGTTTTCTAAGAGCGAGAACTCATATGCCAAGAGGATAGTGAGAGGCAAATTGATCTTGAAGAGATTCAAGAATCAAGCGATGAAGGAACTTCTAACACCGATGCTCAACCTGAGGAGGAAAGTCCTGTTGAACCGATTTACGAATCCTTACCTCTTAGACGTTCCAGTAGAGTTAGCGTTCCACCCGTATTATATGGTTTCCATATAACTGCTGAGGATGATACATTTATTAGTGATAGTACACTAATAAATTTGGATGAACCTAAAAACTACAAGGAAGACATGGCAGGCCCGAAGTCTGCTAAATGGAAAGAGGCTATGGACATCGAGATTCAGTACATGTATGAAAATCAAGACTGAAACTCGGTTGACAATGTGCCAGGTCGTAAGACGGTCAGGTGCAAATGGATCCTCAAGAAGAAGACCGACATGGATGGGAAAGTACACACGTATAAGGCGCGATTGGTTGCAAAGGGCTTTACTCAAACTCCCAGAGTTGACTATGATGAGACCTTCTCACCAGTTGAGAAGATTAAATCTATAAGGGTTATGCTAGCCATACCTGCGTTTCATGACTATGAAATATGACAGATGGATGTCAAAACTGCTTTCCTTAATGGGAAGTTGGCTGAAGATGTTTACATGAGTTAGCTAGAGGGTTTTACCAATGCAGAGCACCCTAATAGAGTGTGTAAGCTTGAGAAATCAATTTATGGATTACAACAAGCGTCTCACAAATGGAATCTTTGTTTCGATGAGAAAGTCAAAGAGTTTGGCTTTTTAAGAAGCGAAGATGAGTCTTGTGGATATGTCAAATCCAGTGGGAGTATAGTTAGCTTTCTCGTATTGTATGTGGATGACATACTACTTATTGGAAATGACGTCCCAACCTTGCACGAGGTTAAGTCCTGGCTTAGGAAGTGCTTCGCTATGATGGACCGCAGAGAAGCTGCTTATATTCTTGGGATAAGGATACTGAGAAATGGGAGTAAAAGACTAATATGACTTAGTCAAAGTACTTACTTGGATAAAGTTTTAAAACGTTTTAGCATGGAAAATTCCAAGAAGGGGGAGTTACCAATCCAAAGCAATACCAAGTTGAGTATGACTCAAAACCCAAGTACCGATGCCGAGATAGCAGAGATGAGCATATTACCTTATGCTTCCACAGTTGGCTCAATCATGTATGCTATGACATGTACTCGCCCCGATGTGGCCTTCGCTTTAAGCATGGTCATCAGATATCAAGGGAACCCTGGTAGAGCACACTAGACCGCAAAGAAGAATATTCTCAAGTACCTTCGGAGGACTAAGGAATGGTTTCTTTTCCTCAGTGGGAGTGATGACTTGAGAGTGCGAGGGTATAGTGACGCTAGTTTTCAGACTGACCGGGATTATTTCCGCTTGCAGTCAGGCTGGGTCTTTACCCTGAATGGAGGAGCAGTGACTTGGAAAAGTTTCAAGCAGGAGACCGTAGCTGATGCAACATGCGAATCAGAGTACATAGCAGCGGGCAACGCGTCAAAGGAGGCAATATGGCTAAAAATCTTCATCGGAGACCTTGGAGTTGTACCGGCCATAAAGGAGCCTATAGAGATTTTCTGCGATAACGAAGGTGCGGTTGCCTTAACCAAGGAACCGAGGGATCATAGAAGATCCAGACATACAACAGGAAATATCATTTCATTAGACATCGAGTTGAAGAGAGACTCGTGGTAAAGAGGGTATCGTCAGAAGAGAACCCAACAGATCCCCTTACGAAGGGACTGAGTAGGGTTAAGCACTTGCAGCACGCTAGGAGCATTGGGCTGAAGGACGATATTAGTTTTAGTGATTAGATAGTCTTAGAAACTTGTAATAGATAAATTATAATTGACATTTTGATGATGAAATAAAGGTGTATTATTTATAAGTAATATTACTGTCTTATGTCAATTATTTACTATTGTTTCACTTTGCATGTTTTGACTTCCTAAATAATAAGATTATTTAAACTATCCACAATCGATCATACGTTGGAAGTAAGTATGAAAGAAGACTGTCATGAATTGGCTTGTAGATTGTCTAAGCGTTTAGACATAACAAAAGTTTGATGCAACGTTCATGAGTACTTATGAAATATGATTTGAGTATTGGATTAAACCCGCACTCACATGAATCACTTCATGGAATTTAATCATGAGTGATTGTGAGATGATAATATCATATAGTCTTTAAACCTAGATATATGAGTTGTTGTTTACGAGTTGGTTGTGCATTGATAATGTGTAAACGCATAAGTAACTTGATGTTATAAAACGTATTGTTGTGTACGATTTGATGAGTAAATAGTACATGCATATAAGTCGAAGTTTATTTGTTCCATTTATCCTATGAGGTTAAAAGCGATATCTTGGGCCCCTCAATGTTTTGGTTTGACTTATGTGTCGGGCCCGGCCAGGACTAAATTGATGTGTTCAATTAAGTTCTATGTCATACAAATCAGAGATTGAGAAACAAACTGTTGGACAATAAGTATGACTATGTTACATGTAATTGTCCACACGATATCTTGAGAACGGAGGACTATACGATCCCTTATCTAAAGGACGTGTCAGAGTTCGACAACGGCTTTTGAGAGTTACGATTGCTAATCGGATTTTGAAGTCGTACTTGCATTTATAGTTATTAGACTTATCCAAGTGGGAGAATGTTGGATTAGGTGTCTAAGCCTATAACTATATTTGGTATGTACTTGAACCGGTTGTAGCATGGTCCTTTTGGGTTGCCTTCACCATAACAACTTGACTGGATGAATAATGGAGAAAGAGGTTATTATGGTTTATTAATATATTATATGAATAATATATTAAAGGAGAATTCTTATGGGAGCCCATAAGGATTTCGTCCAAGGGCTAGGTTTTGGAAGATTCTTGTGGGCTGCTTGGAGCCTAAGCAACCGGATAAGGTCTTTGACTGAAACCCTAATTCTTCAGCTATATAAGGACACCCTTGGCATCCAATTTTTGGCTAGCACAACCCTAGAAGGATTTAAGAGCTGAAAATTACCTCTCCTCTCTCTAAGATTCTCCAACTGTTTTGGTGTTTGTGATTCATTAGAGGCATAACATTTGAGGTGCTAGGTTCTCAAAAGCTCATGGATCTTCAAGCTACAATCAAAGGTATTATCTTAACTCTTCATTAGATGTAGATTTCGATTTTTTTGTATGCTAGTTTAGGGTTTGAGAGCTTTGGATGATTATTGCATGTAAAAATAGAAAACCTAGATCCAAAGCTTTAGAGTTTGCATGTGCATAATAGGATTGATGGTTTTCTCATAACCCAACAGTATAGTAGGCTTGTGTATGGATCTAGGTTGAGGGTTGTGTTAGAGCCTCACTGCCTGCTCTTGTTTAATGAAGGCCTTGGGGTTCGAAGCATGACCCGAACACCTGATCGTGATTCAGTTGGATGCGGGTTCGACTCAAGATGTTTGGGGTTGAGATGGTATATGTGTGGTAACCATGGATGGTTAGATGTGTTGTAAGTCTGCGATAGAACCGTAGCATTCACCAGTTTGAGGTAGACTATCGTTGAGGGGAGCATGAGTATAAAAGAGGATCAGTTCATGCCTTAGGAAAGACAAACATGATTGTCGGAGAGCATTTCTTTGTTTTAGGAGGAGGACCATTAAGGTACGCGACGAGGTTAGTCCTGTGTAGCTCTAGTTGGGGTGGAACCAGTGGGCATGGCTCGTTCAATGATATAGACTGGGTGAGACCCGTGGGCGAGGCCCATGTATTTATGGCAATACAGGTGAGACCTGGTAGAGACCGTTTGGATTGAAGTTTTGGATCATTGTTTTAGTAGAATTTTATGTGGTTAGGGAGTGACATAGTATGGTGTATAGGCTTGGTTAGCCTTCTGTTGGACTCTCAGGAACCTGGTGGCTGGACCAGGTGTGAGACTGATGGTCTCAGCGGTGGATTGGGGACTTTTATATCCCAGTGTAGTGAATGGATGTAATGAATCAGAAGGTTTCGAGTGAAATGCAAGTGTAAATCCTCGGATCCCAAGTTATGATTTATGCATTGAGTTGGCTTTTGGTCGAGACTCACATTGGGAGTCGTAAGTATGGTTATGCAAGATCTTTTCTTCAGCAGGATATGGATTTAGAATTATGTATGTCAGGTTTTTAGTTGGAAGATTCAGGGTCAGAAGGATGTTTTTAATTCCGATAATAGAGAAAGACTCTTGTATTGTGTTTCTGGTTGGTTCCACCTGTATGGAGGTTAAGCAAATGATGGGACTTCGAAATCTTAACAATATCGTGTTGGAGCGATGGTTATGGGATCAATGTTTTGTTCAGCACTAAAAAGTTTTGTTTGTAGCGTTGTTTTCCAACACGTCCCTTCCACACATCCATTTGCAAAAATCTCCACGAACGGACTTCCGTCTACACTATTTTCAATTTCAGATACAATTTGAGCATCCATAGTCGCTCTCCCCTCCAACTGTGGGTTCGTACTAGTGTACATTAGTTAGCCCGTTATTGTATAGTCCAATGTTCTATTATCTTGAGTTGTAATTTATCTGTTAATGAAATCATTCAAACTAATTGTAGGTATGTAGCCTAATAACTTTTCTTGTTTTATAGGTTCAGGTGAGGACACTACATTGTAGACATAAGTTTGTCGTGAGCATGTGGCACTTTCGGCTCACTTTCCTGTTCTATTTGAGTTGGAGAAATGCAAATATGCCATCATTTCATAGAGAGTCTCTTGCAACGATTTTGTTGGCAACAACAAAAAAACCTCCTAGCACTCATACTTTGTGAGCAGAGCTCACTCAGTTGCAGTTGTTGATAAGTTCCTTTAATTCCTTCCCTTCCAGTGATATGTGGAAATTCAGTTATGCCATGATGGCTGATTTCGTATTAATATTCTTTGAAACATGATTAATAGTTTGGTTTTTTTTTTTTTTTTTTTTTTTTTAAATTATCAGTCAGCTAAAATTATGGTATAGGTGAAGATTGTTCCTCAAAAAGTTTTGGTGTTCATTTAGAGAGCCTGTATGGACCATATCCCCACTTTCACAATTCTGTACCAAAGAGGTGTAAATGTCGGTTCAACAATTTGTAGTTTGCAACAATGTTGTGGGATCAACTTGACCATCTTTTAGTTGGATGTTCCTTCCCTCAAGAAACTTTGAAATGGTTATTCAAGTGGTGTGATATTGTTCATCATAGATTCTCTGTGATGGTGGAATTCATCAACTTTGCCGCTTGTTGGGGTCATTGCCCAAATATATATATATATATATATATATATATATATATATATATATATATATATATATATATATATATATATATATATATATATATATATATATATATATATATATATATATAAAGTTTCTTTTAGCCCTAAACCCTCTAGTAAAATCTAACCAATTCAAAAAAAAAAAAAAAAAACTTGTTTTTCATATAGTTTGACGTATGTGGCAACAATTTTCGCAATTAATTGTGGAGGCTTGCATTTGTGGTTTCCCAACGCTCTCATAATTTTATCGCTCAACAATTTCCTACTAACGATTTGAATGTAAAATCAATTTATTGGCATTTTGCATCTCTCATATAAACATGTTTCATATGAAATATTCATAATTATTTAGGTTCATTATATATATATATATATATATATATATATATATATATATATATATATATATATATATATATATATATATATATATATATATATATATATATATATATATACTAGTTTATAACCCGTGGGCACCACGGTTACAAAATAAATTAAATTTTTATAGTAAAAATTCATAAATTATTTATCAGTTATTTAAAATAAATCATTAATTATGAGATATATCAAAATTTTAAAGTTATTATAATTTTAAATTTAAGTTATAATTAGAAAAAATAAATTTAAATTTTGAAGTGTTGCCTAATATATCTCTTTGACATGTGGCATGATATTAATGAATAGTTATATTAGAGTGACACATGTCAAATGGAGATTAAAACTATTCATTTATTAGAATTAGAATACGGATATATATATATATATATATATATATATATATAGGGGAGAGTTCAATTGAGAAAAAAAAGGTTGAGAATGGGGAATCATTCTCAGCCACTCATTTATTTTTGCCGCAAAAGCCTCCGTCGTACCAGCGAAAATGGGAAAATAATAGACATGTGTTTTCCAACAAAACATATTTCCTTAGAATATGCTAATCATTACCTTAATATATACAAAAACATAGTCTTTTTCGTTTTTTTTTTTAATTTTTAAGAAGCTAATTTTATCGAAAAATTATTTTAAATATACCAAAATTCATGATTTTTTATTCTCTACAAATAGACATCCATATTGATATAGTTTTAAAATAAAATAAATTTTTTTTTATATTTTCAGCTATCGTTATTCATACGTGAATAAAAATGAATCAAGTTTTTTCTACATTACATTTGTTATTCACTTATGAATAAAAACTATGATTAATTTTTTTTTTTTACATTTTAAGTATCATTCATATATGAATATAGCATATACTAAACATAGTATATTCATATTTAAATATTAGACGATTTATTCACCTTGTGAATATTACATAGTATATTCACTTGTGAATATTAGATGATATATTCACTTATGAATATTAGATAATATTTTCATATCTGAATATTACAAAGTATTACATGGTATATCACATGTGAATAATACATAATATATTCACTTGTGAATATTAGATGATATATTCACCTATGAATATTATACAGTATATTCACATATGAATATTACAATGTGTTTTCACAAATATATATCATTTTTATATGTTATTCACATATGAATAACATCTAGACTTGCATATTCGTTTTTTTGTTTAAATAATCATATACTGATTCAAGCGAGAAAACATATGAATATATGAATATAACGTGATAATTTAGTTTATGCATTTCATCAAACAGTTGGAGTGTATACAAGTTAACTATTTTAAAAATGTTAAAAACATCAAGTTATAAATTCCAAATCATCATATACTTCCGATTTCAACTTCAGATGCGACGCCTATGTCTGATCGATTTCTCATTTTGTTTTTGATTTCCGAAAATCAGATTGGAAACCTGTGAGTATCGATTCTGAGTCCTTCAATGTCGACTGTGACTGTGAGTCAAGAACTCTGATTCTAATTTCATGAACAGCGAAGAAATTCCGATTCCAACTGATTTCGTTTGCGAATCTGGGAAATTCCAGTTCCAAACTTTAACAAATCGATGAAATTGATGAATTTGGGTTGCGAATTTGTCTTGGACGACGAACCTCCCATCTACGAATATTGATGATTGATTAACACTGGATGACATTGATGATGGTTTAGTTGAAGAAATTTGGATGATTGTTGAAGGTTGGAGGAGAAATTTTGAGGATGAACGAACTGTTATCGAAATCTCTATAGTTACGTATTTGACATTGAAGGTTATTAACATATTTACAAGTTTGCCACCGTGTCTTTTTATGCTTATATAAATGAGTGGCTGAGAAGGATTCCCCCATTCTCAACCTTTTTTATTTTCTCAATTGAACCCACCTATATATATATATATATATATATATATATATATATATATATATATATATATATATATAATTTGCGAAAACGCGAAAATAAGAAAAACATATGATATTGTGTCACTTCAACATTATATTTTGGAAAATAATTCATCCAAACTTTGAAATACATGATGACAATCGATGATCGATGATAAATTGTTTCATATTAACAAAATATGATTTTTAACATTTTTATTATGAAAACATGAATTTAAAAATAATTAAGAACGTGAAAAAAATATAATTATCAAATCTTCTTTAAATCTATATTACCAAAACACCATCCAATGTAAATTTACTATCTTTAATTTATTGCTTATAAATTTATTTTTTTATAATACATGTGTTTGATTTTCATAAGATAAAATATGTTTTCGCGTTTTCGCGGGATATTTATATTTTCGCATGAACCTATATATATATATATATATATATATATATATATATATATATATATATATATATATATATATATATATATATATATAAACCATTAGCGGATAAAACTTTAAATGTTCAACTACAGTGAAGTCAAATATTATAAATTTGTTACTACAAAATAAATGTTATGTTTGACCAAATAAAAAAAGAAAACAAAATAAATGAATATCTAATATTTAAAGAAAATTACACTTTTGGTCCCCATATTATACACAAATCTGCAAGGTTAGTCTTGATGTTGGAAACTTTGACGCCGGCTATCTTCATTGTTGACAAATCCAACCGTTTTGTTAACTATCACATCTTCATTGTTGGCAAATGTATCAGTTTTTTTTAACTATCACGTTACCAGCTTATACCATGTTGTTAAGTATGTATGAATAATTAAAATGCCCTACTTTGTTTTTTGTTTTTTTTCTTTCTAGAATTATTATTATTATTAAATTATCTAATGGGTACCATCAATATACAACCACTGCCAATCCGCCATATACCACCATATACAACCACCACATGCAATCACCCCATCATTTTCCATTTCCCTATTAATACCATTACCACCATCATATCTTACCAACACTACTACACACCATCATATCTGTCCAACACTACAATCCACCATCGGTTTCCGACCAAGCCCGCCACCCCTAATTGCTCATAGTTCTTAGCATTAGGCATGAGAGATATAGTAGATCTAGTGGGTTCCAACAATGCAAGAAAGATAGAGATCTGGTGGTGATGTGGCCATCGTTACGGAAAAGTAGAGGATGCAATGGTTGGTGGATATGTCATTATCGTGTAGATCTGGTAAGGATGAAGCATATATGGTGAGGTGGGCATGGTGATGATGTGGTGGTAACTGGAAGTGGAGTTGTGGGTGAGGCCGACGCCACAGGAGAGGAGTGAAACACCGACGATGACGTTGTAGGAGACCGAAGATGCGGAAGGAAGGATCATTGTTGATGGATTTGTCTTTGGCCAACCATAAGGATCAATGGGGTCAAATTTACAAATCCAAGACTAAATCGGCATACTCTTGTATACTACATGGACCAAAACTGTAATTAATTCTTGTAAATAATTATAAAATCCTAAGAACTCTTCCGAAGAAAGGAACTATCACAATAAAGAGCCTTTAATGTCGGTAGAAGATAAAATAATACCTGGAGAATAAAACCCCACGAGGGAGAACCCAATTCAGAGATGAACTCCACAAACCGGCCATATTTTTCTTAAATCTAATGATATACCAAGTCAAATGCCGTACGGTGTGAACAAATATTCTTCATCTGATTCACGAACCCAGAGATTTTGTTACTGTAGCAATGACGGCTCTGCAAAATTTCTTATAAAGTCATTTCTTTGATGTTAACCCCAAAAAGTTTCTTTCAATCGTCTCAGGTTAATTCGATCTTGATTTTTGTCCTATACCCATCTCCGGTTCTTTTTATTTTCTTGTGTTATTTCATGTTGGTTATAAAGGTGGCGAACCCAAGAGATTCCGGTGATTTTTTCAGTTCTCATCCTGAGAAAAAGAACGATGAATTAGAAGGAGGAGGAGGAGCTCCTCCACCACCGTCACCGCGTTTGCAGCTTCTACCGGGGATGTTCACATCGGAGTTTAGTCATTCACAGGAGATGTCTGCTATGGTGGCGGCTTTAACTCATGTCGTTTCTGGACAGACGTCTGGCAGTGCTGGTGTCGGTGTCGGTGCTGGTGTTTCTCCGACGTCGTTTTATGGCGGCGCTGCAGCTTTGGCTGCTGGTGTTTTCTCTACGGATTCACCGTCGTCGGCTTATTCCTCTTCTAGTTCCGGTTCGTTTGCTGGGAATAAGAGAGTTCGTGAACAAGACGAAACTACTGTCAATCAAATTTCAGAGCAACATCATCGAAGATTTAATGAAGGTTCTATTACATTCTGAGAATTCATTCATCGATGATATCTAATATTTTGGATTTACTCACTAATTGAGTCATTGTACAGGTAGAGAAGAAGAAATTCCATCTGCCATTATCACCACCACCACCACAACTACTACGGCGGTGAACACCGGAATACAACATAACCCGACAACAGAAGCAAATCAAAACGAAGTCGCCGGAGAGAGGAGGAGGAAGTATAGAGGTGTCCGGCAACGGCCATGGGGAAAATGGGCGGCGGAGATAAGGGATCCACAAAAGGCAGCAAGGGTCTGGTTAGGTACATTTGATACGGCGGAGGCGGCCGCCAGAGCCTACGACGAGGCTGCCCTTAGATTCCGAGGAAATAAAGCAAAACTCAATTTTCCTGAAAACGTCACGCAGCTACCGCCTCAACAGTTCCAGCCAACCACCA